>NC_080677.1:0-303030 GCF_030445035.2 Dasypus novemcinctus
AAAGAAAACCACACTACACAATGTGATAAACAAAGATAAAAAGAAAATCTTAAATGTAGCCACAGAGAAAAAAAATCACACTTTACATACAGAGGAACAAAGATAAAAATCATCACTGTTTTCACTTCAGAAGCCAGATGATAATGCATAGATATTCTTAAAGTATAAAAAGGAAAACCCACAAAATAAATTCAAACAAAACCATAGTAAAAGAAATAAAAATAATAAATAAACTAACAAAATGCTGTAAATCTAGAGTTTTTTGTCAAGTGAAAATATAACTCAAAATTGAAGGTGAAAGGGAAGTGGCTGTGGCTCAATCAGTTGGGCTCCTGTCTACCATGTGGGAGGCCCTGGGTTCACATCCTGGGGCCTCCTTGTGAAGGCAGGCTGGCCCACACACTGTGGAGAGCTGCCAGCCTGGGTGCTGTGGAGTGCCAACTGGCCCACAAGCACCACAGAGTGCTGCCTGGCCCACAAGTGCCTCAGAGTGCCGCCTGGACGGCAAGAGCCATGGAGAGTCGACTCAGCAAAGGTGATGTAACAAAAAAAAAGGGAGACAAGAAAAAAATGCAGAAGAGTATGCAGCAAATGGACACAGAGAGCAGACAGCAAGCAAGCCACAAGGCGGGGAATAAATAAAATTAAAATACAGACACAGAAGAATACACAGTGAATGGACACAGAGACCAGACAGCATGCAAAAAGCCACAAGGAGGGGGGGGGGGATAAAAAAAATTGAAGGTGAAACAAAGATGTTTTCACATGAAGAAAAGATGAAAGACTTTATCTTAACAGATCTTTACTACAAAAATTTACATGAAGTTCTTCAGAGGGAAGAAATACGATACCAGATGGAAATATGGATCATAAAAAAATTAAGTTACAGAAATAGTAAATATGTGACTAAAACATAGAAAGCCTTATCTTATTTTTTAGCTTCTTTGACTATTAAAAACAGAAATAATATCAAAGTGTTGTGGGGTTTATAATACATGTAGAAGTAAAATCTATGCCAATGATAGCATGAAGAATGGCAAAGGGGAAGGGGAAAGTTGTTATTCTAAGGTTTTCGTGTTGTGCATGAAGTAATAAAATATTTTCCTTCCCCTCCCCCACTCTGTTGTTTTTGTTGTCTGTCCATTCACTGTGTGATCTTCTGTATCTATTTCTCTTTTTGTCTTCTTATCTTTCTCCTCTAGGTTTCACTGGGACTCAATCCTGGGGACCTCTGATGTGGAGAGAGGTTCCCTGTCAATTGTGCCACCTTGGTTTCTGGTCTTTGCTGTGCTTCACCTTGACTCTCTCCTTCATCTCTCTTTTGTTGCATCATCATCTTGCTGCATGACTTGCTTGCATGGGCACTGGCTCACTGCACAGGCACTCAGCTTTGCTGCACAGGCACTCGGCTCACTATGCAGGCACTGGCTCACCATGTGGGCACTCACATGGGCTTTTGGCTCACCCCATGGGCACTAGCTCACCACACAGGCACTCAGCTCACTGAGCACTCACATGGGCACTTGGCTCACCATGTAGGCACTCGGCTTGCCACTTGGGCACCTACACAGGCACTTGACTCACTACATGGGCACTCGCTCACCATGTGGGCACTTGGCTCAGCACATGGGCACTTGGATCTCTGTGGAAGCACTGGCCAACCTCGCATTTTTTTCTTCTTCATCAGGAGGCCCCAGGGATCAAATCCAGGTCCTCCCATATGGTAGGCAGAGGCCCTATCACTTGAGCCACATCTGCTTCCCATAAAATGTTAATTCAATGTTTTACTTGCTAGAGTAGCCATTAAAAAAAAAAAGCAAAAATACTAAGTGGTATAACTACACATCCAATAGCAAAAATAAAATGGAATACCAAAAAAAGTTCTAAATTTAATCAGGTGTTTTTAAAAAAAAAGCGTGAAGGAAAAATATAGGAGAAAAAACAGAAGAGTCCAACAGAAAGCAAGTAGCTAGATCCTAGATTAAAACCAACCATATAAAAATCTTCATTTAATGTAAATGAACTAAGTACTCCAATTAAAAATCTGTATTTCAGACTGGATTGAAAAGCAATACAGAGTTACATCCTATGAATAACAACAGACACACTTCAAATATAAAGGAAAAATAATGTTAGCAGTAAAATGGTGTAAAATATGTCATTTACAAGGAGATAACCATGACAACTGGTTTGCTTAGGTTAACATCAGACTGAGTAGAGTTCTAGAAAGAGTTGATCAGTACAGATGGTGAAATTTAACAATCATGAGATGGGGAGTTATTATAATCAGGAATGTCTAACAGAGCTTCAAAGTATAGAAAGGAAAAAAAATCTGAGAGAATTGAAGAGGAAAATAGACCAATGCACAATTATAGGTAGAGAATTTGACATTCCTCCATCATAAATTAATAGACAAATACACAAAAATAAATTTGGTAAAGATATACAATATTTGAAATCTGTCAAACATTACATAAATGATATTTATACAATAGTACACTTAACATCTGTAAAATACACATTCTATTTAAGTATGAGTGGAACAGTCACAGGATGGACTATATACTAAGCCATTAAAAACTCTCAATTGATTCAAAGGATTGGAATTATACTGAATATATTCTATAGTCACAAAGAATTACATTAGAAATAAGTAACTGTAAGATATTAGGAAAATCTTAAAATATTTAAAATTTAATGAACATTCTTCAAAATAACCAATGGGTTAAAGAGGGAAACACAAGGAAAATATGACAATAAAACCCAAAAAACACAAAACCTGTAGGTTAGTGTTAAAACACCACCTTTAAAAATTATGACTTTTACTCTTTCTATTAAAAAGAAAGAAAAGATTACTGTCAAGTTCTAAATTGCAACATTAAGAAGCTAAAAAAAGCAAAGCAATTTTATTTTATTAAATTAAAGAAAAGGAATAATACAGATAACTGAAAATCATTGAAATAAAATTTAAAAAACAGAAAAAATTCATCAAAATTAAGATCTGGTTCTTCAAAAAAATGAACAAAATTTTTTAAAAGATTTATTTTATTATTTATTTCTCTCCCCTCCTCCCCCATTGTCTGCCCTCTGTGTCCATTCACTGTGTGTTCTGTGTCTTCTTGCATTCTCAGCAGCACCAGGAATCTGTGTTTCTTTTTGTTGCATCATCTTACTGCCTCAGCTCTCCTTGTGTGCGGTGCCACTCCTGGGCAGGCTGCACTTTCTTTGTGTGGGGTGGTTCAATGCAGGGCACACTCCTTGTGCATGGGGCCCCCGTATGCAGGGTACACCCCTTCATGGAAGGGCACGCCTTGCATGCAGCAGTGCCGCACATGGGCCAGCTCACCACATGGGCCAGGAGGCCCTGGTTTTGAACCTTGGACCTCCTATATGGTAGGCAGATGCTCTTATCAGTTGGGCCATATCCACTTCCCAAAAGCTAGACATCTAGCTAGATTAAAAAGAGTAAATACCATGAAAATATTTATAATAATAAAAAGGAAATATCATTAGAGACCTAACGTCATTAAAAGGAAATGAAAATAATACTATGAATACTGAAGAAACCATTCATCTGGATTGCCCCATGAAGAAATTAAATTTGTAATGAAAATTTTTTCATAAAGACCAGACCCAAATGCTTTCTCTGCTGAAATCTGTGAAACATTTAAGGAAGAAATTTAAAAAACTTCCCAAAGCATTTCAGATAAATGAAAGAGGAGGGAACACTTCAAAACTAATTTTATGAGACAGCCTATCTATGATCAAAACCAGGCAATGATATTGATCAACAAGGGAAATTTTGGAATTGATGAAATTTTCAAGATCTTGATTGTAGTAATAATGCTTTCATGACTGTATACATTTACTAAACTCAGAGCATACACAAAAACTGAGTGAATTTTACTGTATGTAACTTAAACCTTAATAAAAAATGTGGTATACACACTCAGTGGAATATCATTGGCCATAAAAAGGAAAGAAGCTCAGGGCGGTGGACTTGGCCCAATGGTTAGGGCATCCATCTACCACATGGGAGGTCTGCAGTTCAAACCCCAGGCCTCCTTGACCATGTGGAGGTGGCCCATGTACAGTGCTGATGCGCGCAAGAAGTGCCATGCCACACAGGGGTGTCCCCTGTGTAGGGGTGTCCCCCGCATAGGGGAGCCCCATGCAGAAGGAGTGCACCACATAAGGAGAGCTGCCCAGTGCAAAAGAAAGTGCAGCCTGCCCAGGAATGGTGCCACACACATGGAGAGCTGACACAAGATGATGCAACAAAAAGAAACACAGATTCCCGTGCCGCTGACATCAATAGAAGTGGACAAAGAAGACACAGCAAATAGACACAGAGAACAGACAACTGGGGTGGGGTGGGGGGAGGGGAGAGAAATAAAATCTTTTTTTAAAAAAGGAAAGAAGTTCTAATAATTGTGACCATGTGGGTGAATGCTAAAGACATCATATCATATTGAATGAAATAAGTGAATAACAAAATGACAAATTTTGTATAACCTTACTGACATGAAATAATTATAGAAAGCAAATCTGCAGAGCCAGAATCTGGAATATATATTACCAGGGGTTGGGGTTGTGATAAGGTAAAAAGATATTGTGGTTTTAAAAAATTAAGAGGGAAGAAGATATGGCTCAATGGATAGAGCTTCCACCTACCATATAGAAGGTCCAGGGTTCAATACCCAGGGCCTCCTGGCCCATGTGGCAAGCTGACCCATATGGAGTGTTGCCACATGTAAGGAGTGTACCCCACACAGGGGTGCCCCCCACACAAGGAGTGGCACCCACGCAAGGAGTGCAGCCCCATTCAGGGAAGCAGACCACCCAAGAGTGGTGCCACCCACAAGGAGAGCTGACACAAGATGATGCAACAACAAAAAAAGACATAAAAAAGAGATGCAGCCAACTAGGAGCTGAGGTGGAGCAAGAGAATAATCACCTCTCTCCCACTCTTGAAGGTCCCAGGATGGGTTCCCATAGCTGCCTAATGAGAGTACACCAGACACAGAAGAACACACAGCAAATGGACACAGAGAGAAGACAATGGGGGGGGGGGGGGGAAGAAATAAGGAAAAAAGAAAAATTAAGAGAACTTCTTCCATAAAGATAAGAAACTTGTAGCCAGAATCATCTGTTTCCTCCAAAAGTGACTGACCATCAAATGCAAAGAACCTTGGAGACAATGATATACAAACTCCTATCAGGAGCTAGTAACATTTCAAGGAGGTAAACTAAACTTCCCTCCAAAGGGATGAAAAATGCTTAGGCTGCAGTCAGCTATCCCTCCTACATCCAGTGTTATAATCCATGGCCATCATAGGTTCCTTAACCAGATGGAGGAGGAGAAGTGCTTAATGAAAAATTCCACAGCTAGTG
Organism: Dasypus novemcinctus; assembly: GCF_030445035.2. Taxonomy (NCBI): domain Eukaryota; kingdom Metazoa; phylum Chordata; class Mammalia; order Cingulata; family Dasypodidae; genus Dasypus; species Dasypus novemcinctus. Next base: position 5,395 of record NC_080677.1, read on the forward strand.
CCTAAAAGAAGAAAGCAAAACCTTCAAAACCATATGGTAGACTTCTGGGTAGATGGCAGACTAGAAAAACAGAACTCTCATCTCTTCCAGAAAAATAGCTAGAGGACATGCAGAAACAACCTAGAAAAAGTCTTCTAGGTTTTAGGACATGAGGGGAAGACTGGACACCACCCAGAAGAGAGAGGGATGGAGAAAAAGAATCACAATGACAACACTGTGAGTTAGAATTTGTGGCTGCTATAGCCAGTGCCCTCCCCAACAATATACACACTTTTGAATACCCAGCCCTCTGGTCTGGTGGCTGCAGAAAAAGTGGTCCCAGTGATCCACCTCCCCTGAAAAGGGGAGAGAGAGAGACACAACCTAAGGCTGATTCAGTTTTTGGCCCACAAATTTGGTCTGCTGTGTCTCAGGAGCCCTTCCAGGCCAGGTGGAGTCATGCCATTGTTTGCTCTGGGAGCCCTCACAGGGCTAGAGATCTAACTCTCTGAATCTCCCTCTCTACTAACTGTAACTAATTGATGAGGATGCACAGCTCCAGGAAAGAGGAGAAAGAAGAACATAGATTAAGGCTGATTTTTAAAAAAATGTTTAACTTTATTTTTAATGTTACATTAAAAAAAATGAGGTCTCCATATACCCCCCCACCCCCCTCACCCCACTCCTCCCATAACAACAACCTCCTCCATCATCATGGGACATTCGTTGCACTTGATGAATACATCTCTGAGCACTGCTGCTGCACCACAGGTGTTGTAAAACTTACAGGAGAAGCTTATGAACAAAGATCACATCCAGGTCGAACTCCATCACACTCAGAAACACAAACTCCAAAGTAGAGCCAACTGACATGGCACTGAACTCCATCTGCCATGACCATAGAACCTGTGGTTCTGTAGCCCTCAGAAGAACCAGTACCTGGGGTTGTATCTACTTTAGCTGTCTCTGGGACTCTGTTGAGAGATGCATAAGGGTGACCCCTCTGATGGCCTCCTGGCTCTTTTTTGGAGACTCATAGCCATATAAACACACTTGTCCTTTCCTTTCCCCCTTTTATTCAAGATCAAAAAGCATTTTTAACTCCTGATATTACATGTAGGCTGAGATATTCTGCTGATCTGAGTTGACCCTTTTATTTGAGGTCATTTTCTAGTTACATCATCAGCTGGTACTTGGTAGTAATCCCTTGGTGCCAGGGAGGCTCATTCCTGGGAGTCATGTCCCACACTGGGGGGAAAGCAGTGCATTTAACATGCTGAGTTTGGCTTTGAGGCTGGCCACATTTGAGCAACAGGGAGGCTCTCAGGAGGTAACTCTTAGGTACCCTGCAGCTCTAGGCCTAGTTCTTATTTCAGGCACACAGACTCACAAGCATAGTCATTAGTATCAAGGGCTCATTGTTGGACCATCCTTTTTTTTTTTTTTTTTTTTGGTCTTTGCTGTTGCACTTGGGGGATTGTTGCTGTTCTATTAGGGAATGTGATAGAGCTCCCCTGGTCAGGAACTCAGAACTCCCTCAATTGTACTTTTTAACTGTAACCACTATGAAAATATCCAAACATTTTTACGTACCCTGTAGATACACCCTGGAAAACTCCCTCCCAACTGTGTGCCCCCTATCAATAACATCTCACACCAGTATTCCTCCCCTGTCATTGTCGAAGCTCTCTGTGATCCAGAACCTCTTCAAAAATAAAGCCCAATATATTGCCAGGTTTCATTAATAGTTAAATGGAATATAGTGATGGGTTTAAAGATTAGATATAGAATACATACTAATTTAGAAAAATTAGAAGTAAAAATAAATTGGGGTAACAAAAATTTTAGAAATAAAAAAGTTTTGTTTTTGATGTTTTGACTTCCATCACTGAAATAAGTGTTGCACTGTATGCACATTGGGAAGGCAACTTCTTCCATCTCTTCCTCAGTGTCTACATCCTTTCTCTTTTTTTTCCTAATTATTAAGCTTGTTGTCTTCACAAAAGTTTTAGATCACAGCAATTTATATATACAATATATGGTACTCCCTCATATCCAACATAAGACACTTTGTCCCTTCCCCAGCAATAATCATTTTTACATGTACATACTATATTTACTGCAACTGATGTACAGATATTGAGACAATAGCTTTCAAACAAGGTTACACTTGGGTTTAGCTTATGGTTTATATTTTAGACTATACAATTTTCTAAATTTTTAGTTATCTTATGGTTTACATTATGGTTTACATTTTAGCCTATGGGGCCCTAGATAATTTTGGTGTAATTTAATATGTCCTATAGCCATCCTTGCATAATCTTGTGGAACACTTCCATTGCCCCACAGTTACACTGATTCCATCTATTCAATACCTCTTTCCCACTCCCCTCAGGGCACACAGTGACACTCAATCTTTATTGCTTGAAGGGCCATGTTCAGAGGTACTTGCAACAATGTTGAGGGCTTGACATGCTCGACTGTCCTAATGCATTGGGAGCCACCATTTCTCTCGAGAGATACAATACCCTCTATTTGAGAGCATCAGTCCTCCCTGGGATGTGGGTATACTTTCACTCTCTTTGTATGGGTCTCCATCCAATGATATAACCCATTATCACAAAATGAGCATTCACAAACTCCCTAGAGGCTTGCCCTGTGTCAGATGACCCCCCTTAAGCATCTTAAACCCATAACCTTCTGTATTATATTTTCTAAAGACTTTTCTCTACATTATCATTTCAATCACATACTTGACAATCTCCTATGTTCATATGTTCCCCAACCCTCTCCCCAATTTCTTGGGCCATATTACCCATCCTCTAATCCCTAGCCCCCCTCAAGCCCACAAAGCCCCACCCAAAGATACCACTATACCCCCCTTTTATCCCTTTCCTGTGCAAATACATACCTCCATGTTATCATAGATTTCACCCATGTAGGTGTCAGCTTGCAACCTTCCTCTACCCCTCAAATTCCTTTAAGGCTATGATCCAGTCTCTAGCTCTCTGAGGCAGCTTGGTTTACTTATTTCATATCAGAGAGGTCATGTAGTATTTGTCCTTCAATGCCTGGGTTGCTTCACTCAACATAAGGTTCTCAAGATACATCCATGTTATCACATGTGTTTGTACTGTATTTGTTCTTATAGCTGAGTAGTATCCCATTGTATGTATATACCACATTTTATTTATCCATTCACCTGTTGATGGGCATTTGGGTTGATTCCAACTTTTGGCAATAGTGAACAACACTGCTATGAACCAATGTGTGCATATATCAGTTTATGTCCTTGTTTTCAGCTCTAGTGTGTATATACCCAGCAGTGGAATTGCTGGGTCATATGGCAAATCTGTAGCTAGTTTTTTGAGAAATGACCAAACTGTTCTCCAGGATACCTGGATCCTTCTGCATTCCCACCAGCAGTGCATGAGTGTTCCCATTCCTCCACATCCTCTCCAGCACTTGTAGTCTTCTGTTTTTTCATAGCTACCAATCTTATGGGAGTAAAATGGTATCTCATTGTACTTTTGATTTGCATTTCCCTAATAGCTAGTGATTTTGAGCATTTTCTCATGTGTTTTTTAGCCATTTGTATTTCTTCTTTGGAGAAGTGTCTGTTTAAAACTTTTTCCCATTTTTTAAATGGGTTGTTTGTCCTTTTATTTTCAAGATACAGGGGTTCTTTATATATGAAGGATATAACTCTCCTATCAGATATATGGTTACCAAATATTTTCTCCCATTCTGTAAGCTCTCTTTTCACTTTCTTGACAAACTCCTTTGAGATTCAGAAGGCTTTAATTTTGAGGAAGTCCCATTTATCTATTTGTTCTTTTGCTGCTTGTGCTTTGGGTGTGAAGTTCATGAAGCTGTTTCCTATTACAAGGTCCTGTAGATGATTCCCTACTTTTCATTCCAAAGTCTTTATGGTCTTGGCTGTTAAAGTTAGGTCTTTGATCCATCTTGAGTTGATTTTTGTATAAGGTGTGAGTTGGTAATTCTCTTTCATTCTTTTACATATGGATATCCAATTCTCCAGACACCATTTATTGAAGAGGCCATTCTCCCCCAGTTGAGAGGGTTTGGTGGTCTTATCAAAAATTATATGACCATATATATGAGGATCTATATCAGAATTCTCAAATTGATTCCATTGGTCAGTGTGTCTATCCTTGTACCAATACCGTGCCATTTTCACTACTGTAGCTTTGTAGTATGTTTTGAAGTCAGGCAGTGTGATTCCTCCAATTTCATTTTTCTTTTTCAATAAATCTTTGGCTATTTGGGGCCTCTTACCTTTCCAAACAAATTTCATAGTTAGTTTTTCTCTTTCATTAAATAATGCTGTGCTGATTTTTATTAGCATTGTATTGAATGTGTAGATCAGTTTTGGTAGGATAGACATCTTAATAATATTTAGTCTTCCTATCCATGAACAGGGAATATTCTTCCACTTATTTAGGTCTTCTTTGGTTTCCTTGAACACTGTTGTGTAGTTCTCTGTAAGTCTTTTACATCTTTAGTTAAATTTTTTCCTAGGTATTTGATTTTTTATTTGCTATTGTAAATGGTATTTGTTTCTTTTTTTTTTTTAAAGATTTATTTTTATTTATTTAATTCCCCTCCCCTACCCCGGTTGTCTGTTTTCTGTGTCTTTTTGCTGCGTCTTGTTTCTTTGTCTGCTTCTGTTGTCGTCAGCGGCATGGGAAGTGTGGGCAGCGCCATTCCTCGGCAGGCTGCTCCCTCCTTTGCGCTGGGCGGCTCTCCTTATGGGTGCACTCCTTGCGCGTGCAAGTGCTACCCCTGTGTAGCAGGGCACTGAGGGCAAACATGCAAAAGTTTGGCTCTCAGAACTGGCCGCCTCCGAGGTCTGAGGCACGAACTACGCCTCCCTTGGTTGGCCCCTCGGGACGAGGTATGTACCTACGCCTCCCCGCAGGGGAAACTCATGCAAGCCCCCTCGCACCACCTCCGTCTGGGCCAATCTCAGGGCCTCCTACCTCGTAAAGACACACCTGCTCTCTTCCACCTATCAGCGAGCTATCCAGCTCAGCCCTCTCAAATTTAAGCTCTCCCTAGTAACTACTGACCAGCCTAGTAGACGAATTCTGCTTCTATGCCCTTATAAGGTAACAACAGCTAATCTAGCCTATCAGAACCCAATCACCCTCCACCAATCCCCTCTCTTCATACTCTATAAAACTGCTTGTACTTCCTCAATAAAGTAGACCTGCACCATCCGCCTCGTCTCCGCAGTTGTCCTTCGAGTCACTGTGCGTCCTCTCACACCTGGGCCTCCCCACCCCGAGCCCCCTGTCTAGAGAAGCGGGGGCTCCTCACCTCATTTGGTGCCCAACGTGGGGCTCCCCGTGGGGCCTGGCTTTGATCGCTCACTGTCGTCTAGGAGCAGGTAAGGACCCCTCCGGGTGCACCTCCCCTAGCTAGCATGGGGAGCTCACTCTCCTGGCAGCAAAGCCCGCAGGTTCGGGCCCTTGCCGCCCTCTTAGACTGCCACAGATGTAAAGTCTCAGCCCGTCAGCTTCAGACCTTCTGGGACCTCCTTCTTCCCTTTAACCCCTGGCTTACCACCGCCAACGTCTGGGACCCAGACACTTATCGTGTGCTCATAGATCGGGTCACCTCTGCCATGGAGCATGAAAATAAGCGTTTCCTTCCTGGCCTCATTCCTACCCTCATCACCATTCGCTCCTGCCTCCAAGGAGCCGCTCCTCCTGCCGCGGCTTACAGCTGCGAGGAGGCCAACCCCACTGACGACAGGGACGATGACTCCATCTCCCTCGTGTCCCAGCTTAACAATCTCTTAGAGCCCGCGCAGCTGCAGGCGCTCTCTCCTAAAGTGCAAAATCTTGAGCCATCGGCACCTCCACTTAAGCATCAAGATGGCGCATTTCCGCCTTCTTCCCCGTCTGAGCCCAAACATGGCGCACTTCCGCTTTCTTCCCCGCTCGCTGCACCCAAGGACCCAAGCGGCCACCCCCCATCTCCTCTCCCGGGGAAGGCGCCACCTCCCTTCGCAGCGGCTATGTCACTCTACCCTGAACTTCCTGCTGCCGCAGCACAGGAAGCCCCCAACTTCCCCCACCCTCCCTGTCCGCAGGGTGGGGCCGCCGCAACCACCCCGTTTGCCCAGGCGGCTAGCACCTGCCTAGGACTAACCAACCCATACCCGCATGCTGGCTCCTCCATGTCTGCCCCTTGGCCGTTCCCCACCAGTCTCGAGTCGCAGCCAAATAATAATTCCCCATCATTTCCCGCTGCGCACTTCCAAATGATGTGTCAGGAGCCTTCACCTCTGCCCGCCCCGAGCGGCTCCACTCAGCCTTCAGCCGGCTTCCCCCAGCTCTTCCCCCTCAACATCCAAAAGACTCCACAGCACCCCCTCCCTTGGTACCCCCACGAACGCGCAGAGGTCAAACACCTCAGGGAGGCAGTGAAAGAGGACGGTCTCAGCAGCCCATACGCCAGACAGCTCCTCGATCGCATCTCTCTTCACTTAAATCTCCCTTACGATTGGCTCTCTGTTGCCCATGCCATCCTAACTCCCAGTCAATTTGTCAACTGGCACATGCATTTCCAGAACCAAGCCGAACTCCAGGCAGCCACCAACCTGCAGAATGGCGTCCCCTTCCCGGCCGAGGCCTTCTTAGGCACCGGGCCTTTTGCCAACCCTGGGGTATACACCCGGGAGCCTGCCGCCTTTTGGGATCAATGCCATTCGGTTGCCTTGCAAGCCTTTCAAAGCTGCTTGGCTATTAAGACTGATGGTCTCTAAAATATGTACATGTCATCATAGATACTTATTCTCATTTAACTTATGCGGCAGCCTTGGCCAGTGAAAAGGCTAGGCACTGCATAAAGGCACTGCGACAAGCCATCCTGTTCATGGGAGTGCCTTGGGACTTAAAAACAGACAATGGCCCTGCCTATACTAGCAGAGAGTTCCAAAATTTTATCAGAACGTACAACATCACACACCATTTTGGCATCCCATACAATCCACAAGGTCAAGCCATAGTAGAAAATACGCACCATCGCTTAAAGGTTCTCATTGAAAAAGAGAGGGGTATACAGCCCCAAGCTACACCAGATGAACTATTAACCTCATGCCTAATACACTTAAATTTGATGACATTTGACAAGAATGGCCTCTCGCCAATGCATAAGCATTGGGGGCCCTCTATAATATCTACTCCTCTTCCCCTCGTATATTGGAAGAACCCAGAATCCAACAACTGGCAGGGACCCAGCCCCCTTCTAACCCAAGGATGAGGGTTTGCTTGTATTTTTCCAGATAATGTCCCACAGCCCATCTGGATCCCTGGAAGGAATGTCCACCCAGCAACCGGAGAGACCAAACCGACCCAGTCAGGGTCCATGGAAGCCGTCCCGGAGGGACCGCCGGCAGATGTGAGCTCTCCAACACCAGATACAACACCTCAACATGTCAGATGAAGCTCCAGACATCACCGCCCTCATCCGCCTGTATAGGAGAGCCAGAGCCACCGGCCCAACGAAGCCCCCTAACCTCGTTGCCCTGCTGCTTGCTATGCTCTCGCTCGCCTCTACAGGCCAGGCCATGGAGGTCTGGGCGGCAGTCCGTCATCCTCCTGGACTCCCTTCCCTTTCCCCGCAGAGCCTTGTTTTCCCCCAACTCATCCTAAGTAACTGCTCTCTACAGCTACCATGCAACCCCACCTTCATACCCACATCGATAACTCTCACTGTTTCTCTTACTCCCCCCCCCCTCCAGACGCTCTCTTACTTATAGCCTTTGGCAGTGTTGCCAATCCTATAACCAATCCTTTTGGAATTATACCCTCTCTCTGCAGCATGACATAGAAACCTTTAATGACCTCGTTGTCCCCGAATTTACTATTAGCCTCCTCAGTCAGCTACTCAATAAGTTCACCCAATTTTTCAACCCTGCCAATCTCATTTTCTATGGTATCCTTTTCCTAATAGCTGTTATTCTTCTCATAGTGTTCAGACGTGTCTTTACCTCCCTAACCACGTTAAAGCAGAACCAGCGAGTTCTGGCTATCTCCACCCTAGCCTTAAAAGAAAACAAAGGGGGAATTGAGGGCAAGCATGCAAAAGTTTGGCTCTCAGAACTGGCCGCCTCCAAGGTCTGAGGCACGAAATACGCCTCCCTTGGTTGGCCCCTCGGGACGAGGTATGCACCTACGCCTCCCCACAGAGGAAACTCACGCAAGCCCCCTCACACCACCTCCATCTGGGCCAATCTCAGGGCCTCCTACCTCGTAAAGACACACCTGCTCTCTTCCACCTATCAGCGAGCTATCCAGCTCAGCCCTCTCAAATTTAAGCTCTCCCTAGTAACTACTGACCAGCCTAGTAGATGAGTTCTGCTTCTATGCCCTTATAAGGTAACAACAGCTAATCTAGCCTATCAGAACCCAATCACCCTCCACCAATCCCCTCTCTTCATACTCTATAAAACTGCTTGTACTTCCTCAATAAAGTAGACCTGTGCCATCCATCTCGTCTCCGCAGTTGTCCTTCGAGTCACTGTGCATCCTCTCATGCCTGCGCCTCCCCACCCCGAGCCCCCTGTCTAGAGAAGCGGGGGCTCCTCTCTCAGGGCACTCCTTGTGCGCATCAGCACTGCACTTAGGCCAGCTCCACACGGGTCAGGGAGGCCCGGGGCTTGAACCGCGGACCTCCCATGTGGTAGACGGACGCCCTAACCACTGGGCCAAAGTCCGTTTCCTGGTATTTGTTTCTTGATTTCCTCCTCAGATTGCTCATAATTGGTGTACAGAAATGCTACTGATTTTTGCACATTGATTTTATAACCTGTGACTTTACTGAACTCATTTATGAGTTCTAGAATCTTTCTTGTAGACTTATCTGGGTTTTCTATGTATAGGATCATGTCATCTGCAAACAGTGAAATTTCCAATTTGGATGCCTTGTATATCTGGTTCTTATCTCAGTGCTCAAGCAAGTACTTCTAACAGAATGTTAAATAGAAGGGGTGAGAGTGGGCATGATTGTCTTCTTCCTGATCTTAGAGGGAAAGATGTTAGGATTTCACCATTGTAAATGATGTTGGCTGTGGATTCATATATACCCTTTATCATGTTTAGAAAATTTCCTTTTATTCCAATCTTTTGCAGTGTTTTTATCAAGAAGGGTGCTGTATTTTGTCAAATGCTTGTTCTGCATCTATAGATATGATCATGTGATTTTTTTCCTTTAATCTGTTTAAATGGTGTATTATACTGATTGATTTTCTTATGTCAAACCATCCTTGCATACAAAGAATGAATCCCACTTGGTCATGGTGTATAATTCATTTAATGTGTTGTTGAATATAATTAGCAAGTATTTTGTTGAGGATTTTTGCATCTAGGTTCATTAGAGAGATTGGTCTGCAATTTTCCTTTCTTGTGGTGTCTTTGTTTGGCTTTGGTACTAGAGTAATGTTGGCATCATAGAATGAGTTAAGCAGTGTTCCTTCTGTTTTGATTTTTTGGAAGAGTTTAAACAGCACTGGTGTTAATTCTTTCTGGGATGTTTGGTAGAATTCACCTATAAAGCCGTCTGGCCCAGGGCTTTTCTTAGTTGGGAGGTTTTTAATGACTGATTCTATCTTTTTACTTGTGATTGATTTGTTGAGATCATCAATTTCTTCTTTCAGCAATATAGGCTGCTTATGTGTTTCTAGGAATTTGTCCATTTCCTCTAAATTGTCATTTTTGTTGGAATATAGTTTTTCTAAGTATTCTTTTGTGATAGTCTTTATTTCTGTGGGATCAATGGTGATATCGCCTTTCTCATTTTTTATTTTGTGTATTTGCATCTTCTCTCTTTTTTTCTTTGTTAGTCTAGCTAAGGGTTTGTCAATTTTATTTATCATCTCAAAGAACCACCTCTTGTTTTTTTTTAATCTTTTCAAGTGCTTTCTTATTTTCTATTTCATTTAGTTCTGCTCTTATCTTTGTTATTTCTTTCTTTCTTTTTCCTTTTGGTTACTTTGTTGTTTTGGTTGTCTTTTTTTTTTTTTTTTTACTAATTCCTCCCAGTGTGCAGTTAGTTCTCTAATTTTAGCTCTTTCTTCTTTTTTGATGTATGAATTTATGGCTATAAATTTCCCTCTCAGTACTGCTTTTGCTGCATCCCATAAGTTTTGGTATGTTGTGCTATCATTTTCATTAGTTTCAAGGTAGTTATTAATTTCTTTAGAGATTTCCTCCTTGACCCATTGTTTTTCTAGGAGTGTGCTGTTTAATTTCCATATCTTGGTGTGAAATCTGGGCCTCTGGCCCTTGCAGATTTCCAGCTTCACTCCACTGTGGTCAGAGAAATTATTTTGTATGATTTTGATCTTTCTGAATTCATTGAGACTTTCTTTGTGGCCTAGCATATGGTCTATCTTGGAGAATGACCCATGAGCACTTGAGAAAAATGTATATCCTGCTGTATTTGGGTGTAATGTTTTGTATATGTATTAGGTCCAGCTCCTCTGATATACTGTTCAAAGTTTTGTTTCTTTGTTGATTCTCTTTTGAGATGTTCTGTCCAAATTTGATAGCAGTGTATTAAAGTCCCCCACTATAATTGTAGAGCACTTAGTTTTTCACTTAGTTTTTCCAGTTTTTTCACTTAGTTTTTCCAGTGTTTGCCTCATGTATTTGGAGGCACCCTTGTTAGAAGCATAAATATTTATGATTGTTCTTTCTTCTTGAAAGATTATCCCTTTTGCTAATATGTAGTGTCCGTCTTTGTCTCTCACAATTGTTTTGCATTTACAGTCTATTTTGTCTGATATTAGTATAGCTACTCCTGCCCTTTTTTGGTTATTGTTTGCTTGTAAGATTGTTTTCCAGCTATTCACTTTCGACCTCCTTGAATCCCTGGGTCTAAGATGTATTTCTTGTTGACAGCATATAGATGGGTCATATTTCCTTATCCAATCTTCCAATCTGAATCTTTTGACAGGAGAATTTAATCCATTGATATTCAGTGTTATTACTTCCAAGGTATTATTTAGGTTAGCCATATTTTCTTTGGACTTGTGTTTGTCATATTTTGTTTGTTTTTTCTTCTTTTTGTCTTTTTAGTTGCTCTTACTCTCTCCTCAAACTCTGCCTCTCCTGGTTTTTTCTTTCTTCCTACAAAATTCACTTTAGTATTTCTTGAAAGGCAGGATTCTTGTTGGCATACTCTCTTAGTTTCTGTTTACCTGTGAATATTTTGAACTCTCCATCATTTCGAATGCTAGCTTAGCTGGATAGAGTATTCTTGGTTGGAAATTTTTTTCTTTTGGTACCTTGACTATGTCATACCACTGCCTTCTTGCCTCCATGGTTTCAGATGAGAAATCAGCACTTAATCTTATGGAGCCTCCTTTGTATGTGATGGTTCTCTTTTCTCTTGCTGCTTTTAGAATTTTCTCTTTTTCTTGAGCATTGAATAATTTGACAAGTATTTGTCTTGGGGTAGGCCCGTTGGAATTTATGCTGTTTGGGGTGCATTGTGCTCCTTGGACATGTACATCCATCTCCCTCAGTAGATTTGGGAAGTTTTCAGCCATTATTTCCTCCAACAACCTTCTGTCCCCTTTCCCTTCTCTTCTCCTTCTGGGATGCCTATTATTTATATGTTTGTGCATTTTGCATTGTCATTCAGGTCCCTAAATCCCAACTGGATTTTTTCTATCTTTTTATCAATCTGTTCTACTATCTGTTTGATTTCAGATGTACTGTCTTCCACATCACTAATTCTCTCTTCTGCCTCTTCTAATCTGCTGTTATTTGCTGAGAGTGTATTTTTGATTTCTTGAATTGTGCTGTTCATCACCAGCATGTCCATTATCTTTTTGTGTACAGCTGCAATTTCTTCTGTATTCTCTCCAAGTGTTTTCTTTATATTCTTAATCTCTTCCTTTACTTCATTAAATTGGTTGTTAATATATGTTTTGAGAGCTATAAATACTTGTTCAATGTTCTGTTCCTCTTCCTGGTTTTTAGTTTTTTCATTGGATTTGGCCATGTTTTCCTGATTATTGGTTTGGTTTGTAGTTTTTTATTGCTGTCTGGTCATCATTTTATCTTGATGGGTTTAATCAGTTCCTTAGCTTCTTTGTCTAGTCTTGGGGTTTAATTAGTTGTTGTTTTTGCATATGTGTTATGTCTTCTCTTTGTCACTTTGTTCTTATTCTATTTTCTTGTTGCTGGATAAGTTCACTTTGAAGGAAAATATTAGGGCCAGGGAAAGCAAAATGAGTAAGAAAAGAAAATTTATAAAGTAGCATCAATAATAAATGTTAACAGAGGAACCATGTGAGATCTAAAAGAATGGACATTAGACTCATGTAAGCTGTGTAGTGTTATAACAGTAAGTAGAGTACCTATAATGAGACAGTTAACTGAATATGGGGAGGAATATAGTATGAATTAAAAGGTCAGTGTTTTCAGGAGAGAGGGAAAGAAAAAAGAAAGACAATAATATAAAGAGTGAATAAAAGACAGAAAACAGAACAAAGGTATTAGAAATAAAAAGTCAGACAATTTGGGGGCCAAAAAAAGGGAGGTGGAATGTAAGAGAAATAATAGATGATGGAGGATAGAAAGATGTAGAGGAAAGGGGATAGTGTTGGTGGCAAAATCAATACACACAGAAAAGAGGAAATGGAGGATGAGGAAACACAGCGAATGTGAAGCACTCCCTGCAGCACCTATTATATAAAAATAAGAAGAGAAAGGAAGAAAAAGAGAAAAAAGGGGGGGACAGAATAGGGGGGAAACAAGCAAGATAAAGAGAAAATAAGAAAAGAAAAAGGGCCTTGGGGGGATAAAGAGGAAGAAAAAAACAGGAGACAATGCAGCAATAACAACAACAACAACAAAAACACCAATGTTTCAAGCTAGGAATCCTCTTTGCAGTTAAATAAAATGCTTAGGGATCTGACTTTCTACCTTTCTCACATCTCTCTCTCCCAGGGCAGCAGAAAGCTGCATGAGGGGTCCAGTAGGAGATTCAAGTGGGTCCTTGGTGAACCAACTCAACACAGAAGACACTGGCTCTTTATTTCCAGTGAGAGAGCACCTATACCTCACCAGAAATCCCAAATATGCTATTGGAAGCTTGGAAAGCACATCCTACAGTCCCTCCCCCTTGTGTGTGCTAGGGGAGGGCTAATTGATTTTCTGACTCCACCTTCTCCCAGACCAAGTTTCCTATCCCAGGGCATTTAGGTAAATCGGGCTTTCTCAGACAGATTCACCTCTCCTTTCTTCCCAGGCTCTCCCCAGGCCAGCTGGTATGCTCTTCCAAGCTCAAAAAAAAAAAAGGAAGCATAGGGCTAGGGTAATCATGGACCTCAGATGGACCTCAGGGCATGCTGGATTCGTGATTGGGAAGTCCAGGATATTGCAGACTCAAGGTATGTGAGTCTGTGGAGCTTGGGCTATGGGGGTTTAGAGGATATCAACCTGGGAACCACACATCCAGTAAACACGGGTTTTGGGAAAGCCACAGCACAACCAACAGTTTTCAGGGATTGCAGCGGCCACCAGCCCTAGGGGGAAGGGTCCCACCCACAACTTCTGACCTCTGTGTCAGAAACCCAAAATTCTACCTCTCGCAAGAAACTCCTCTGTCACTGTCTCACCAAATCAACGTCCAGACACCTCCTGCCCTGCAAGGTCCTGAAACAGCCCACTCCAGCAGGACTCTGACCCTACTCAGTTGCTTCTTTGCAGGAGAGATTATGAGGTGCACTCACTCAGGTACCATCTTACCCCACTTCCCAAAATTGATTTTTTGACCCACAAATTTGGTCTGCTATACCCCACAAGACTTTCCAGGATGGGTGGGACCACATAATTATTTGCCTTGGGAGTCAGCACATGACTAAAGAAATCTGGGACAAAGAGATTTGGCCCTCTCAATCTCCTGCTCTACTGACCAGGACTGATTGTTGAGGACACAGAGGCTAGTGGAATTATTTCCTATCTGGGAAAAAGGCAAAGGCTGCCAGCAAAGGTTGGAGAATTGTCTCTGAGAAAGTTTGAATTACAAGGCTCTTAGCCTCCAGTCAGGATCCTCTATCACATTGATCCAGTCTGTGTTACAGCAAAAACACCCTGACCAGGCATTGAACTTTAGGGACTGTCAAAGTGAGCCTTCTGCTGGCAGACCAAGTCAATGCATGTGAGGCAATTAAAAGTAAATAAGAGATGCTTTTTCAGGATTTATAGCCTCTCTCCCCAAGACCCTAGGAAGTGGGTCTGCAACCCATTATTGGGTCCAGAGCCCGGTTTTGAGCAACTAACAGAGACAATCCTAAAGATCCAGGTTGAACCAAGAATCAAAGAAGAGCAGTAACACAAAGCATACTGCCACTAAATCCCTACAAAAGAGAGAGCATTTGAGCATCTAATCAGATGCATAGACACCAGCAAAAAAATTACAAGCCATACTAAGAAAATAGAAGACATGGTCCAAGAAAAGAAATATATCAAAGCCCCAGAAAAGATGCAGGATTTGAGACAACTAATCAATTAGATATACACACATTTCCAAAATCAAATTAATGATTTGAAAGACAATATGGCTAAAGAGATAAACAGCATCAAGATGATATTGAGGGAAACGGACTTTGGCCCAGTGGTTAGGGCGTCCGTCTACCATATGGGAGGTCCGCGGTTCAAACCCCAGACCTCCTTGACCCGTGTGGAGCTGGCCATGCGCAGTGCTGATGCGCGCAAGGAGTGCCGTGCCACGCAAGGGTGTCCCCCGCGTGGGGGAGCCCCATGCGCAAGGAGTGCGCCCGTGAGGAGAGCCGCCCAGCGTGAAAAGAAAGAAGCAGCCTGCCCAGGAATGGCGCCGCCCACACTTCCCGTGCCGCTGACGACAACAGAAGCGGACAAAGAAACAAAAGCAGACAAAGAAACAAGACGCAGCAAATAGACACCAAGAACAGACAACCAGGGGAAGGGGGGAAATTAAATAAATAAATAAATCTTTAAAAAAAAAAAAAAAAAAAAAAAAGATGATATTGAGTGAGCACAAAGAAGAATTTGAAAACATGAATAGAAAAGTAAGAGAGCTCATGGGAATGAAAGAGATGAGACAATAGGTGAGATCAAAATATATTAGAGAGGGAAACGGACTTTGGCCCAGTGGTTAGGGCGTCCGTCTACCATATGGGAGGTCCGCAGTTCAAACCCCGGGCCTCCTTGACCCGTGTGGAGCTGGCCATGCGCAGTGCTGATGCACGCAAGGAGTGCCGTGCCACGCAAGGGTGTCCCCCGCGTGGGGGAGCCCCACGCGCAAGGAGTGCGCCCGTGAGGAAAAGCCGCCCAGCGTGAAAAGAAAGAGCAGCCTGCCCAGGAATGGCGTCACCCACACTTCCCGTGCCGCTGACGACAACAGAAGCGGATAAAGAAACAAGACGCAGCAAATAGACACCAAGAACAGACAACCAGGGGAGGGGGGGAAATTAAATAAATAAATAAATCTTTAAAAAAAAAAATATTAGAGAACAGGAAGTGGCTGGGCTCAAACAATTGAACTCTCATTTACCATATGGAGGGCCTGGGTTTGATCCCAAGACCTCCTGGTAAGAAGAAAAGAAAAGAAAGGAAAAGAGAAGAAAAAAAGAAAAGAAAAGAAAAGAGAAAAGAAAAGAAAAGAAGCACCCCAGACTTGCACAGTGAGGCACAGACCCCTGCATGGCACAGAGATAGGAGCAGTGTGCAGAGATATGTGCAGGGCCCTACACAGTGAAGCAAGACACCAAAAAAAAGATGATGATGCAACCAGATAGGAAAATATATATATTTTAGATGAAGCAGATGTGGCTCAAGCAGTTGAGCAGCTGCTTCCTACATGGAAGATCCCAGATTTGTTGCCTGGTGCCTCCTAAAAACAAAAAGAAACAAGAAGCAAAGAAATGAAAAAATTAACCCTGGGAATCTGATGTGACTCAGTAGTTGCATGTCAGCTTCCCTCATGTGAGGTGCCAGGCTCAATACCCAGTTCCCGTACTTGAAAGAAAAAAAAATATTAGAAGCATACAACAGCAGGCATGAAATGGCAGGAGAAAGAATAAGTGATACTAAAGATGGAACAGCTGAAATTGAAGATAGAAAAGAACAGAAAGAGAAAAGATGGGAAAAAATTGAGAGGGACCCAGGGAGTTGAATGACAACATGGAATGTGACAACATATGTGTAATGGAAGTTCCAGAAGGATAAGAGAAGGGAAAAGGGGGCAGAAAGAGTATTTTAGAAATAATAGCTGAAAATTTCCAAACTCTTATGAAAGAAATGAACTTACATGTCCAAGAAGTGTAGCTCTACCCCAAGACAAATACTACCCAGAATGTCAAAGATCAAAGATAGAGAGAAAATTCTGAGAGTAACAAGGGAGAAGCAAGCCATAACATACAAGGAATGCCCAGTAAGACTTAGTGCAGATTTCTCATTAGAAACCATGGAGGGGAGAAAACAGTAGTATGATGCAATTAGGATACTGAAAGAGAAAAGTGAGCTGAGATTTTTTTATCCAGCAAAATTATCCTTCAAATGCAAGATGATTATAAAATATGACCATTCACAAACAATCAGAAACTAAGAGAGTTCATAAAAGAATCCAACTTTGCAGGAAATATTAAAGGAAGCTTTAGAGCCTGAAAGTAAAAGACAGGAGAGAGAGGCTTGGAGGAGAGTATAGAAGAAAGAATAGCAGAAGGGATAACCAAATGAGGAAAAATAAGAAAATAAGATAAGAAATATGAAAACCAAAGAATAAAATGGTGGAAGTAAATAATGCATTTACAATAATATCATTGAATGTGAGTGGATTAAACACCCCAATCAAAATACATAGGTGACAGAATGGATTAAAAAAAACATGGGCCATCCCATATTCTGCTTACAAGAGACTCACCTTAAACCCAGTGATAAAAACCAGCTGAAAGTGAAAGGTTGGAAAAGGACACTCAAATCAAATAGTAACCAGAAAAGAGCAGGGGTAGCTATACTAATATTGGATGAAACAAAATTTAAATGCAAAAAATTATAAAAGATAGAGAAGACCATTATATATTAATAAAAGGGAAAATCCACTATGAAGATATAACAGTCATAAATATCTCTGCACATAAACCAGGGTGACCCAAAATACATGAGGCAAGCTCTGGCAAAACTGAAGGGAGATAGAGACATCTCTACAATAATTTGGGGGACTTCAACACATCACTCACAATTAGCTAGAACAACTAGACAGCAGGTCAACAAGGAAACAGAGAACTGGAACAATATGATAAACAAGTTAGAGACAACAGAAAAATACAGAACACCCAAACAACTCAGTGTGTTATATATTCTTCTCAAATGCCCACAGATCTTTCTCCAGGAGAGACCACATGCTATGTCACAATACAATTCTCAATAAACACAAAAAGATTGTAATTATACAAAGCACCTTCTCAGATCATAATGGAATGAAACTGTAAACCAATTATAGAAGGAAAAAAGGTAAGTTCTCAAATGTGTGGAGGCTATACAAGACACTCTTAAATAATCAGCTAGTCAAAGAAGAAATTGCAAGTGAAATGAGTAACTATATTGAGATAAATGAAAACAAAAACACAACTTATCAAAATTTATGGGATAAAGCAAAGGCAGTTTTGAGAGGGACATTTATACCCCTAAACATCTATTATTAAAAAAGAAGAAAAAGTGAAAATCAATGATCTAAACGAACAACTGGAGAAACAAAAGAATAGCAAACCAATCCTAAGAACAAGTAGGAGGAACGAAATAAAAAAGATTAGGACAGAAATAAATGAAATTGAGAACAAAAAAAAAAACAATAGAAAATCAACAAAAGCAAAACCCCGTTTTTTGAGAAGATCAATAAAATTGACAAACCCCTATGTAGACTAAAAAAGAGAGAAGATGCAAACAAATACAATCAGAAATAAAAGGGGTAAAGTTACAACTGAGCCCACAGAAATGAAAAGTATCATAAGGTGATATTGTGGGAAACTGTATGCCAACATACTAGACAACCTAGATGAAATGGACAATTCCTAGAAATGCACAAACAGCCTACACTGACAGTACAAGAAATACAATAACTTAACAATCAATCTACATTTAAAGAGATTGAATCTCTCATCAAAAATTTCCCAGGAAAGAAAAGTCCAGATGGCTTCACATGTGAATTCTACCAAACATTTCAAAAAGAATTAACACCAATCTTGTTTAAACTCTTCCAAAAAATTAGAGAGGAGGAAAATTACCCAAAACATTTTATTTTGCCAACATTACCATAATACCAAAGCCAGATAAAGACACAACAGGAAAAAGAAAATTACAGAGCAATCTGTCTAATGAACATAAATGCAAAAATTCTCAACAAAATACTTGCAAATTGAATCCAACAGCAAAGCATTCATTCCTGGTATCCAAGACTTGTTCCACATAAGAAAATCAATCAACATAACACACCACATTAACACATTGAATGAAAGAAATCACACGATCATCTCAATCAATGCAGAGAAGGCATTTGACAAAAATCCAGCATCCTATCTTGATAAAAAACACTCCAAATTATAGGAATAGAAGGAAAATTCCTTAATATGAAAAAAGGCATATATGAAAACCCACATCCATCATTGGGCTCTAAGATCTGAAAACAAGATAAGGATGCCCACTGTCTCTGCTCATATTTAACATTATGTTGGAAGTACTTGCTCAAGCACTTAGGCAAGAAAAAGATATAAAAAGCATCCAAATTTTAAAGGAAGAAGTAAAAATTTCACTATTTGCAGTTAACATGATCCTATACATAGAAAATCCTGAGAAATCTATGACAAAGCTTCTATAGCTGATAAATGACTTCAGTAAAGTAGCAGGATATAAGACCAATGCACAAAAATCAGTAGCATCAGTAGTACACCAATAAAAAGCAATCTGAGGAGGAAACCAAGAAAAAAAATTCCATTCACAGGCAACTAAGAGAATCAATAACCTAGGAATAAACTTAACTAAGGATTTAAATGACTTGTACACAAAAACTATACAACATTATTAAAGAAAATCAAAGAAGACTTAAATAAAAGGAAGAATACTCCCTGGTCATGGATAGGAAGAACTAAACATCATTCAGATGTCTAGCCTACCCAAATGGATTTAGAGATTTAACTCAATCCCAATAAAAATTACAACAACATTTTCTACTGAATTTGAAAAGCTAACTGTGCAATTTATTTGGAAGGGCAATGGGCCCCAAATATCCAAAGACATATTGAAAAGAAAAATCAAATCAGAGGAATCACTACCTAACTTTAAAGCATACTACAAAGCTAGTGGTCAAAACTGCCTGGAATTGGCACAAGGATATACATACTGACCAATAGAACAGAACTGAGAGTTCTGATATAGATATTCACATATACAGTCAACTGGTATTTGACAATGCCACCACACCCACCAAACTGGGAGAGAATGGCTTCTTTAACAAAGGGTGCTTGGAAAGCTGGATACCCATATCCAAAAGAATAAGAGAGGATCACCATCTCACAACCTATAAAAATTAACTCAACATGGATCAAAGATACAAATATAAGACTCAAGACCATAAATCTCCTGGAAGATAATGTAGGGAAGCATCTACAAGATCTTTTTATTTTTTTAAAGATTTATTTATTTATTTAATTCCCCCTCTCTCCCCCGGTTGTCTGTTCTCTGTGTCTATTCGCAGCGTCTTGTTTCTTTGTCTGCTTCTGTTGGCATCAGCGGCACAGGAAGTGTGGGCGGTGCCATTCCTGGGCAGGCTACACTTTCTTTCCCGCTGGGCGGCTCTCCTTATGGGGCGCACCCCTTGCACGTGGGGCTCCCCTACACGGGGGACACCCCTGCATGGCAGGGCACTCCTTGCGCGCATCAGCACTGCGCATGGGCCAGCTCCACACCGGGTCAAGGAGGTCCGGGGTTTGAACCGCGGACCTCCCATGTGGTAGATGGATGCCCTAACCACTGGGCCAAGTCCGTTTCCTACAAGATCTTGTAGTAGGAAATGGTTTCATAAACTTTGTGCCCAAAGCATGAAAAATGAAAGATAAAATAGATAAATGAGACCTCCTCAAAATTTAAAAAAAAAATGTTTCAAAGAGTTTGTTAAGAAAGTGAAAAGGGGGAAACGGATTTGGCCCAGTGGTTAGGGCGTCTGTCTACCACATGGGAGGTCCGCGGTTCAAACCCCGGGCCTCCTTGACCCGTGTGGAGCTGGCCCATGCGCAGTGCTGATATGCGCAAGGAGTGCCATACCACGCAAGGGTGTCCCCGGGGGAGCCCCACGCACAAGGAGTGCACCCGTGAGGAGAGCCGCCCAGCGCTAAAGAAAGTGCAGCCTGCCTAGGAATGGCACCGCTCACACTTCCTGTGCCACTGACGACAACAGAAGTGGACAAAGAAACAAGACACAGCAAATAGACACAGAGAACAGACAACCGGGGGAGGGGGGGAATTAAATAAATAAATAAATCTTAAAAAAAAAAGTGAAAAGACAGCCTACACATATGGAAAAAATATTTGGTAACCATCTATCTGATAGGGACCTAATATCCAGCATATATAAAGAAATCCTAAATCTTGAAAATAAAAAGACAAGCAACCCATTTAACAAATGAACGAGTGATTTGAACAGACATTTCTCCAAAGAAGAAATACAAATGGCTAAAAAGCCCATGAAAAGATGCTCAACATCACAAGCTGTTAGGGAAATGCAAATCAAAATTATATGACAATTCAAATAAAGAGAAATGCATGAATCATGTACTTCATTCAGGTTGCAATACTGAGCGAGATACTGGTTTCACAGATCACTAGATAGAACTTGTGTTTTAACATTGTTTTCAAGTCAATTCAAGTACATGGAAGTGAATGAAGCATGTATTTCACTCAGATTTTACAACTGAGCAAGCAATGTTTCCACAACTCATAGATGAAACTTGTGTTTTAATGTTGTTTTCAGTCAATACAAGTACATAGAGGTGAATGAAGCAGGTATTTCGCTCAGCTTTCAAAACTGAGCATATTTATTCCACAGCTCACTAGAAGAAACTTGTGTTTTAATATTGTTTTCAAGTCAATACAAGTGTCTAGAAGAAAATGAAGCATGTATTTCACTCAGATTTTGAAATTGAGCTAGGTACTTGCTTCACAGGCCACTAGATGAAACTTCTGGTTTTACATTGTTTTCAAGTCAATATAAGTATGTAGAAGTGAATGAGCATGTATTTCATTCAGATTTTGCAACTATTTAAGACTCTGGTTTTGCAGCTCACTAGATGAAATTTGAATTTGAACATTGTTTTCAAGTAAATATAAGTACATAGGAGTGAATGAAGCATGTATTTCTATCAGATATCACAACTGAGCAAGATACTGGATTCACAGCTCACTAGATGTAACTTGTGTGTTAATATTGTTTTCAAGTCAATATAGGTATATGGTAGTGAATGAAGTATGTATTTACTATGTTTTTGAGCAAAAGAAAGACAAACTTTTCACAGCTTATTAGAGAAAACCTGTGTTTTAATATTATTTGTTAGCGAAGATCTGCACATTGAGGTGAATGATGCATGAGTATCCCTCAGATATAAGGAATAAGCAAGATACTGGTTTTGCAGCTCACTAGATGAAATTTCTGTCTTAACATTGTTTTCAAGTAAATACAAGTACATAAAAGTGAATGAAGCACTTCAGCTTTTGAAACAGAGCAAGATACTCATTTCTCAGCTCCCTAGATGAAATGTGTATTTTAATATTATTTTCAAGTCAATATAAGTACCAAGAAGTGAATGAGCATGTATTTTGCAGCTTGTGAAACTGAGCAAGATACTGGTTTTACAGATAACTAGATTAAATTTGTGTTTTAACATTGTATTCAGGCAAAGCCAAGTACATAGAATTGAACGAAGCATGTATTTCACTTAGATTTTTCAACAGAGAAAGGTAGAGGTTTCACAACTGACTAGATAAAACTTATGTTTTAATATTGTTTGCAAGTCAACACAAGCACATAGAAGTGAATGAAGCATGTATTTCACTAAGTTTTCCCAACTAAGCAAAGCACTCATTTTGCAGCTCACTAGATGAAACGTGGTTAACATTGTATTCAAATCCATACAATTAGGTAGTGCATGAAGCATGTGTTTCAATCAGTTATTGAAACTGAGAAGTATACTGGTTTGGCAGCTCACTTGAAACTTGTGTTTTAACATTATTTTCAAGTCAATTGAGTTACATAGAGGTGAATTATTCATGTATTTCACTTTGTTTTCAAACCTAAGAATGAATGGCTTTAACATTGTAAGTGAAGAGAAAAACATGGAATGAATGAAGCTTCTATTTCACTCAGACTTTGAAAATAAGCAAGGTATTTGTTTTGCAGCTCCCTAGATGAAACTTGCATTTCATCATTGTTTAAAAAGATTTATTTTCCCCCTTCCTCTCCTCCCACCCTGCTGCTTTTTTGCTGTCTGTGTTGTCTTCTCATTTTCTTTCCTCTAGGATTCACTGGGATTTGATCCTGGAGACCCTTGATATGGACAGAGGTTCCCTGTCAGCTGTGCCACCTCAGTTCCTGGTTTCTGCTGTGCTTCACCTTGACTCTCCCCTTGTCTCTCTTTTGATGTGTCATCATCTTGCTGTGTGACTAACTTGCACAAGCACTGGCTCACCATGCAGGCACTCATATGGGCATTGGCGCATGACACGGGCATACTTTTTCTTCTTCTTTTTCACCAGGAGGTCCCAGGGATCAAACCCAGGTCCTCCCATATGGTAGGCTGAAGTTCTATCACTTGAGACACATCTGCTTCCCTTATCATTGTTTTTAAGTGAAGGTAAGCACATAGATGTGGAAGAAAAATGTGTTTTGCTCAGTTTTGAAAGTTTTTGCTTTTTTATTTTTTTAAAAAATTTATTTATTTATTTCTCTAGGCCCCCCCCCCGACCCCGGTTGTCTGTTCTCTGTGTCTATTTGCTGCGTCTTCTTTGTACGCTTCTGTTGTTGTCAGCGGCACGGGAATCTGTGTTTCTTTTTGTTGCATCATCTTGTTGTGTCAGCTCTCCGTGTGTGCAGCGCCATTCCTGGGCAGGCTGCACTTTCTTTCACGCTGGGCGGCTCTCCTTATGGGGCGCACTCCTTGCGCATGGGGCTCCCCTACACGGGGGACACCCCTGTGTGGCACGGCACTCCTTGTGCGCTTCAGCACTGCGCACGGGCCAGCTCCACACGGGTCAAGGAGGCCCGGGGTTTGAACCGCGGACCTCCCATGTAGTAGACGGACGCCCTAACCACTGGGCCAAGTCTGCCGCCAGTTTTTGCTTTTTTAAAGAAAGCAAGATACTGGTTTCACAGCTCACTAGATATATCTTGTGTTTTACCATTTTTTCAAGTTAATACAGCTACATAGAAGCTAATGAAGCATGTATTCCACTCATTTTTTTAAACTAAGCCAAGTACCGATTTTGAAGCTTACTAAATTAAAATTGTTTTAACATTTTTTCCAAGGCAATACAATTACAAAAGTGGTATGTAACATGTATTCCACTAAGTTTTCAAAACTGAGCAAAACTCACTTTTCACAGATCACTAGAGATAATCACATATTAGTGAATGAAGCTTGTATTCCTCTCAGTTTTTGAAACTGAGCAAGATACTAGTTATGCAACTGAAAAGAAGAACCTTGGTTTTAATATGTGTGTAAATGAATATAAGCACACAGAAGTGAAAGAAGCATGTTTTTACTCAAGTTTTAAAACTAAGCGAGGTACTGCTTTTGCAGTTCACTGGATAAAAGTTGTTATGTGTTTGTAATTGAAGACAACCAGATTTGAAAGAAGCAAGTAATTCACTTGGTTTTGGTAAATAGGCAAGAGACTGTTTTCACAGCTCACTAAATGTAATTTGGTTTTTAATATGTATGTGAAGAGAAGAATACATAAATGAATGAAGAATGTTTTCACTCAGTTTTTTGAAAGTAAGCAAGATACTTATTTTGCTGCTTACTTGGAACATTTTTACATTATTTTCAAGTCAATAGAAGTACATAGAAGTCAATGAAGCATTTGTTTCACTGTTTTTGAAACTACCCAAGATTCTGTTTCACTGCTCACTAGATAAAACTTGTGCTTTAACATTGTTGATAAGTGAGGATAAACACATAGAATGAAATAAATGTTTCATTGTGTTTTAAAAATGAGGAAGATACTGGTTGCATAGATCACTAGATGAGTATTGTGTTTTAACATTGCTTTCAAGTCAATAAAATTATGTACAGGTGAATGAATCATGTATTCCACTCTCTTTTCAAATTAAGCAAGGTCCTGGTATTGAGGTTCACTAGATGAACTTTGTGTTTTAATATTTTAATATTAATATATATATAATATATATAAATAATAATTTAATATTTAATATGAAGATAAAAACAAAGAAGTGAATGAAGCATATAATTCACTTAGTTTATCAAACTAAGCAAGATACTTTTTCACAGCTCACTAGAGGAAACTTTCTTTTATCATTGTGTATAAGTGAAGATAACCACATAGAAATGAATGAAGCATGTATTCCACTCAGTTTGCAAAACTCGCAAGACACTGGTTATATAGATCATTAGATGAAACTTGTGTTTTAACACTGTAAGTTAAGATGAGTACATAGAAGTGAATGAAGCATGTCTTTCACTCAATTTTTGGAACTAAGCAAGATCTGGTTTCACAGCTCACTAGAAGAAACTTGTGTTTTAACATTTTTTCAAGTCAATAGACATACATAGATGCAAATGAAGCATGTATTTCACTCAGTTTTTTAAACTAACCAAGATTCTGATTTTGCAGCTCACTAGAGAAAATTGTGTTTTAACATTGTTGGTAAGTGAAGATAAGCACGTACTATGAAATAAGCATGAGTTTCACTTAGTTTTCAAAATAAGGAAGTGTGGGAGGAAGGGCGCCCGGCTTGCCACAGTAGCAAACGGTGCGGCAAGAAGTGATACCGCCTCTGCCCACTGGGCCTAGATAAGGTGACCACGCCTGACTAGGCCTTTGCTGCTAACGGCTGGCCGGCGCTGCCCTCCCCCTTTCTATCTCCCGCCTAGCCCAACATCCGGCCAGCTCTCACTCCCCCTTTCCCCTCCCCTATTCCAAACCTCTCAGCCAACCCTCCCTTCATCACGCCCCTCCCTCTACCCAACCCTATATAGCTAGTGTACTTCCGTAATAAAAGCAGACCTGTTCTTGCGCTCAAGCGGTCTCCGTGGTTTTTTCCCCAACCGCGCGTCCCCCACGCCTGGAGAACCGGTGCTCCCCTCGGGAGTACCCCCCGCCGGCGGTTCGGCAGGAGCGAGCCCCCCCCCTGACTCTTGGGCCTGAGCGAGGCTAAGCTCTCCAGCCCGACGGCATTTGGCGCCCAAACGTGGGGCTGCTCCTCCCCCGGCCCCTCTCTGCTGCTGCTGCTGCTGTGATCTAGACGGCTCATCCTTTTCTCCAGGTAGGGACCCCTCGCCGTTGTCCCACTCCTATCCCGACACGGGCGCCTCTTTTTCAACGCGTCAGGCGCCACAAGTCAGGGCCCTCGCTGCCCTGCTCGATACCAATGGAGTCCGTGTTTCCCTGCGGCAGCTCCAAAAATACTGGGACCTCTTGTTCCCTTTTAATCCGTGGCTCGCCACATGTCAACTCTGGTAGACCGGACACCCATGAACCCCAGCCAGCTTTTCCCCTGTCTCCTTCTCTCACCTCTCTGCGTGTTGTTCCTGGCTCTCCTCTTCGGCAGTTCCCACCCTCTATTCACTTTCATCCTTTTCCCCGCGTTCCTATTCGCTCTCCTCCTCCCCTTTCTACTCTTCTAAATGGGAGTCTCTTTCTCCAGCCAGCAGGCGCTTGCTGGCCTACTAGCCTGCCACCAATGCAAAGTTTCGGGCAGCAGCTCCAGGCTTACTGGGATCTACTGGTCCCCTTCAACCCCTGGCTTTCACTGCCAATCTCTCGGACCCTGATACCTATCTGAAATTGGCCCCGCCTATCAACAAGGCCAGCCACAAGCCCGAAAATCCACACAAGCTTATAAGGCAATCAACTCTGTTCCAGCAAACGCCCACCCCCTTTCACAACTCTTTGGGCTCCCTACTATCTACATGACAATGTATCTCTGGGCTAGTGAAGGCTGATATAATTAATCCACTGGTATGAGAGAAAAACGTGGCAACATTTGTGTTTTGTTTTATTTCCATGCTAATTCTGATTGGGCTTATTTAACCAAGATAATAAAATGAGTACAAAAATTTTTATCAAGGTTTAAAAAGGAATTTTCAGTTTTAAATCAATAGTTTACTCTTGAACTTCAAGTCTCACTATAGTCTTACAGTAATTATCCAAAAATGTGTGCTAATGGTCTGCCTAACTGCTGCTCAAGTTATTTTAGCTGATTGCTGATAACTGATAGGAATGTTTCCGAGCACAGGCTTTCGAGTTGCAGGCAGCATGGATTCCAGAGAAAATCTTGAAAGGTACAATCTAAAATGTGCTATATAACAGAGGATTTAAAAGCAGCTATACTAAGAAACTAAAAATTATGAGTTAATTGTAAACTGTATGTTTCTGTTACTGTGTTGTGATTGTTCTGTGTTTGTCTGTTCGTTCAATGTCAGTGTATATTTTGATACCTCCGGATGGTAAATATAAATTAATAAAAATCTATAAAAGAGCTCTATACAAATGGCCAAAAATTAAATAAGCGCTTATATTAATACTTAAGGTTATTATATCAATACATGAGCTTAAATGTTAATAAGATATCTACAATAATAGAAATTGTAAGTCTTGATTGACAAGATTAACTGTACATCTTCATAAAAGGTTGTTCTTGCCCAGATTAAAATGAATAACTTATTTCTCTTCACAGGATAATATAAAGAATGTAAAATTTATATATATGAATATTAAAAAAGGTTAAAAGTTTGTGAAAATGCTAACTGAAATGTAATAAGTTTTGCAAAAAGGCGTATTTTGTCCTAAAGTAGGATGGCTAATTTTTCATGAACTCTTGAAACTTAATTTGCAGATGGCAAGCTGTAAAAGGTATTGTGATAACTTTAAGTAAGGGAATGTGTTCTATAAACATAAAATTTGTCTTCAATAGTCTATATGGGTATAAATAAAAGGTTTAATAAAGCATTGTTTACATTAAAGTATTAAATGGCTAATTCCAAAAGGTCATTCTTAAATATATATAAAACTGAATTGATGATGATAATAAAAGGTAATTTTATAACAGGAAAGATTGGCAGCAACCAGCCTCCCCTGCCAACTTGCTTCTAGAAAACTGTTTCTAATATTGCATGCTACTAAGTATTTAAAGAAAAGTTCATTATTTTAACAAGCTTGTTTAATGTTCACAGTATTGTTATAAGAGGTTTGCTTGATAACTTTGATGTAGGCTATATGGAATGTGTTTTTATTATTAAGGAAACAGAAAATAATTTTGTCCTGAAATAAAATAATTGACTATTGGAAAAAGTAGAGTATAGGACAAAACCTGAGTGAATGCTAAAACTGCAGAAGATTAATGGACAAAGAATTTTTACAGTTAAAGTTAAATAAAATTTAATGGGTCTATCTATAAAATTTTACAAGCTTTAGTGTCGGGTAGTATGCTGATGCAAAGTTGAAAATTTTTGTTCTTTCTCAAGGCCTCTCACCATTAATCTGTTTTGATAAAAGTTCTTATCCTCAGTCAGTATACAAAGAGAGTCTGTCTTATGTTTCTTGTGCTTATCGTTTCCTCGGTGTTCCAAGAAAGAAAGCTTTATCTCTTAAAGGAACATAACGTTCAAAACTGCTTTCTCAAGACCTAATCCTGAACAGTGGCCTTTTGTTCCAAACTAATTATAAGAGATTTGTTCTTTTACCTTGAAAGAAAAATTAAAGTAATAATTAAGTTCATTTAATATGTTATAAGCTAAATAAAAGTGTTTTACAGTGTTATAAAATTAACAACTTTTTCTTCCCTTAAACCCTCTATTAATTAAAGTCGTATGGATAAAAAGTTTCTATGAATGCCTAAAAGTGTATAAAGTTACCAATATTTCAGCATAATATTAAAGAAAAGTACAATGTAGTTAATTATGGTTTTAATTATTATAAAAGAGTATATGTCACAAAACCAACCTATTATCATAGGTTAAAGTAACAACACCAGTATGCAGCAGTCCCAAATACTGCTAGTTTGTTACAAAAAGTTAAAGTCCAGCTGTATTGCTATCACTTTGTTTTAAAACTTGCTGAGACTCTCTTTAGTGTCTTACACAAATCAAGCCAGCTGCATTCCTTTATCTGTAAGAACCCAACAATAAACTTTTGCAGTGCTTTTCAAGGCTATGTGCATAGCCCAACCATCTTGTACAGTATTTACTAATAGTAATAGTAATGAAAAAGCAGCATAAAAAAAAAAAAACAGCATGTGTTACTTTCCAAAAAGAACAGGTTTAGCCAACTCCTTATTCATCTGCTCAATGCACAGAGCTTTGAGCCATCATTAAAGTTTTACAAATGTTTTAAGAGTCCTTGAATATTGTCTCTGATTCTGAATATGTATGCCTTACTGATAAGCACACCACTGCCCTTTTCTCCGAAAACCCCCGTGCTCAAATTCTTCTAGAAATCTTCCACGGGACCTTTAACTGCCATTACCCCCACACACACAAGTTGCTCCAGGGCCTCACAAGGCTCCCCCTCTCCCCACTATACCACCCTTTCCCTGGCTCCAAGCCTCTCTCCAACTCCACTACTGTCTTCACGGACACCTCTAAGACCAAGTTTACTTATATTGCCTACTCTCCCAGCCGTGACTTGCCAACCGTTTACTGCCAAACCCATCCCGGATCGGTTCAGGTGGGTGAGCTACTAGCCATCCTCACTGCCTTCCACCACCACGGCAATGAGCCCGTCAACATCTTCACTGATAGTACGCCCTGCAAGTTTGTTCAGTTATTGCCCATGCTGTTTTCTTTCCACGTGACACGCCCATTGATCAAGCACTCCATGCCTTGCAGCGAGAGCTCAAGCTCCGCACACAGCCATAGTACATTTCTCATATTTGCAGCCATTCAGGGCTGCCCGGGCCTCTAGCCGTGGGTAATTCTGCTGCCTACCAAGCCATCTCCACCCATACAATAGCCACTGTCGGAGACTTGGTCAATCAAGCCAAACTTCTCCATTCTAAGTTCCACTTTTCAGCAGCCTCACTTCAACGTCTTTTGCCAGGCCTCCTCAAGGAAACGTGCAAGCATTTGGTGCAGGCCTGTAAAACATACACCCCCTTCTTGCCGCTTAGACTGTTGCAGCCACAAGGGGTCAACCCCCGCGGCCTCAAGCCAAACTCCCGATGGCAAATAGACGTCACCCATGTGCGGTCATTTGGGCGCCTCAAGTATGTCCATGTCACAGTCGACACCTTTTCTCACCTTTGCTACGCTGTCCCCTTACCGGGGGAAACAGCCAAGCATTGCATTAAAGCATTGCGGCAAGCCATCTTATTCATGGGGGTTCCTTGGGATGTTAAAACCAATAATAGGCCTAGGTATCGCAGCTCCTCATTCGCTGCATTTCTCCAGCTCTACAACGTTACTCACCACTTCAGCATTCCATACAACCCCCAAGGGCAGGCTATAGTAGAATGCATCCACCGCCAGCTCAAAGTGCAAATTCAATAAGAGAAGGATCTATGCCCACATAGTCAACCAGGCAACATTATCACTGCCTGCCTCATTCACATAAACCTCCTCTCCTTTGATAAAAACAGGTTTTTCCCCCTCCATAAGCATTGGGGCCCCTCCTACGCACCAACAGTTGCCCCGATGGTGTTTTGGAAGGACCCAGAAACAAACAATTGGCAGGGACCCAGTCCCCTTCTCACCCAAGGCAGAGGGTTTGCTTGTGTCTTTCCAGAAAATGCCTCCCAGCCGCTCTGGATCCCCGAAAAAAACTTCAAACCCGCCACCGGCCAGCAGCAGGTTCCAACGACGGATGATGAGAGCACTCGCCCATCGGATGGAGAGGCTAAATATGGCCGCGGATCTAGCTCATGACACCCTCCTCCTTGGACAGCTAGTACAGCTTGCTGTCCCCACCTTGGCTTCAAACAAAAAACCTAAAAATCTACACTCTCTCCTGCTTTTCATGTTAGCTCTGCTCCCCTCCACTACGGACCAGGCTAGTATAAGCCATCGGCCCTTTAACTGGACACTCTCTCTTTGGCAGCAGGAAAAGCTCCTCGCTAATAACATTACTGCGGGTGCTCCCTCCTTCACAGTGCACAAATGTAATCTTGCCAACCTTCCTGTCATCAGTTCCCTCGTAGACGTTACACACAAGACTCACCGGTGTTGATACAGCTCACTTACAGGCCTTGATGGCCCCTATAATCATGAAGTCTCAGGCTTCTATATCTGCCCTTCCACGGCCAGAGGCTGCCATGACCCAGCACACTATTACTGCCCCTCCTGGGGGTGCGAAACCATGGCCCACGAATGGTCGGGAGCTCCCAATAGGGACCCCAACCTCTCCCTTTCTTTTAAGGATAAAAGTCACAGGAGCAGCATTAAGCCCTACTGGAGCAGCATTACGCTCACTGTCAAAAACCCTAAAAATGCAGGCTGGCTACAGGGCTGCACCTGGGGAGCCCGACTTTACATGAGCAACTATGATTACGGTGCCTTTTTCATTATAAAGAAAAATTCAATCCGCACACAATCCACCGCCGTGGGCCCAAATCAAGTTCTCAATCCTCCCCACACACGGCCTCCCCCTCCTCCCTCTGTTTCTCCTTCTCCTCCCGCTACCACCTTAAATCCTTCCATCACTAGGTATCCTCCCCACCGCCAAACCCTGCCACCCCCCAACCCTCTTGTAGCCCTCCTCAACGCATCATTTATCTCCTTAAACTTATCCCAGCCCAACCTTACACAACGTTGCTGGCTCTGCTTCTCCGCCGCAGCTCCCTTCTATGAAGCCATAGCTACCAACAGCGCCTATCGCGCCTCCCCAGACTCCACTGGTACCTCTTGCAATTGGAACCAAACAAAAAGAGGACTCACCCTCCGATCAGTTTCCCAGACTGGACTCTGTATAATAAAAATCGGCGGCAAAGTTCTCCCCTCCATGCAGTCCCTCTGCAGCCTAACTCACACCCCTAATGCAGCCGCTAAGTTCCTAATTCCCCTTAATAATACCAAATGGCTATGTTCTTCCTCCGGCCTCACTCCATGTCTCAATGTTCAAACCCTTAACTCCACCAGCGACACCTGTGTGCTCATACTCATTGCTCCCCGTGTTCTCTTTCATACTGATAACCAATTCTTTGACTCCTGGCAGCACTTCAGCTCCCCGCAGCACGAGCAGAAACAGGAAGTCTTCACCGCCATCACAATTGCCACCCTTCTAGGTCTTGCCGGCGCAGCCACTGGAGCTGCAGCTCTCAGCCTCCAAGATAATTCCTTTTCAACCCTTAGGCAAGCTGTCAATGCAGACATCGCCCGCCTTGAGACTTCCATGGCCCACCTTGAAACATCTCTCAACTCCCTGTCCGAGGTCGTTCTCCAAAACCACAGGGGCCTAGACCTCCTCCTCCTAAAAGAAGGGGGCTCTGCGCAGCGTTAGGAGAAAAATGCTGCTTCTATGCTAACCACTCTGGCCTCATTCGAGATAACCTTGCACAAGTTAGGGAGGGCCTCTGCAAGAGAAAGCAGGAATGTGAAGCCGGATGGTCTTTCTCTTGGGGGCTGCCCAATGGAATCCTTTCTTACTTTCTCCCCTTTCTAGGCCTGCTCCTCACTCTTGTCCTCCTATTAGCCCTAGGACCCTGGATCATCAGGCGAATTGTCCGGCTTGTCAAAAATCAAGTTAACTCTGTCCTTAGTAAGCCCATCCAGGTCCGGTACCAGCGAATCTGCACCACCGACGAAAACGCACCAGGAGTCTCCATTAATTGCCGTCCTCCCCAAATGGCCAGCCACCTCTCAACGCACCCAAGCCCCAGCTCCCCTGCCCCTACCCCTTCTCACTGCCCATCCTAACCCCTTACCCTTACCCTTTCCCCTCCCCCGCCCTGTTTATCTAAGGCCGCCAACATTCCATCGAGGCGCTGGACTGGTTAGCCAATGACGGGCAACGGGATCGGCCCGCCAGTCAACCTAAGGCAGGGACACGGCCTTTTGCTGCCACGCTTCCCCATGACGGGTAAGACTGGCCACCTGTGTGGCATGGGCATTGCCCGGCTGGGCGCAATCCCGACCTAAGACAGGCACAGTCCCTCTCCCTCCTCAAATCAAGCTTTTCGGAGGAGCTTAATAAAAACAAAGGGGGAAATGTGGGAGGAAGGGCGCCCGGCTTGCCACAGTAGCAAACGGTGCGGCAAGAAGTGATACCGCCTCTGCCCACTGGGCCTAGATAAGGTGACCACACCTGACTAGGCCTTTGCTGCTAACGGCTGGCCGGCGCTGCCCTCCCCCTTTCTATCTCCCGCCTAGCCCAACATCCGGCCAGCTCTCACTCCCCCTTTCCCCTCCCCTATTCCAAACCTCTCAGCCAACCCTCCCTTCATCACGCCCCTCCCTCTACCCAACCCTATATAGCTAGTGTACTTCCGTAATAAAAGCAGACCTGTTCTTGCGCTCAAGCGGTCTCCGTGGTTTTTTCCCCAACCGCGCGTCCCCCACGCCTGGAGAACCGGTGCTCCCCTCGGGAGTACCCCCCGCCGGCGGTTCGGCAGGAGCGAGCCCCCCCCCCCTGACTCTTGGGCCTGAGCGAGGCTAAGCTCTCCAGCCCGACGGCAAGGAAGGTACTGGTATTACAGCTCACTGGATGAATATTGTTTTAACATTGTTTTCAAGGTAATGCAATTATATACAAATCTATGAATCACGTATTCTACTATCTTTTCCAAACTAAGCAAGGTACTTGTTTTGCAGCTGAGTAGATGAATCTCATGCTTTAATATTCTTTGAAAGTGAAGATAAAAACTTAAAAGTGAATGAAACATGTAATTCACTCAGTGTATATATCTAAGCAAAGTACTGTGTGCAGCTTAGTAGATGAAATTTTTGTTTTACATTGTGTGAAAGTGAAGATAACTACATCAAAGTGAATGAGGTATGTAATTCACTGAGTTTTGGAAATAAGGCAAATACTGATTTTGCAACTCCCTAAATGAAACAGGTTTTAACATTGTTTTTAAATCAATACAATTACATAGGAGTGAATTAAGGATGAATTCATTCCGTTTTCTAAACTAAGCAAAATACTGGTTTCACAGCTAAATAGGTGAAACTTGGTTTTTTTAATCATTGTTTTTAATTGATGATAACTAAAGAGAATTGAATGAAGCTTGTAATTCATTTAATTTTGTGGACTAAGCAAGAGACACTAATTTCACAGCTGACTAAATGTAACTTGATTTTTACCATTGTATATGAAGATAAGCATATAGAAGTGAATGAAAAAAATGTGTTTCACTCAGTTTTTCAAAGTAAGCAAGATACTAGTTTTGTAGATTACTATATGAAATTTGTTTTTAAACATTGTTTTCAAGTCAATAGGAATACATAGAAGTGACTGGAGCATTTATTTCACAGTTTTCAAAACTGACCAAGATACAGGTTTTGCTGATGTTATGTTTTAACATTGTTTGGAAGTTAATACAAGCACATAGAATGAATGAAGCATATATTCACTCAGTTTTTCAAAATAAGTATGATATTGGTTCTGCAGCACACCAGATTAAATTTGGGTTTTCTCATTGTTTGTAAGAGAAGATAACCACATAGAAGTGAACGAAGTATGTTTTCCACTCAGTTTTCTAAAGTAAGCAACATACTGGTTTCATGGCTCACTAGATGAATCTTCTGCTTTCACCTTGTTTTCAAGTCAATACAATTACATAGAAGTGAATGTAGCATGTATTCCACACACTCTTTGAAACCAAGCATGGTACACATTCAGAACTAAGCAAGATACTGGTTTCACAGCTCACAAGAAGAAAGTTGTTTTATTATTTTGTGTAAGTGAAGATAAACACATAGACACGAATAAAATATATATTTTTCCCAGTTATTGAAACAAAGCAAGATACTGGTTCAGATTTCACTAGATTAAACTTCTGTTTTAACATCATTTGTAACTGAAGATAAGGTCACAGAAGTGAATGAAGCATGTATTTCACTCAGGTGTTCAAATTCAGTATGATAAAAGTTTCACAGCTGACTAGATGAAACTTGTTTTTTATCAATGTTTGTAATTGATAATCACATAGAATTGAATGAAGCATGTAATTCACTTAGTTTTGGAGACTACGCAAGAGACTTGTTTTGCAGATCACTAAATGAAACATGGTTTTTAACACTGTATGTGAAGATAAATACAGAGAAGTGAATAAACAATGTGTTTAAATTTTTTAAGTATAAGTGAAATACATACTTCATTCCTTCTATATGGTTATCTTCTCTTACAAATAGTGATCTGGTTTCACAGATCACTACATGAAACTTGTGTTTTAACATTGTCTTCAGGTCAATAGAAATACATAGAAGTGAATAAAATGTGAATTTCTTTCATTTTTTGAAATAAGCAAGGTACAGTTTTCACAGCTCACTAGATGAAACTTGTGTTTTAACATTGTAAGTGAAGATAAGCACATAGAAATTAATGAAGCAGGTGTTTCATTCAGTTTTCCAAACTAAGCAAGATACTGATTTCACAGCTCATTAGATGGAATGGGTTTTTCAATTGTTTTAAGTCAATACAAGTATATAGAAGGTATATTAATAAAGGTTTTCTAGGGAAATAGAATCAACAAGGGATGTCTGTTGATAGTAAGAGATTTATCAGAGTCTCTCATGCAGCTGTGGGGATGCACAAGTCCAAGTTCCACAGGCAGGCTGAAACCAAGAGCTCTGATGAAAGTCCAGTGAAGATTCTTGAGTTCTGGGAGATGTTGGCTGTCCAAAGACAAGCTGGGAAATTCTCTCTCAATGCTGGAATCATTTCCCCTTTTAAGGGATTCAAATGACTGGGTTAAGCATCACACTGCTGATGGCAATCTCCCTGACTGATGTAATTATAACCAGCTATCTATGATTTACTGCTGCAGTAAAGTCAATGGTGATGAAGTCCATAAATGTCCTTGTATTACAGTTAGCCCAGTGCTTGCTTGACCAAACAAATGGGCACAATTACCTGGCTGAGTTGACACAATAGCCTAAGCATCACAGAAGGTATTGAAGCATGTATTTAATTCATTTTCTGAATCTAAGCAAAATACTGGTTTTGCTTAGTAGATGAAACTTGTGTTTTAACACTGATTTTAAGTGAAGATAAGCACAGAGAAGAAAATAGAGCATGTAATTCACTCAGATTTGGAAACTAGGCATGATGATGATTTTGCAACTCACTAAATAAAATTTGGGTTTTAGCATTGTTTTCAAGACAATACAATTATATAAAAGGGAATAATGCATGTATTTCACTAAGTTTTCTACAATAAACAAGATACTGGATTCTCAGCTCACCCAATGAAACTGTGTTTTAACATGTTTGTAAGAGAAGATAATGACATAGAAGTGAATGAAACATCAATTCCCTCAGTTTTCTAAGTTAATAAAGATACTGTTTTTGCAGCTCCCTAGATGAAACTTATTTTCAAGTCAATACAAGTACATAGAAGTGCTTGATTTTGTGTTTCATCTCATATTCAAAATTAAGGTACTGGTTTCACAACTCATTAAATGAAGCTTGTTTTAACATTGTTTGTAAGTGAAGATAAGCACATAGAAGTGAGTGAAGCACATGTTTGACTCACTTTCTAAACTCAGCCAGATACTGGTTTCACAAATCACTAAAGTAAGCTTGTGTTTTATCATTGTTTGTAAGTATAGACAAACAGTAGTGAAAGAAGCATGTGTTTCACTCAGTTTTTGAAACTAAGCAAGATTGTGGTTTTGCAGCTCTCTAGATGAAACTTGGTTTTAACATTGTTTTCAAGTCAATACAATTACATAGTTAATGAAGCATATATTACACTCACTTTTCCAACAAAGCTGGATACTGGTTTTTCAGCTCGCCAGTTGAAATTTGTGTTTTAACATTTTAAGTGAAGTTAACCACATGAATGATGCGTGAGTTTCACTCAGTTTTTGAAACTAAACAAGATACTGGTTTCTCAGTCTACTAGATGAAAATGTGTTTTAACATTGTTTTCAAGTCAATAAAAGTACATTGAAGTGAATGAAGTATGTATTTCACTGTTTTTTAAACTAAGCAAGATACTGGTTTTGCAGATCATTAGATGAAGCATTTGTTTTTTTAAATTGTTAAGCATATAGAAGTGAATAAAGCATTTGTTTCACTCAGTTTTCAAAATTAGGCAAGATGCTGTTTTCAAAGCTCACTAGATGAAACGTGTGCCAAACATTGATTTTAAGTGAAGTTAAGTACATAAAAGTAAATTAAGCATGTAACACATAAAAGATAACTGGGGAAGCAGACTTGGCCCAGTGGTTAGGGCATTTGTCTACCACATGGGAGGTCTGCGGTTTGGGCCCCGGGCCTCCATGACCCGTGTGGAGCTGGCCCACGAGCAGTGCTGATGCGCGCAAGGAGTGTCATGCCACGAGGGGTGTCCCTGGCATAGGGGAGCCCCATGTGCAAGGAGTGCACCCCATAAGGAGAGCCTCCCAGCACGAAAGAAAGTGCAGCCTGCCTAGGAATGGCACCACACACATGGAGAGCTGACACAGCAAGATGACACAACAAAAGAAACACAGATTCCCGTGCCGCTGACAACAACAGAAGCGGACAAAGAAAAAGACAGCAAATAGACAAAGAGAACAGACAACCGGGGCAGGGGGAGAAGGGGAAAGAAATAAGTAAGTAAATAAATAAATAAATAAATAAATAAATCTTTAAAAAAAAAAAAAGATAACTGTTTCACAAACCACTAGATGAAACTTGGATTTTAACAGTACTTTCAAGTCAATAAAATTACATAGACTGAATGATGCATGTATTTCACACAGTTTTCTATACTTAGAAAGATACTGGTTTCACAGCTCACTTAAACTTGGTGACAGGGGTGGCATCTAGCTCATTGTGGCAGGGGCAACATCTAGCTCATTTGCGGCAGGGGCAATGACTAGCTCATTGTGGTGGGGGTGACACCTACCTTGTGGATGGGTGGTGTCTACCTTGTTGCAGTGGGGGTTGGCATCCAGCTTATTGTGTGGGGGCAGGACCTATTCATTTTCTTTTATGAGACACTGGAACTTGAACCCAGGATCTCCCATGTGGTAGGCAGGTGCCCAACTTGTTGAGCCACATCTGTTTCCCTAAACTAGCTTTTTTATCAGTTTGTATGTGAAGATAATCACATAGAAGTGAATGAAGCATGTACACTACTCCTTTTTTTTTAAGTAGGCAAGATGCTTAATTCAAAACTAGATGAAATTTGAGTTTTATCATTGTTTGTAATTGAAGGTTAGACATACAAGTGAAAGAAACATTGTTTCCCTCAGTTTTTTTTTTAAACTAAGTAAGTTATTGCTTTCACACTTCACTAAGTGAAACTTGTGTTTTATCTCATTTGTAAGTGAAGATAGCCTCATAGAAATGAATAAAGCATGTGTTTCAACCAGGTTTCAAAATTAAACAAGATATTGGTTTTGTAGCTCCCTAGATCATGGGTTCTTAACTTTTTTCATTCCACAGGCCCCTTTTCCAGACAGGTAAACACCATGGACCCCTTTCTAAATCCACACTGTAATGTGCATTATTTAATAAATATGTCACACCAGCATCAACATGTCCCTACAAGAATAAGGTTTTTTTCATTTCAATTTAAGCTCATGGACTTCTTGTTAAGAACACCTGCACTAGAAAACTTTTGTTTAACATTGTTTGTAAGTGAAGCTAAGCACAAAGATGTGAACTAAGCATGTGTTTCACTCAGTTTTCTAAACTGAACAAGATACTGGTTTCACATCTCACTAGATGAAACTTGTTTTAACATTGTTTTCAAGTCAATAAAATTACATAGAAGTGCGTGAAGCACATATTTCACTAAGGTTTTGTAATAAGCAAGATACCGTTTTCACAGCTTATTAGATGAAAGTTGTGATTTTTTTCTTTTCTTCTTTTTGAAAGTTGTGTTTTAACATTGTTTTCAAGTCAATATAATTACATAGAATTGACGCTCCCCCCACGGTTTGGCTGACACGCTCCGCTCTCGCAAGACCGTGGTGGCATACTGGGACTGGCTGGGCTCAGCTACACCCAATACCCCCAGATCTGTGTAAAAGCAGTAAGAGATGCACTAAAGACTGAATTCAAAGCAAATGCCGAGTGTAAAAATTGTGAAACTGAAAAAGGAATAATCTACCCTGACCAAAGCTTGAAATGTTACCTATTCAAGGTGAAGATGTATGGGCATATGTTATGGCATATTGAAAGCAATCTCGCTTCATGGAGAAAAAAAAATACCTGTCTTGTTCCTATATTGACATTGCCAATAAAATGAAGTGTGATTCAAAAAAAAATTACATAGAGGTAAATGAATCAAGTATTTCACTCAGATATCCAAACTATGGAAGATACTGATTTCACAGCTCACTAGATGGAACTTATGTTTTAAAGCTGTTTATAAATGAAGAAGGTAAGCACAAAGAATTGAAGTATCTGTTTCACTTAATTTTGGAACCCTAGCAAGATACTGGTTTCACAAATCAATAGAGGAAACTTGTGCTATACCACTGTTTGCAAGTCAATATAATTATACAGAAGTAAATGAATCATGTATTTCACTGAGTTTTCTAAATAAAACAAGTTCACTAAATGAAACTTTTATTTCATCATTGTAAGTGAAGCTATCATAGAGAAATGAAGGAAGTGTATGTGGCACTCAGTTTCTGAAACCGAGCAAGACACTCTTTTCACAGCTCACTATATGAAACCTGTTTTAACATTGTTTTCAAGTCAATACAGGTACAAAGAATTTTTGAAGCATATATTTTACTCAGTTTTCAAAACTAAACAAGATATGTTTCACAGATCACTAGATAATCTTGTATTTTAACATTGTAAGTGAAGATGAACGTATAGATAATATAACGTGTTTCATTAGGTTGGAAACTCAGCAAGATAATGGTTTCATAGCTCACTAGGCGAAACATGTTTTACTACTGCTTGTAGGTGAAGATAACCTCATGGAGGTGAATGAAGCATGTGATAGAGTCAGTTTTTGAAACTAAGCAAGATCCTGGTTTCAGATCTCAGTAGATGAAATGTGTTTTAGTCTTGTTTGTAAGGGAAGATAACCACATGGAAGGGCTAGAAGCATGTGTCTCACTCAGTTTACAAAACTAAGATAGTTTCTCAGTCCACTAGATGAAACTTTTGTTTGACCATTGTTTTAAAGTCTATACAAGCATAAAAGTGAAAGAAGAATGTGTATCATTTAGTTTTTGACATTATGCAAGATTCTCTTTTCCAGCTCCCTAGATCAAACTTATGTGTTACCATTGTTTTCAAGTCAGTACAAATATATGAATGTGAATGAAGCAAGTATTTCTATTAGTTTTTGAACTAAGCAAGAAAATGGTTTTTACATCATGAGATGAAACCTGTGTTTTAAATTGTTAGTATAGTTAAGCACACAGAAGTGAATGATGCATGTAATTGGCTCAGTTTTTAATAAAAGACAATATACTGCTTTTACATTGTTTTCAACTCAATAGTGGTACATAGAAATGAAATAAGCATTATTTCACTAGTATTCAAACTAAGCAAGATACTGTCTTCACAGCTCACTAGATGAAATTTTGTTTTTAATTATTTATAAGTGATATTAAGCATAGAAGTGAATGAAGCACATTTCACACCATTTTTGAAATTAATCAAGATACAGTTTTCACAGAATTGAATAAATTGCATATCACTACATGAAACTCGTGTTGTAAAATTGTTTTCAAGTCAATAATGTTACATAGAATTGAATGAAGTGGGGACTTCCAGGAAGATGGCATTGGAGTAGGTAGGCAGTAATCAGGTCTCAGAGAAAACAATGGTTAAAGGGCAAAAGCCTACCCAAGGGAGCTGCTTTGGGTTCTATAGAACCAGAAAGTGCTGTGCATCATCCAGGAGGGAGAAAGACAGATAAAGAAGCCTAAGGAAAATCATGAGTGGCTCATCTCTGTGGCTGGAAACAGCACAAATACCCCACCTCAAGGCAATAGCCTCGGTAAAACCCCTGGCTCACTGCAGCCAACTGAGTGGGAGGGAATGCTCCCTGGGAGGAAGAGGGGTCCGGCGGAGGGAGGAGACTGGTTTCTTTTCCATGAGTTTGGCCAGCTGAGGCCCCTCTGAGTCTCAAAAAAGACCCTAACCAGCACTGGGTTGGCCCCAGGTAGAGGGGAGGGGGATCTGATCAGGCAGGCTGTCACCCCAGCCACCCCGGGAGAGAGGAGCTAGGTCAGTGAGATGAGGGACAGGCGCCTACCAGCCCAGCCCAAGCAAATGTTCGGAGCCAGCTTGCCTGGGGGAGCGGGTGGGAAGACCAGGGACACATGCAGAAGCCTACTTAACCGGTGGAGCTGCGCAGCGCAGGGGGGAATTCCTGCCGTGTATATGCGAGGTTGCTGATTTCATTCCCAGCACCCCTAAGAGAAGGGATCCAGGGAGTTATCTACTGGGTTATCAGGCACCCAGCTGGTACCTTACA
Source organism: Dasypus novemcinctus (assembly GCF_030445035.2). NCBI lineage: Eukaryota > Metazoa > Chordata > Mammalia > Cingulata > Dasypodidae > Dasypus > Dasypus novemcinctus. The sequence continues at coordinate 46,219 of NC_080677.1, forward strand.
ACGGGACATATAGACAGATTTTTTGGTTTTGTTTTAGGTTTTCTTAGACCTGTTATGCTTTTCCTTTTTTTGATTTCTTTTTTTCTTTTTTTCTTTATTCACTAAAACTGGGTACATCCCCTGTGGAGGACAGACTGCAGGGTGACTGACTGATGATCACATCAGCCTGAGAAACTCCTTAGGGGCCTAGAAGGGGAGGCTGTTTTTTCTGGGTTCTTTTTTCTTGTTCTTGTTGTGTTGTTTCTTGTTTGTTACCTTTTCCCCTTTCTTTGTTTCATTTTTTTTTTCACTTATTTTTTTCTACCTACTTTCTTTTTCCTTTCTTTCCTTCATTTTTTAAACTTCTGTCTTCTGTTGCTTTCCTTTCATTCCACCTCTTCTTGTTTGGCCTTCATTTATTCTTTTTCTCTTTTTTTTCTTTTTCCTCTCTTCTCATCTTTCTGGTCTTTTAATTCATTCTATGGTTTCCTCTGTTTTGTTTCTTGTTTCATTTTTTTCTATTCCATCTCTTTTGTTCTTATTCCTTTGTATTTTTTAATGATTTTTCAGTCATATTACTTATTTATTTTCCTAGTTCTTGTATGGTTCCTCTACCTTTTTTATTATTATTACTATTATTCTTTTTCTCTTCTTATCTCTTTTGTTTTCCCTGGTCCAAATATTTTTTTCAAGGGAATACAAACAACTTCAAGGGTATAGTATAAGAGGAACCAAGAGTCAAAAAGGAACTTTACCATACACACACACACACAAATTAAAAATTAAAAAATAAATAATAAATAAAACCCTAGAGTAGAAAAAGAAGCTAACCAACCAAATAAGCCCATTGAGGTAAACAGATGCCTAGATGCCAACAAAAATTACAATAAGAAACAGGAAGACAAGGTCAAGTCTAATGAACAACTAAAAAACAGGAGGAGATGCAGAACATGGAAAAACTAATCAGGGATGTCCAAACAAATATCATGAATCAATTTAATAACATGAAGGAGGAGATAAAGGATATTAAGAAGACATATCTGGGGAACATACTGAAGAAATTGTAAACATACATAAAAAGATGGTGATGAATGGCACACAGCAAGAAATTAAAAATACACTGGAAGCACATAACAGCAGATTTGAACAGGGAGATGAAAGAATCAGTGATGTTGGAGACAGTACATCTAAAATCAACTAGATAGTAGAACAGATAGATAAAAAGATAGAAAAAAATCCAGCATGGATTAGGGATTTGAATGACAACATGAAACACACAAACATATGCATTATAGGCATCCCAGAAGAAGATAAGGGAAAGGGGGCAAGAAGGGATGTTAGAGGAAATAATGGCTGTATTATTTGGCTGAAGGGGTGCTGATGCAAAATACCAGAAACCTGTTGGCTTTTATAGAGGGTGTTTACTTGGGGTAGAAGCTGACAGTCACAGGCCATGAAGGGTAAGTTACTTCCCTCACCAGAGTCTGTTGCCACATGCTGGAGCGACATGGCTGCCGGTCTCTGCGAGGGTTCAGCCGTCCTCTTCCCCCTAAGGCTCCATGGTCCCATCTCCTTCCATTCTCAGCTGTAGATTAGAGGTCTCATCTCTCTCCCCGGGGCTAATTTCTCTCTGGACTCAGCTGTTCTGCTGACTCCACAAGGCCTTCTCTCTTTCCTCACATATCTGCTTCTCTGTGTCTTTCTTCCCTGTGTATTTACTTCCTCGGGCTCCAGCATCAAAACTCCAAATCTCCTCTGCCATATAGTTTTATCTGTGAGTCCCCCCCTTGGTGGGCAGGGACTCAATGTCCTACTGACATGGCCAATCAAAGCCCTAATCATAATTTAATCAAGTAAAAGTGAAACCTCTGAAGGTAATACATTCTAATACACCCAGAGGAATAGACAGTTTACAAAGATAATCCAATATCTATTTTTGGAATTCATAAACAATATCAATGCTACAATGGCTGAAAATTTCCCAACTCTTTTAAGGGACATGGATGTACATGTCCAGGAAGTACAGGGTACCCCAGACAGTATAAATCTAACAGGCCTACCCCAACACATATACTTATCAAATTGTCCAATGCTCAAGACAAAGAGACAATACTGAAAGCATCAAGCGAAAATAAAACTATCACATACAAGGAAGTTTGATAAGATTAAGTGCTGATTTCCCATCTGAAACCATGGAGGCAAGAAGACAATGGTATAAAATAGTAAAAGGTGCTAAAAGAAAAAACCATCAGCCAAGAATTCTGCATCCAGAAAAGCTGGCATTCAAATATGAGGGAGAGTACAAAATACTCACAGATACAGAGAAATTAAGAGAGTTTATTAACAAGAAACCTGCCCTTCAAGAAACACTAAACAGGGAAGCAGACTTGGCTCAATGGATAGAGCATCCACCTACCACATGGGAGGTCCAGGGTTCAAACCCAGGGCCTCCTGACCCGTGTGATGAGCTGACCCACATGCAGTGCTGATGTGTGCAAGGAGTGCTGTGCCATGCAGGGGTGTCCCCTGCATATGGGAGCCCCATGCACAAGGAGTATGCCCCGTAAGAAGAATCACCCAGTGCAAAAGAAAGTTCACCCTGCCCAGGAGTGGCAGCTGCACACACTGAGAACTGACACAGCAAGATGACACAACAAGAAAGAGACACAGATTCCCAGTGCCACCAACAAGAATAGAAGTGGACACAGAAGAACACATAGCAAATGGACACAGAGAACAGACAACTGGGGTGGGGGGGCAGGAAGGGGAGAGAAATAAATAAAAATAAATCTTAAAAAAAGAAAGAAAGAAATACTAAAGGCAGTTCTGCAAGTTGAAAAGAAAAAACAGGACAGGGTTGGAGGAGACTGTAGGAAGGAAAATTATTGGTAAGAATAACTAAAAAGAGAGAAATTCAAAGAACATATGACATATATAAATCTAAAGAAAATACAACTAATGTAAGTAATGTCTTTGCAGTAATAACATTGAATGTTAATGGATTAAACTCTCCAAAGAGACACAGATTGGCAGAATGGATAAGGAAATATGACCAGCTATATGCTGTTTATAAGAAACTCACCTTAGACCCAGGGACACAAGGAGGTTGAAAGTGAATGGTTGGAGAACAATTTTACATGCAAACAATAACCAAAAAAGGGCAGGAGTAGATATACTAATATCAGACAAAATAGACTTTAAATGCAAAACTATTGTAAGAGACAGAGAAGACACCATATATTAATAAAAGGAATACTCTATCAAAAAAAATGATAAACATTTATATCTTTAATGAGGTACCTCAAAATACATGAGACAAACCATGGAAAAACTAAGTGGAGAAATAGACATCTCTGCAATTATAGCAGGGCACTTTAATACACCAATATCATGATTAGACAGAACATCTCAACAGAGGATCAGTAAAGAAACTGAGACCTTGAATAATACATTAGGAGATCTAGACCTAATAGACATATACAGAATACTATACCAGAATACAGCAGGATATATATTCTTCTCAAGTGCACATGGATCATTCTCCAGAATGGACCACATACTAGGCAACTCCCAACTAATTCAGAAAGATTGAAAATATACAAAGTAATTTCTCTGACCAGAATGGAATGAAGCTGGAAATCAGTAAGAGGCAGAGAAGCAGATGAGGCACAAAATATGGATGTTAAACAACACAATCCTAGGCAATCAGTGAGTTAAGGAAGAAATCACAAAAGAAATCAGTAACTACCTTGAAATGAAAGAAAATGACAACACATTGTATCAAAATCTATGGGATACAGCAAAAGCTGTGCTGAGAGGGTCATTTATAGCCATGAATGTCTATATCAAAAAAGAAGAAAAAACTAAAATCAAGGACCTAACTGCACACCTGGAGGAATTAGAAAAAGAGCAATAAACTAAACCCAAAGCAAGAAGAGAAAAGGAAACACAAAGATTAGGGCAGAGCTAAATAAAATTGAAAATAAGAAAGCATTAGAAAAAATTGAAACCAAAAGCTGGTTCTTTGAGACGATTACTAAAGTTAACAAAACCTTAGCAAGACTAACAATGAAAAAGAGAGAGAATTTGCAAATACATAAAATAAGAAACAAGGAATGGAATATCACCCCTGACCCCAAAGAAATAAAGAGTATCATAAGAGGATACTTAGAAAAATTGTATGCCAACAAGATGGATACCTTAGATAAAATGAACAAGTTTCTAGAAACACACAAGCAACCTACATTGACAAAAGAAGAAACTGGTGAACTTAACAGACCAATCACAAGTAACAAGATTGAATTACTCATCAAAAAACTCCCAACGAAGAAGAGCCTAGTACCAGATGGTTTCACAGGTAAATTCTACCAGTCATTCTGGAAAGAACTAACACCAATCCTACTTAAACTCTTCCAAAAAATAAAAGTGGAGGGAACATTGCCTAACTCATTCTATTTATTTTTTAAGATTTATTTATTTATTTATTTCTCTCCCCTTCCCCCGGCCCTGGTTGTCTGTTCTCTGTGTCTATTTGCTGCGTGTTCTTTGTCCGCTTCTGTTGTTGTCAGAGGCTTGAGAATTTGTGTTTCTTTTCGTTGCATCATCTTGTTGTGTCAGCTCACCATGTGTGCAGTGCCATTCCTGGACTTTCTTTCACATTGCGTGGCTCTCCTTATGGGGCGCACTCCTTGAGTGTGGGGCTCTCCTATGCGGGGGACACCCCTGCGTGGCAGGGCACTCCTTGTGTGCATCAGCACTGCGCATGGGCCAGCTCCACACGGGTCAAGGAGGTCCTGGGTTTGAACCGCGGACCTCCCATGTGGTAGACGGATGCCCTAACCACTGGGCCAAGTCTGCCACCCTAACTCATTCTATGATGCCAACATCACCCTAATACCAAAGCCACATAAAGATGCAACAAGAAAGGAAAACAATAGACCAATCACTCCAATGAAACTAATTGTATTCAACAACACATCAAACAAATTATAAACCATGACCAAGTGGGTTTCATGTTGGTATGCAAGGATGATTCAACATAAGAAAATCAATCAATGTAATACACCACATCAAAAGATCAAAAGTAAAAAATCACATGGTCATCTCTATTGATGTAGGAAAAACAGTCAACAACATACAGCACACTTTCTTGATTAAAAAGCATTTCAAAAGATAGGAATAGAAGGAAACTTCCTCAACATGATAAGGGATATATATGAAAAACCCACAGCTAACATCATATTCAATGGTGAAATGCTAAAACCTTTCCCTCTAAGATCCAGAACAAGACAAGGATGCCCGTTATCACCACTTTTTTTTTTGTCTTTATTTATTTTTTTAATGTTACATTCAAAAAACACGAGGTCCCCATATACCACCCACCCCCCTCACTCCATTCCTCCCCCCATAACAACAACCTCCTCAATCATCGTGAGACATTCATTGCATTTGGTGAACACATCTCTGAACACTGCTGCACCCCATGGTCAACGGTCCACATCATAGCCCACACTCTTATTTAACATTGTTTAAGAAGTACATACTCAAGCACATAGGCAAGTAAATGATATAAAAGGCACCAAAATTGGAAAGGAAGAAGTAAAAATTTCACTATTTGCAGATGACATGATCCTACACATAGAAATCCCTGAGAAATCTACAACAAAGTTTCTAGAGCTGATCATTGAGTTCAGTAAAGTGGTAGGATATAAGGTCAATGTGCAAATATCAGTAGCATTTCTGTACAACAATAATGAGCAATGTGAGCAGGATATCAAGGGAAAATTCCATTTATAATAGCAACTGAAAGAATCAAACACCTAGGAATAAAGTTAACTAAAGATGAATAGGGAAGTGGATGTGGCTCAAATGACTGGGCTTCTGCCTACCACATGGGTGGTCCCTGGTTTGGTTCCCAGCGCCTCCTAAAGAAGACAGTGAGCTGGCGCTACAGGCAGCCATGGCAAGCTGATGCAACAAGAGACACAAAAAGAAGAAAGAAAAAACATAATAAGAGACACAAAAAACAGAGAGCAGAGGTCCCCAGTGCCACCTAAAAAGAGGATGAGCAATACAGCAAGCTGACATGACAGGCAGGTGTGACAAGCTGACACAAGACGACACAATGAGAAACTCAAGAAGAAAAACAGAAAAAAGCAGGGGAGGGAGGTGGTTCAAGCGATTAGACACCTCCCTCCCATATCAGAGGTCCCAGGTTGGGGTCCTGGTGCCGCCTAAAGAAACTAGGAAGACGAACAGACACAGCAAGCACAAACAATGAGGGGGTGGGGTAAATAAATAAATAAAATAAATCTAAAAAAAAGAAAGACGAATAGGACTTGTATGCACAAAACTATACAACATTAAAGGAAACCAAGGAGACCTAAATAAATGGAAGAATATTCCCTGTTCATGGATAGGAAGACTAAACATCATTAAGATGTTTATCCTACTCAAATGGATTTAGAAATTTAACTCAATCCCAATAAAAATTATAACAGCATTTTTTACTGAATTGGAAAAGCTAACTATGAAATTTATTTGGAAGGACAAGGGGCCCCAAATAGCCAAAGATATATTGAAAAAGAAAAATGAAATTGGAAGAATCATACTACCTGACTTTAAAACATACTACAAAGCTACAGTGTTCAAAACTGACTGGTATTGGCACAAGGATAGACATATTGACCAATGGAACCAAACTGAGAGTTCTGATATAGATTCTCGCATATACGGTCAACTGATATTTGACAAGGCCAACAACCCCACTCAAATGGGAAACAGTGGCCTCTTAAAATAAATGGTGCTTGGAGACTGGATTCCCATGTCCAAACGAATGAGAGAGGATCACTGTCTTATGCCCTATACAAATATTAATTCAAGATGGATCAAATATCTAAATATAAGAACCAAGACTCTAAAGCTCCTGGAAGATAATGCAGGGAAGCCTCTATGAGATATTGTAGTAGGAAAAGGTTTCATAAACTTTATACCCAAAGCACAAGCAACAAAAGAAAAAATACATAAACGGGACCTCCTCAAAATTAAAAACTCTTGCATTTAAAGTAGTCTTGTCAAAAAAGCCAAAAGGCTGACTGCTCCATGGGAGAAAATATTTGGTAATGATCTATCAGATAGGGGCCTAATATCCAGCATATATAAAGAAATCCTACATCTCAAAATAAAAAGACAAACAACCCATTTAAAAATGGGCAAGTGATTTAAATAGACACTTCTCCAAAGAAGAAATACCTACTAGAATGGCCACTATTAAAAAGTTGGAGAAATACAACTGTAGTATAGGGTGTGTAGAGATAGGAAGGCTTACTCATTTTTGGTGGGAACATAGAATGGTACAGCCACCATGAATGACTGATAGTTCCTAAGGAAGTTAAATATAGACTTGCCATTGACCTTATAATACCACTACTAGGTATATACTCATAAGAACTGAGAGCAGTGACACAAACAGACATCTGAACACCACACGTTCACAGCTGCATTATTCACGATTGCCAAATAATGGAAACCACCCACATGTCCATCAACTGTTGAAGGGATAAAAAAATTTTGGTGTATATACACAATGGAATATTATGCAGCTCTAAGGAGAAATGACATCGTGAAGCATATGACATCACAGATGAACCTGGAGGACATTATGTTGAGTGAAGCAAGCCAGGCACAAAAGGACAAATACTCTATGATTGCACTATTATAAACTAAATATATTCTGTAAATTCATGGAGTTAATAACCTGAATATAGGTCATGAGAAAATAGAATGAGGGTAGGGAGTGGAAAGCTGAGGGTTAATCTGTGCAAAATTGGTAAAAAGTTGTTTGTGAATCTTTGAAAATGAATAAAACATTGAAAGTATATCATGGTGTTTGTAACTAGCCAAGCTATTATATGGGTATGACAGGGGTTGAAAGGGTAAGTCTGAGGACTTGTATATTACTAGAAAGAAAGCTTAAAAATGTAACATGGTTTACATTGTGGATATCCATATAGTGCAGCAGTGCTCCAAAATATATTCACCAAATGCAATGAATGTCCCATGATGATGAAAGAGGTTGTTGATTTGGGAGGAGTGGGGTGAGGGGGGTGGGGGGTATGTGGGGACCTCTTATATTTTTTTAATGTAACATTTAAAATAAATAGAGAGAGAGAAAAAAGAATGAATAGAGAAGGACAAGGAGAATGTATACCTTTTGTGCAGTCTGAGACACATTTTAGGATTTCCAGTTTTCCACAGTCCATTTAGTTGAAATAAGTTAGGCTTCAACCTCCCTGGCATATATTTCAAAAAAAAAAAAAAAAAAGGCATATTAACATTTCTTGGGATACTATTTTGTCAGTAAATCTACTTCCAAAATAATCATTAAAATACGATATTTTTAAAAAGTTACATGAGACTTTATATATAACATAGTAAAACCTCATGTGAAACACAAATATAGGTAATATTGCATATAAGAATGTTTTTACAAAATACAAATAAACTAGAGAGACAGAAACAGAATAGCAGCTATGTATGGAAGGGGAAGATAGAGAAGTGATGAGGGATTTTTTTGTTTTTTTTTTATTTTTGTTTTTATTATTATTACTGGAATAATGAAAATGCTCTAATAACGATTGAGTGATGATGCACAACTATGTAATTATACCAAATACCAATGATTATACACTTTGGATGGATTTATGCTTTATTATCAATAAAACTGATTTCATAAAAAAAGTTAAAATAGTTAAAATTATTTTTATGATATGTATACTTTACCACAATTGAAAATAAACTTTTAAAATATCAACCAATGTAATAACCACATTAATAGAATGAAGGACAAAAAACACATGATTATCTCAACTGATTCAAAGAAAACATTTGAAAAATTCCAACACAAGTTAATGATAAAAACTTTAAGGAAGCTAGGAATAGAAGAGAACTTCCTTAACATGATAAAGGGAACTTAGGAAAAAGCCACAGATAAATTAGATTCAATGATTAAAGACTGAAAGATTTCCCCCTAAGATCAGGAATAAGACTAGGTGAAAATTAGAAACTTTTATGTGTGAAAGACATTATCAAGAAAATGAAAAGAACACTTAAAAACTGGCAGATGGGGTTTAAGATATACCCAGGAGATCTGAATCTCTGGACTGACCATATGATAGCCAGGCCCTGAGCCTCAACAGACTTCAGCTCCTACACTCTGGTTTATTGGACTTACCCCACTCGGCTAACATGGAGGTGAAGAAGGTCAACCACCACACCAGGGAGCCCAGAGTGCCTACAACTGAAAGCAGGAGGATGGCATCCAGCATCCATGTGGAATCTAAGCCTCCTCTTGACATAGATGTGGAATGGACACAACCAATCCAAGGTCCACAGGACAGAGGAATAGAAAATGGATGAGAGTGGACTTACTGATATTCTATTCATGAACTATTGCGGTTAGTAATAGAAGAAAATGTGGCATTGGTGTGGAAAAAGTGGCCATGGTGGCTGCTGGGAGGAAGAGATGAGATGTGGAGGCATTTTCGGGACTTGGAGTTGTCCTGGGTGGTGCTGCAGGGACAATTACCAGACATTGTAGGTCCTCCCATGGCCCACTGGATGGAACGTGGGAGAATGTGGGCTATGGTGTGGACCACTGACCATGAGGTGCAGCGATGCTCAGAGATGTATTCACCAAATGCAATGAATGTGTCATGATGATGGAGGAGAATGTTGCTATGGGGGGAGTAGTGGGTGAGGGGAGTGGGGGGTACATGGGGACCTCATATTTTTTTAATGTAATATTTTTTAAAATGAATTAAAAATAAAAAATAAATTTAAAAAACTGTCAGAAAGCACTTGCAAATCATGTATCTGAAAAGAGTTTAATATTTAGAATATATATAGAAGTACTACAAGTCAACAAAAAAAGACAAACATCCCAAGTAAAAATTTTAAAAGGGGGAATTAAGTGATACCTCGATTAGTTGAACATAAAATGACCATATGATTTGACAATTCCACTCCTACTTAGATACTGAAGAGATTTGAAAACATGGGCTCAAACAAAAACCTGTACATAAATGTTCTTAGAATCACAATTCACACCAGCCAAAAGGTGGAAGCAATTCAAACGTCCATAACAGATGAGTAAACAAAATGGTATAGACATGCAATGGAAAATTATTCAGCTGTAAAAAAGAATGGCACCCTGATACAAGCTGCAAAATGGATGAACCTTGAAAGCATTATGTTAAGGGACATAAGATGAAAGAATACTGTATAATTCCACTTATATGAAGCCTATGGAATAAGGAAATGCACAGACAGAATGTAGGTGACAGGCTCCCAGGGGTGGGAATGGGGAGTCACTGCTTGTTGAGTAGAGCTTCTGTGTTATGCAATGAAAAAGCTTTGGTAATGGATGGAGGTGTTGGCAACAAACATGGCGGATATGAACAATACACACTGACCTGACCACGGACAAATGGTTAAAAGGAGGGGAAAGACAAGGCAAACGATTTCAAGGGGTTTTCCTTGGCTCTTGACTGCACTGGTGCTACTGAATCTGTTAAGTTGTGGTTCATTCCAGGAGTCAGTGCCTCCATGCCCAAGGAGAAGTGACTGGAGAATTGCCCTCTAGGCACAGCCTGCATGGAACAACTAGCCACAAGTGAGAACACTTTCAAAGAGGTTGATAGAACCACCACACCAATACAGGCTGTAGCAGAACCTGCGGATATGTGTTAAATCTGATGCTGATAAAAATACATGTGGAGCAGAAAAAAGCTTATTTAGACAAATTCACAAGGTTGATGAAAAGACAAGGTAATTAAAGGCTGTGGTTTTTATTGTAATATTCATATTCATCAGCAGATACTTTGTGAAATATATTTGATTCTCTCATTTGTTAAAGAAACAATAGGGTCAACATGAACTTCACTTACTCCAATATACACAAACATTAACAGAGGCACATTTGCAATCAGTTTTAAAGATAGGGAAAATTTACTCGGAAGCTCCGTTAAGCCGAATGGTGATTTCCACTTGACTCATTAATAGACCTATATTACCAAAAATTGTACCAAAAGCTTGTATCAGAGTGTTGTTCCTTTTCACAGCTGAATAATGCTCGACTCCATGTCTATACCATTTTGTTTACTCATCTGTTATGGACATTTGCACTTTGGGTTTTGTCAATAAAAGCATGTGTTGTTAGTTTTAATTTTATGTAGCATAATGTTAACACAATAATTGAAATTTTAAAAACCTTGAGGGACAAGTTTTCTGTTAACCGAAAACTGCTCTAAAAAAATAAAGTATATTTTAAAAAGTAAAGGTGTTCAAGATGTATTACCAAAGGGAAACACCACATTATAATGCAGGGTGCCCCATTCATTTCTGAATACCCACTCTATTCCACCTTCCACTGTAGACAACAGAGGGGACAAAACAGAGGAAAATCCCTGACCTCCTAAAGCTTACGTTCTAGTAGTAACAAGCAAATTGCCTAAGTAAATAATTTAAGTTAATGAGCCCACTGGAAAAAGTAAACAGGGAAAAGAGGATAAAAGGAGGAAGGGGCTGGAATTCTAAATAGCATAATCATTTGAGTAAAGACATCAGTGTGTCACTTAGCTAACCTCAGGAAGAGTGAACCAGACTAACACGCAAAGGCCCTGAGGTAGCAGTGTCCTGTTTGTGGTGGGAGAGCCTCCAGGAGGCCAGTGTTGCTGCGGTGAAAGACCAGCAGAGAATATTAGGATTAAAAACCACGAAACAAAGTGTGGAGCAGGGTCAGTGTCTGCCTGGCAGGTGCCGGGTCGCCTTCGGCTTTTGCTCTGAGTGAGCTGGGTAACCGCTGAGGTTTCTAAGTACAGAACTTACATGATGATCTCAGTTAGGTTTGCGCAGGATCTCTCAGGCCCTGCTGGGGGCAGGTGGAAGCTGGAGCCCAGGCAGGAGGTCACGCCCAATAACGCGGCCGGTATTGGGGTGAAAAACCGCTGGTTTCCGGGTGAACAAGAAGGTCTGGAAGTGGGGTGTGAGAGGAAGACCTCCGAGGGGCGCCTGCTGGTTCCTGGGGATGGAGCTGCCCTCGGGAAGTGGAGCCGCGGTGGGACCTCCGTGGCCGCCGTGCACGTGGGCAGGTAGCACAGTGAGGGACTGGCCGCCCTGTCCCTCCTCAGCCTGCTCTCTCAGGAGGGGCAGAGCGCGGCGCCTCCGGGCCCCAGCTCCTCGGGAGCCTGGGCGCTAACCCTCGCGCCATCTGGAGTTGGGTGCCTCCCTCAGCCCACCCCGCTCCACGGCGCTGCAGCGCCCCTGCGGCAGTGGCGGCACCACAGGTGCACCCCTGGGCTGCCTCCATCCCGGCTGAGGGCCTCGCCCGTGCACTCGCCCCACGCCTGGCGACAGACCTGGCCTGAGGAACCCAGCGGGCAGGGTGTGGCCTGGGGGAGGCGGATTGCTCCTTTCTCCGAGGCCGCAGACGGACTGCAGAAGGGTCTCGCTGAGCCGCTGCAGGACCCCCTGCCCTGGTCCAGGTGACATGCCTACAGGCTTGGAGGGGGTTGTTCCCACCTGGACAGCCAGCGGGCAGGGCCCTCCCCCTCCAGTGCTGAGGGGGTACCGACTCCACCTTGACTACATGCCTACTGAGCAGTTTAGGTCCACCCAGCGCCTTCCCTACTCACAGCAGGTGCACTCACATCAGCAGCTGCAGGGAGCCTTCACATAGTTTTTCAGAAGGGCACTAAGACCACCAGATTCTGGGAGGAACACCTAGCAGTCCCAGCAAAGGGGTCCCTGCTTGGCAAGGGCTGGTGTCAGTTGTCTGCAACTTAGACAACCTTTCAGAAGCTTGTGCCAGGAAAGGCCTCTTGGTCTTTTTTTTTTCTCACCCTCCCCCCCATTGTTTGCACTTGCTGTGTCTGTTCATCTTCCTTATTTCTTTAGGAGGCATGGGGAACCAAACCCAGGACCTCCAGTGTGGGAGAGAGGTGCCTCCATACCCTGCTTTGTTGTATCTCTCATAATGTTTTTCTTCTTGTGTCTCTTGTTGCATCATCTTGTTGTACCAGCTCGCCATACCTGCCCATCGAATCAGTTCACTGTCTTGCTTGTCCTCTCTAGGAGGCATCTGGAACCTCCATTCCCTGTTTTGTTGTGTCTCTTATTTTGTTCCTCTTCTTGTGTCTCTTGCTGCATTGGCTTGCTGCGCCTGTCCATCACGCCAGCTCACTGTCTTCTTTAGGAGGCACCAGGAACCGAACCAGGGATCTCTTGTGTGGTACGCGGGAGCTCAATTGCTTGAGCCACATCCGCTTCCCCTCCTCAGGTCTTCAGCTGTGTCTTTTCCAGGTCACTGGAGTGGGACTGTAAAAACTTTCAGGGGGCTCGTCCACCTAGCAATCCCTGGGATGCCCCTCAGGCAAGTCTGGACCTTCCCCAGGCCTGCCGGTTGTGCTGGCACATACCTGGCATGCCGAGGGAACTTGAGAATTTTTCAGGATATCATACAACCCAGGAGCAACAACCAGAACTGACGACAGGCCTGTGCTGCCATCTCCAGGCCCCCAAGTCAGAGCCCCACGGTTTCCATCACCAACGGGAAAATCAGAAAAGGTCGTGAAGGATCATATGTCCCTGGGTCACAAAATGGCACTGAAAAGGGGGTTGGGATCCCATCCCCAAGAAAACCCCACCAGCCTGGCAGGTAATGGCACTGGATGTGTGATTGAAAATCTCTGGAGCCACTTCATCCATCTGCGGGTGAGGGACCCTTTCCCTGGCACCCACAGACCCGGTTCCCACACCCAGGTCCACAGGGACACTTTCCAGAGTCAGGCTCCTGTGAGCGGGTCCCTCCAGAAGGGACTGAGAGAATTGGAGGTAAGCTCTTCCTAACCAACACCCAGCCTTAACCCTGTCCTCACTCTCTCACTATAAACTTCCACCTCACCTGCTCTAATCCCAACCAACCTGACTCTTCAGGTGTGCACTGGACCCTGCCACTGGCCATGTGCTTGACAGTTGATAGGTCACCGCTTTAGCCAGGCCTCTGTCTGTAGCCGTCTTAGACTTCCAGGATGGCGTAAAGCGGGTCAACCAGGTGGCGCCCGGAATGGCCTGCACTGCCGCAAGGGCCCTGATCTGGGCGGCGGCCAAGGGTTCAGCAGAGCTCGTTCCAGCCCCGCAGGAACGCCTGAGAAGATTTTTTCAGGTAGCCTTTGGGATTAGACCACCTGCCTCGCCAAGGCCAGCTGCCGGCCACAGCAAAGCCCCCGGTGATTTCCCTGGCGGGCACGACTTGGTTCTCGTGGTGAGCGTGGACTTGGAACATCTCCTGGGGCTCAGGGCAGCAGGGCCTGCCCTTGGGCCGTGGCCGTGGAGTTGCGGCTTGGAACGTTTCCTGCAGCCTGGTGGGACATGGGGGAGCGGGTGAGGCCAGGTGAAAGGCCGCCTTGCCCACAGCCTTCAAGCAGCGGGAGGGCTGTGGTGCCACTCACCCAGCACTACGGCACCAGGCACGCCGCCCGCTCGATCGCCCAGGCGCAGGCACTGGCGCCCGAAAAGGCCAGCGTCCGGCTTGCACCGGCCCCCAGCCTGACCCCGTGGGCAGCAGGCGAGCAGACCCCTGCCCCTGAGCCCCGCAGCCGCCACGACCCCTGACCCATGGCGTGGAGGCAGGGTCAGCACCGGGGGCCTGCCCCGCGGCCACCTGCTCACCTGCCCGGCGTCCACCTGCTCACCTGCCCGGCGTCCACCTGCTCACCTGCCCGGCTTCCACCTGCTCACCTGCCCGGCTTCCACCTGCTCACCTGCCCGGCGTCCACCTCCTGCCCAGCTTCTACCTGCTCACCTGCCTGGCGTCCACCTGCTCACCTGCCCGGCTTCTACCTGCTCACCTGCCCAGCGTCCACCTGCTCACCTGCCCCACGTCTGCCTGCTCACTGCTCAGCGGACGGTGGGAGAGGACTTGCTCTGCCGGCAAGCCGTTGTGACGGGGCCTCCCGAGAGCGCATAGCAAGGTGGGGTCTTCTTTTTCACCCGACGTTTCCTTTTCAACCAGCAAAGGTTGCTTTCACAGCAAAACTTGGCCATCCCCCCTCAACAGCAGTGGGAGCGTCTGCCTCGATATGCTGAGGTGGCGGCGCGCGCCGCCTCCGGCTGGATCAGGAAGGTGCAAAGGCCCTCTGCTTGGTGGCCCTAGTCCAGATGACCCTTTGGTACCAGATACTGCACAAACCTATAAATCAGCCAAAGAAAATACAACAGACATGCAGGAGAATGGACTCAGAGATATGCACTGTGAATTCAAAAAAAAATTTATATATACCACAGTCCTGTAAAATCTAGGATTTTTTTTTTCAACATTAGCAGTATATTGGGCACTTTTCCTGTTTCAGTGCACCATGAAATCCCTTGATTTTTACTCATTTTAAATGTGTTTCTAAAGCGAGACAAGACAAACTTCCAAAATTACACTTGAGACTCTGATGAGAACTTTATCATTTTGTGTGCTTTAAGAAAGACATTTATTATGATTTTTAAGATACTTGGACATTTGCATCTTCGGTTTACAAGCTCTACAATGCAGCTGAAAAGCAACCAAATCTTTTTTTTTTCTGAAACTGTTTTTACATGAGTACTGCATGTGTTGTCTAAGATGTCAGTTACAAAAATCTATATTCAGATTTCATCTTTGTTAGCTCACTTTATAATTTGTATTTTCTTACTGTATTGTAGAGTCAATATATTCTATTTACTGTGCACATCAACTCATTACTTTTTCCTATGAATAGTATTGAAAACCCAACAACCAACTAAATGAATTAACTGTCTGCTCCCCTTGTCCTAGGATATTCTATAGATTGACTTCAGACCTCCTAAACCTGAAATGATCTTTACACTAATTCTCAGTACACTGATCATGGAGAAACACTTGTTTTGATTCTGTTATCCTTTACTTAACTATTGCAATGTGAATTAATTGCACTGCTATTAATTTTTTTTATTTGTTGTGATTCACATTTGAATTATTTCTGCATAGGCAATATTGACACCTTTTAAAGATCTCACTGTAGACTTTTCCATATAAATAAAATACTTTTCCTACTATTTGTCTTGATTACTTAAGCTAATAAATGTAAAGTTATTTTATCTATAAGGCTCAAAACTCTGTATAAAAAGTTTTGCATGAAGATTAATTCCAGATTGTGAAATTGAGTTCTGTTGTATTTCGCATTGCTCACTATTAATTATGTAAATTTGGTTGTTTTAGGTTATCTCTTTATTAAATTGTCAGTCTATAAGATGATACACATTGGTCCCCTGCTATAAAGGAGAATTTAGAGTAAGTTGAGGTTGTGGACTTGGCCCAGTGGTTAGGGCGTCCGTCTACCACATGGGAGGTCTGCAGTTCAAACCCCGGGCCTCCTTGACCCGTGTGCAGCTGGCCCACGCGCAGTGCTGATGCGCACCAGGAGTGCCATGCCACATAGGGGCGCCCCATGTAGGGGAGCCCCACGCACAAGGAGTGCGCCCTGTAAGAAGAGCCGCCCAGTACGAAAGAAACTGCAGCCTGCCCAGGAATGGTGCCTCACACACAGAGAGCTGACACAACAAGATGACGCAACAAAAAGAAACACAGATTCCCGTGTCGCTGACAACAGAAATGGACAAAGAAGAAGACATAGCAAATAGACACAGAGAACAGACAGCCGGGGTGGGGGTGGGGGTGGAGAGAAATAAATAAATAAATAAATCTTAAAAAAAAAAAAATACAGTAAGTTGAGGTTTGTCTTGGATCACACCTAAAATGGAGTATTAAAAAAAGAGGGGGGAAAATGTATTATTTGCCAAAGTACCTAAATGAGCCTAAGGCAGAGTCACCTATACCAAGGAAAAGTCCTTAAAAATCTGAACAACAGCTCAGCTAATTAATTAAAATACCCCTCCAGATGTAACTGACTTTGTATTTCTTAACATTTTTAAATAAGGAAGCTCTAAAATACACTTTAATGTCAGAGCAGCTTGAAAGAGAACATTCATTTTTTACCATAGAAATTACAAAGAAAACTCTAGAATGATGCTTCCCTCCATTTTTATGAATTGCCAGCTAAAAATGATTTAAATAAGCAGGTTGTCATGACAGCTTTTAAAGAAAGCAAGAAAGCACTAATAACTTGGGGGATACTACATCTCTTTAATCTTTAACATGCTTACCAAACTTGAGTGAATGCCATCTTAAAGATAGTGTAGCTCTTCTAATTATTGGAATGACTGCATAAATGGATAAAATCTGGGTAGGTGTAGTCATTAAGATAGGTTTTAAATCACAGGGGTAATTTACCTTGGCTTATTATTAAAGTACAAATTAACGTGTTGCTAGAAAATATGCCATGTGTTTTAATAAATGAATGTAAAATAATTAAATGAATAGTAATGGAGGTTTAAGAAAATGTAGCTTAAAACACTATTTTTTACTAACTATAATTTAATAATCTACTTTTTCCCTGCATTTGAAAATTCAGCATCTATAGATTTAAATATTCAGTATATTTTGATAGTAAGGAATTTTGTTCCTTGAACATCTTACATTTAATTTTTTTTCATTTGTGTGGCACTTATTTTTCTAAGTGTCTTTTTTTTCTTTTATTAAAGTTTATGAAAATTGCTTTAAATAAATTTTTAAAAAGGCACCTACAGACAAGCAGGTCCCCATCGAATGAACACATTCCGCTATTGCAAAAAAAAAAAAAGACCAAGGGGCCCAAGACTGCACAGCCATTAAGGGAAAAGAAAGGACTCATCATCCCCCTCTCAAGAGGAAACTGGGGGGAAACGGACTTGGACCAGTGGTTAGGGCGTCCATCTACCACAAGGGAGGTCCACGGTTCAAACCCCAGGCCTCCTTGACCCGTGTGGAGCTGGCCCATGCGCAGTGCTGATGTGCGCAAGGAGTGCCCTGCCACACAGGGGTGTCCCCCGCGTAGGGGAGCCCCACGTGCAAGGAGTGCGCCCCGTAAGGAGAGCCGCCCAGCGTGAAAGAAAGTGCAGCCTGCCCAGGAATGGCGCCGCCCACACTTCCCGTGCCACTGACGACAACAGAAGCGGACAAAGAAACAAGACACAGCAAATAGACACAGAGAACAGACAACCAGAGGAGGCAGGGGAAATTAAATAAATAAATAAATCTTTAAAAAAAAAAAAAAAAAAGAGGAAACTGGGGAGCAGATGTGGCTCAAGCAGTTGGGCACCTGCCTCCCACATGGGAGGTCCCAGGTTCAGTTTCCAGTGCCTCCTAAAGATGAGCTGACAACAAGCAGAGACAACAGCAGACAACAAGCTGACAGGTGAGGGAGGCACCTCAGGGGTGGGGTGGGGAGAGGCTACTGAGTCCCCTCTGCAGTAGAAGTCCCAGTGCCCTCAGTTACTACTCACTTCCAGGCAAAGGGCGTCCACCTCTCTCACTGCCGCAGGGGCAACTCATTCCACCCTGAACAGCAATCCATTTAGTGACCACTTCCCTGGGTGTCAGCCAACCTCACCCTTTATAACTTACCCCACGACTTACTCTCTAAACCACCTCACATTCCCATGGGTCCTCTCAAGGCCAAACCTTCTTCTCAATCCTACTACCCCAGGAAATTTACTAGGGAGACAGTCTCACCAAGAGGGCTGTCGAGATCAAACGTGTCCCCAAAGCACGCATTTTACAAGTCCTGACTCATCTTCATCACATTAGGTACTCTTTAACAGCCTTGTCTGATTTCTAGAATTCCTCTGACCTCTCAGACCTCACCCACCTGAATAGCCTATTAGCCAGGATTCCCCTTTCTTGTGGACAAATCTTCCACTGATATTGGACATGTATGGGTTGCAGAAGTCCTTAAAGCAGAAACAGACCTAGGATCCTCCCTTCTGGAAACACAGTATCTCCTCAAGGTCCTGGCTCCGAAAGTTCCTAAGGCCACCAAGGATCAAATCCAACACTGCTCTCTGTGTGCCAGCTCTTAATCCATGATGTTTCATCTGAAGGGACAACTATATCCCCCCAATGAGCTGCTACCATTAGACTCCCTCCCCTCTTTGAAACAAAACCACAGCTAAGAGGTTTCTGATGACTTAGAGGATACTGTAGAATGTGGCTTCCCAATTTTCCCATGATTGCTTCACCCCAAATACTATGACTAAAGCATTGGTTCCTGTAGCGGTTTGATATGGTTATGAATTCCAAAAATAGATATTAGATTATGTTTGTAATCTGGTCTGTACCTGGGCATGATTAAGTTATGATTAGGGCTTTGCTTAGGCCATGTCATTAGGGCATTGAGTCCCCACCCCTTGGTGGGTGGGGACTCACAGATAAAAGGCATGGCAAAGGACAGAGTAGAGGGTTTCTGATGTTGGCATTGGATGCTGAAGCCTTAAGCTGGAGCCCCAGGAAGTAAGCTCACAGAGGAAAGAGAAGCAAGACCCTGGAACAGAGGAAGGCTGAGCTCAGGAAGATGAAAGCCTTGGGAAGAAAGGAACCCTGAACCCAGAAAGAAGCAAGACCCTGGAGGGGAGGAACCCAGGAAGCCTGAACTCTCGCAGATGTTAAAAGCCATCTTGCTCCAACACATGAAAATAGACTTTGGTGAGGGAAGTAACTTATGCTTTATGGCCTGGTATCTGTAAGCTCCTACCCCAAATAAATACCCTTTGTAAAAACCAACTCATTTCTGGTATTTTGCACCAGCACCCCTTTGGCTGACTAATACAGTTCCCAAGCCCTTAATTTGGGGCTCACCACCTAAAGAAGATTGCAATTGTTCTAAAGGCTCAGTTTTACCATCCCCCACCCTTGGGCTTCCTAACTGCATTCTACCCCTCTCACCACTGAGCATGAGCAAAGACATATCCTTGGCGTATCATCCTAGAAGCAAAAGGGACATCAGACACCACTAGGATTTCAGAGCCCACTCCTGGGTCCAGTATCTAAGGCCTATCCCCCTTGCCTGTGAGCAGTAGCTGATACTTCGAAGTGGGTTCAAACCACCCCTGACTTAGTTCTAGGTCATTTACTCAATGTCTATGTCCAGCATTCTGTGCAAACTTCCCCACTTATAGAAAGCATGACTTATCAGACTCCCAATTCACCTTTTATGAAATGTTGTTATGCCCTTCCTCACTCAATACAATTCACCACCGTCAAAACCCTGCTTCTCTACTCCCTCTACCTGATGAAGGGACTGCTCATGGTTGTAAAGGTGAACTCCGGTCTCTAACTTGTTCCAGATCACAGTTATCCACTAACTCTTTGACACAAGATGGCTCCAAACTCCAGAGGGAGGATCTAGCTTTCCAAGCTGGCTATATCATTGACTGATCTATACAAACAGCTTAAATATCAAACCCTGCCAAGGGTCAAACTAGCCTTAGTGACTGAATAATCACTCTAATCTGACCATGATTAAAAGCAGAAGGGAAAGGGCCAACACCTAGCCTGAAAGTTGCTCTGCCTTTGGGGCTGTGCATAGTATTGGGATGATATGAAACAAAGAGGTTTCACGGTGGCAGCAGGGTCTCCAACTAAACATGGACAACAAATAATAGAACACACAGAAGCCCTCTGAGGTCCACACAAGGTCACTGTCATTAAGACTTGTCATAATTTGACACTGCTACCGTTTTTCACCGGACTGAGGCATCCCTCAGGCCGGTGGGCTTGAACTAGTTGGCCCCCGGAGAGTGAGGACAGATATGGAGACTATGCATGCTCCGGAGACAGGGTTCTGGACCAAGTCTAACTTTATTACATAGGAACAGCAATTTATAGTTCAGGGCAATAGGGAAGGGGGGCTAGGCGGTATTAGATTGGCGGGAGGGGGATTATATGCCCAAACAAGGAGAGAGGTAAGCTATGGGGGACAGTTAGGTTGATCACGTAGGCTGAGCTTTTTCGCGCCACACTGCCTGATTGGTGGTGATCAAACAAAGGGAGAGGGGCTCGGAGAAGAGGAAGAAGACGTGGTGTAGCTGGACAGGGCCCGGTTGCCATTCTGTCTGACCTCGTGGTCAGCGGCCATTTGCTTAGCTGTGTGGTTGCCTTAGAGACAGCGTGTCTGCAGCTGATGAGCTATGCCTCATCGGCTGTGCACAGGGTGCTCGTGGGCGCTTTTATTCCTCCTACAAAGACTGAAGGTCATAGCACAAAAAACTCAGACGAAGCTCTAGGGAATAAAATGGCTGACAAATATGCAAAGCTAACTGCCTGTTCCATAGACCCTCAAGGCCAAATTCAGATGATCTCTAACCATGACCCATGTTGGAACTACTCTCCCTCATTACATGATCCCCATTCCAATTTCTTTAATCTACCTCCAATACATATCATATATGAGATCTGTTTGTCCAGACAACAGCTTCTGAGAGAGAAAAGGAAGATTAAATAGTTGCATGTACAGTTCATCTCAACGTGCTCTGGGGACAAGCAGCTCCTTGGTGGCTCCTAAGTCCCTTGCCCAACAAATTGTGGATGGCCTACACAATTTGACACATCATAGAAAAGAAAATATGTGGGATATTGTAGAAAACCAATGGTTTGGACACTTCATCTTTTATTTGGATCAGACTGTTGCCTCATTTGCGAAAAATATGACCCTGGAAAAGCTGTAAAGGTGGTGCAAGGGCAGGAGGCAGCCCTGCCAGGGCCTTCCTTTCAATGACAAATGGATTTTGTCCAACTGCCAAAAGCACAAGTCTACCAAAGTATACTTAGTTGGTTTTGTGTGTTTTCCAAAGGCCAGGAAGCCTCCCATTGATGA
Organism: Dasypus novemcinctus; assembly: GCF_030445035.2. Classification (NCBI taxonomy): domain Eukaryota; kingdom Metazoa; phylum Chordata; class Mammalia; order Cingulata; family Dasypodidae; genus Dasypus; species Dasypus novemcinctus. The sequence continues at coordinate 68,010 of NC_080677.1, forward strand.
AATGTTACAGCAGCTTAGTTGCTCAAGCATCTACTGAATGGACACTTCCTACCCTGGAAATCACCTCTACCTTAGAAAAGGTTAGGAAATCTCATTTCACATGTAAAGTTATACAAGGAATAGAAATGGCCTGCACATTAGCCAAACGCCTCATTGCCTTTATCATCCCTAGTCATCTGATACTGTTGAATGGCCTAATGAAATCCTACTATCTAAAATCTAAATCCTAAAAAGATAACATTTTACACATTACAGAATGGGCATTATTTTAAAAAACAAAACTACTAGGGCTGGAGAGGATGTGGAAAAGCAAGGGCACTCCTTCACTGTTGGTAGGAATATAGAATGGTGAAGCCTCTGTGGAAGACAGTTGGGCAGTTCCTTAAGAATTTGAATATAGAATGGTCATACGATCCAGCAATCCTGTTACTAGGGACATATTCAGAAGAACTGAAAGCAAGGACATGAACTGACATTTGCACACTGATGTTCATAGCAGCATTATTCACAATTGCTAAAATATAGAACCAGACCAAAGATCAATCAACTGATGAATGGATAAACAAAATATGGTGTGTATATATATATATATAATGGAATACTATTTAGCTGTAAGAAGAAATGAAATCAGCATGCATATGACAACATGGTTGAATCTTGAGGACATTATATTGAGTGAAACAAGCCTGACTCAAAAGGACAAATATTGCATAGTCTTATTAACATGAACTAAATATGATGAGTAAACTCACAGAGGTAAACTCTAGAGTACGGGTTACTAGGAAATTGAATGTGGGTTGAGAATGGGAGCTGATGCTTAATATATGTAGAATTTTTAATTAGGCTTGCTATAAGGGTATGGAAATGAATTTAATTGATGGTAATATCTTATAGTGAATATAACTAACCCTGCTGATTTATAAATGTGATTGTGACTGAAAGGGGTCATTTTTGGACATAAATGTCAATTGAAAGGAAGCTAGAGAATAATCTAGGGAATGTACAACAGCATTTCAGTGGTGGATGAAGATTGTGGCTAATAGTATAAATATAAGAATGTTCTTTTACAAAGTGTTAAAAAATTACAACTAATATAACTTAAGGATGATAGTTAACAGAATATTGTAATATTTTGTAGCAATGTCAAGAAGTTACTATTTCAATCCTTAGGGACAACAATAGGGGAGTAGCAGGAAGTATGGGATTGTTCCCTTTGGAATAATGAAAATGTTATAAAGTTGACTGAGGTGATAATAGCACAATTCTGTGATGAAAATGAGAGCCACTGAGCATACACTTTGAATGGATTGTACAAAGCATGGAAATCCTGTGATGGAAGAGGGACTGTGGTTAACAGAACAAATATGAGAACATTATCTCATGAACTATAACAAGTGTGTAATACTAATAAAGGGTGTTAATAATTGGGTGGGTTGGGGGGAAATATACCAAATGTAAGATATTGCTATAGATAGTAGAAAGATTTTGATGATGCTCTTTCATAGTTTGTAACAAATGGTTTTCAACAGTGCAAGGTGTTGGTGGTGGGATGATATATGGGAACCCTTTATGATGACATGCATGCTTGTTTTCTAAGTTCATAACTTTTACTACACTTATTTATACATGTTCATGTATGAATTTTATACTTCAATAATTTTTTTTAATGAAACAAAAAATCAGTTCAAGAACCAAAATATTTTTATGGCTTGAACTGTGTTCCCCAGTAAGATATGTCGGAGTCCTCAACCCCCGAACCTCAGAATGTGACCGGATTTAGAAATAGGTTTCACATGGAATTGGGCAAGTGAGAACGAGGATCTATTAGAAGAGGTTGGGCCTTTCATCCCCTACAGCCTGGGGCCCTCCTAAGAAGGGGAAGGAGACACAGACAGAGGGAGAAGGCCATGTGGCAGTCGAGGCAGAGAGCGCCATGGCCCAGGGGTACACACCAGAAGGCTGCGTGAGACAGAGGCTTCCTTACAGGTTTCGGAGGGAGCAAGGTCCTGCTGATGCCTTGACTGGACTTCTAGCTCCAGGCCTGTGAGGCAATCCAGTTTTGCTGTTTTAAGCCAGGCAGTTTGTGGTACTTTGTTACAACCACCCTAGAAAACTAAGACAAGTATAATTTGTCATAGCAAAGAATAAAACAACCTAAACGTGCAACAATGGGGGACTGGTTAAATAATGGAACATTCATACAGCTGTGAAAAAGAATGAGCATGTTCTCCATGCAGAGATACAGTGTTGAGTCCTGCAGGAGGGAGATCTTTGGGAAGGCTGGATAATAGCCACAAGATGCAGATCCTTTTGTGCACATAAACCTGGCAGGGCCCGCGACACTGACGCCCACTGGGCTTGCTGCTGCGGCTCTAAAATGGGTAAGGTGCAGTGTCTGCTCCTGAGAAGCTCCACGCCAGGCCCACCCATGCCTGAAGCTGGGCTCCGTCCCCAGATCCTCTGAACCTGCTTTAGACCCTCTGCACTGTCAGCTGCTTGCTGGCACCCACCACCCACCCACCCAGTGCGTAGCACACCTCTGACTAAATTTTTTTTGAGAGGAAGAATGACTCAGTGAATAGCCACTGACAGTTGCAGGGGAAGTGCCTGTACCTGGAGGGTGCCAGCATTTTTTCTCGGTGTTATGAAAGTAATCCAAAGCATAGTTGCCATGCTCCCCCATCAGCAAAGACCAGGCAACAGAGGGGGTAAAGCGGCTCAGCCTGGCACAGCCTTCTTCCCTCTTTCCCAAGGGCGCACCAAGAACCGCTCAGCCTCCGTTTCCCTTGATCACCCTAAGGCGAATTAGATAACGCCTCTGGCCTCCTGGGTTGATAGCTCCTGGGTAAATCCCTCCCAGGTGACCGGCTCCCTTAGCAGGAGACTCCACACTGAAGACTGCTGCTGCAGACCCAGACCACGGGCAGGGCAGCCTGTGAGCTCTAGCCTGTGCTGGGCTGGGAGACAGGAAGACAAATTTCCTCCTCTGATCCGCAAACTGGAAGGTGACTGTACTTCAGTTCACAGACCCAGAGCTGGCCTAAATAATCCCTTCGTACATGCATACAGTAGCTTCAAGTTTGCAAAGCACTTTTAGGTTCACTCTCTTGAATCCTCACAGAAACCTAGAGAAAGCAGTCAAGTACTACTTTTATGCCTGTTTTACAGAGGACTCTGAAAGCTTGAGAGGTTAGGCACTAATCGTTGGTAAAGTTCCCAGCCTGGGCTAAACAGCAACCTTCTCCAGCTTCCTCCCCTAGTACCTAGTCCCTGAGAGTCAAGACATTTTCTTGGCAAATTCCTACCATTTATTCCTGACTGCTTCCCAGTCTTGCTCATTATACTGTTGAAACCTCAAGGGATTCCCACTCTTAGTGCCCACTCCTTAAAGTCTAAATGAGAATCTGGTCCCAGGAGCAGAGCAAGCACCTGCTGCTCCTTCTCTGGGATTCCGATGTGGCTGAGCTTTGACCATCTGCTGAAGCACAATGCTTCAGCAGGAGGGGAGGGAAGAAAGGATTTGATTCTCATGAGCCCTTCCCTCCTTCTACCAAAGGTCCCGCCTCCCAGGTCCAAGGAAGGGATGTTGGGAATGGCTACTCCATGGCACCTTCTGCTCAGCCCCTCCCGTGCCCAGGACTGACCTGGCCAAGCAATCAGGGTACTTTCTCCTAGGGGGCCCAAGTGTAGCCTTAACCAAGTTCACTCATGAGATCAGTTATTAGAGAGAACTGGCAGGGGATGGGAAGTTCATGTATTCCATCAACTCTAAGACACCACTGAGGCTAAGTTGCCCTGTGATACTAAAAATGAATAAGTTCTATTATAACTTCAAGATATAACTGATTACAAGACACATCCCAATTTTAGAGTTAATAAAATGTGAGATTAAAAAAGAGAAGAGTTTAAAAAGTGAGCCTTAGAATTGAAATAAGGTATTTGTTACATGGGGCTGATGGTCCTTCTGGGCATCTCCAGCTCTCTCTGAAATGGCTGGGTTGAGCTCAGAGATCACACTGAGGAGCCCAGAAGCAGAACAGTGAATGGGAAAGTCAGGGATCAAACCTAGTTGTACAGTTCAACAAACATCGCCTGCACCTTCAGGTAAGCTAGGTGCTCATAGGAATGGAGGGCCATAAGATGCACTGAGGAGCTTTCAACTCCAGGCTTCAGGGTGCAGGCTGAAGTCTGCCCTCCACACTGCTGGTTACAATTGCACACTTGATTATGAATACCTTGAGGGCACGGATGGGGTCTTGTGCTGTGCTGTAGCTTCAGGACCTAGCACCGTACCTGGAACACAGAAGGATCCCAATAAACGTTCACCGAACAAATGAATTACATTTTTAAAAGGAAGAACACTTAAGTTATACTTCCCTGCAGTGACCTTTGGCATCCTAAAAAGAAACAGAATCACAATTTTCTGTTATAACTCAACAAATGCTGGGCTGATATTTTAGTTTCCTGGACTGCTCAAAGCAAATACTATGAAATAGTTCAGCTTAAACAATGAGAATTTATTAGCTTATGGTTTTCAGACTAAAAGAAAGTCCAAATCAAGGCACCATCAAAGTGATGTTTTCTCCCCAAAGACTGTTCTTAGGTTGCCCTCCTCTGAGAGTCTTACCTGTCATTGACTACCAGAAATTCAAAAAAAATCTTATCTCAAGGTACAAAGTCTAAGTGTTCTATTTAATACAAAAGGTATGTGCTCATCTTTTCTTTCAGCCTTTGACAGCTTCATCCTGTTTGCTGGGAACTCTTTTTTTTTTTTTTAAAGATTTATTTATTTATTTAATTTCCCCCCCTCCCCTGGTTGTCTGTTCTTGGTGTCTATTTGCTGCGTCTTGTTTCTTTGTCCGCTTCTGTTGTCGTCAGCGGCACGGAAAGTGTGGGCAGCGCCATTCCTGGACAGGCTGCTCTTTCTTTTCACGCTGGGCGGCTCTCCTCACAGGCACACTCCTTGCGCGTGGGGCTCCCCCACGCGGGGGACACCCTTGCGTGGCACGGCACTCCTTGCGCGCATCAGCACTGCGCATGGCCAGCTCCACACGGGTCAAGGAGGCCCGGGGTTTGAATCGCGGACCTCCCATATGGTAGACGGACGCCTAACCACTGGGCCAAAGTCCGTTTCCTATGGGAACTCTTAATTACTGCATTCCTTAGGTTGCAAGCATAGCCATGGAGACATGCGAATAATCTGGTGCTAGCAAAAGCACTTCAACTGTGGCTTCAGGGGCTGACTGCCAGAGATCCTCTGGGCTCAGTCTGCCACATGGCAAGGCTCAGGTTCCACTGGTGTTCAGCTTCTGGCTACTCCATCAGTGGCTTTCCCTTTTTCTATCTGAATTTCATTCTCTTACAAAGGACTCAAGTCATAGGATGAAGACGCATTCTGACTGAGGTGGGTCACATCTTAACTGAAGTAGCCTCATCAAAAGGTCTTACTGGGTGGTGGACTTGGCCCTGTGGATAGGGTGTCCATCTACCACATGGGAAGTCCTCAGTTCAAACCCCGGGCCTCCTTGACCCGTGTGGGGCTGACCCATGCACAGTGCCGATGCACGCAAGGAGTGCCGTGCCATGCAGGGATGTCCCCCGCGTGGGGGAGCCCCATGCGCAAGGAGTGCATCCCACAAGGAGAGCCGCCCAATGCGAAAGAAAGTGCAGCCTGCCCAGGAATGATGCCACACACATGGAGAGCTGACACAACAAGATGGCGCAACAAAAAGAAACACAGATTCTCATGCCACTGACAAAAACAGAAGCGGACAAAGAAGACGCAGCAAACAGACACAGAGAACAGACAAACAGGGTGGGGGGGAAAGGAGAGAGAAATAAATAAATAAATCTTTAAAAACAAAAACAAAACAAAACAAAAAGTCCTACTGACATTGGGATCACACCCTCAAGAATGGGTTAAATTTCAGAACATGTTCTCATGGGACACATATAGCTCCAAAACATCCCAGCAGATATATTCCCTTGTGGTTCTAAAACTATTAACAAGATGCCAGCTAAAATTTGGGTAAATAAAAATTCAGCTAAGAAGATTGGTCTCTTCTATGAACCCAGAGAAATTGGAATTCCCATTCGGAAAAGAAGAAAAAGTCTTCATGCTTTCCAGATTAATCAGCCTCTAGTCTCTAAGACCCTCCCTGGGAAAGTCTGACACTGACAGGCCCTGAGAAGCCATCTGTCGTGGAACTAGCAATGTGGTAAATGTTTGTCAAGACCTGTCTTTGGCCCAGGTGACAGCCTGATTCTTCAAGATGTTGTACTTCAGCCATTTCTACATACCACCACTGAACTTGAGACTTCACATTTTTATAATTCTGAATCCTAACTGGCAGCCACAACTGTATCCAGCCATCCACTTTTCCCTCAAACTTCGTCAAGTGATTTTGCGTGCTGGGCACTGTTGGTTGATGGGAAGAGACAGGCAGCTTCCTGCCTTGGAGGAGCTCTGGAGGAGCCCCCCCTGTGAACAAAAGTTTCCATTCAGGAAAGCGGATTTAGCTCAATGGACAGAGCGTCCGCCTACCACATGGGAGGTCCAGGGTTCAAACCCAGGGCCTCCTGACCTGTGTGGTGAACTGGCCCACGTGTAGTGCTGATGCGCACAAGGAGTGCCCTGCCACGCAGGGGTATTCCCCACGTAGGGGAGCCCCACACGCAAGGTGTGCACCCAGCAAGGAAAGCTGCCCCGAGTGAGAAAAGCATAACCCACCCAAGAGTGGCGCTGCACACACAGAGAGCTGAAGCAGCAATATGATGTAATAAAAAAAGAGACCCTGTTTCCCAGTGCCACTAATAATGCAAGCAGACACAGAAGAACACACAGTGAATGGACACAGAGAGCAGACAATGGGCATGAAGGGGAGAGAAATAAATCTTTGAAGAAAAAAAATTCCTGAAGTTTTTTTTGGTATTTCCATTCTTTCAATGTTTTTCTTCATTTAGCCTTAAATTCAGTTACTCATCATACCCAATTATTTCCCCTCTCCATACAAGGGAGAACAAAATGCTTAATGTTAAGACTTGAACTTTTTCTTCAGCGCTGGGAAAAGCAGGCTTTATAGCCATCTGCACAACCTAATGGTGAGGTGGCCTGATATTCCAGAAAGAGCCAGGCTTATGACCATGGGGTTGAATTTCAGCCTAACCCTGCGAGCTGTGATCCCACGGCAAGTTACTTCCTTTTCTGGATCAAATTTTTCTCCTCTGTCAGGTACCACATTGCTAGGCTGTTGAATGGATTAAATGACACACTGGCCATAAAATGGTCATACAGGAAAAATCCTCATAGATGGAAACTATTATTATTCCTTTCAGAACGTTTTTTTCTCTTCATCCATGTAGTTTCATTTCACCTGCAATCAATCACTTTGTGCGGCTTTCTTTCTGTTGAAATGATTTTTATGATGAAAATTTATTTATAAACATGGTAATTTTTAAAATGTACTCATTTCGAAATAAACTGTAAAATTACTATTTTAAATATTATTGTTAGGTAAATTTAACACTACAGTTGAAGCTAATATGCTCCTTCATCCTCTAGTTGTGATTACATCAAGCTGTTTTTATTTTTGAGCAACTTGCTCTTTCAGTTAACATACCTTGGGGATCTTTTCACGTCAGCACACACAGACCTACATCATCCATTAAAGTGCTGCCTTGTATTTTTTTTAACAATTTAGGCAATGCAACATTTTTGGTTGTAAAAATTGAAAGTTGGCTCCTCCCCTCCAGCCATTCCCACCCCCACCCCAGTCTCTCACCCTCAATGTAAATGACTTTTTTCTGTGACTTGGATGTTATTTTCACTCTTTTTAAAAATCACTTTAATCTCATTGACTGCCACAGTAAACAGTGCCTCCCATAGTGGGGCTCCTGAGGGCTCTAGAGGTATCCAGACACTCTAAGCAGGGCAGACCGCTCAGGAAGTCAGCACCCTGTCAGTGGGCCTTACTTTGTGCTTCCCAGTGTAATAGAATTAGACTCACGTATAGGTTCTCTACACTTGACTCTTCTGCCCCTTGTATTTGAACCCATAATTAGCACTATACTTGATAAATATATGTCCTAGAGAATTAAAACTTTGGTCTGTCCATGTGCCAGTTGAGCCTTGAATTTCAGCAGAGTTGCAGTTCATTGGACACTCCAGTTCATTGGACTCACCCAGGATGACTAACAAGGAGATGATGATCGACAAAGCTCATCCCAAGAAACAGAGAGCGTCTACAACTGCAAACAAGATAGGGCCATCCATCTGCCCCATGGGATCTAAGCCCACTTTCAGTTAGAAGCAGAGTGGGCATCAGCATCCCCAAATCCTCAAGATTGGGGAATGAACAATGAACTAAAGTAGACTTATTATTATTCTACTATAGACTTATTATTATTCTAGCAATGGAAAAACTCTTATCATTGATGAAAAGGCAGTTGTCGCCAGAGGTTCTGAGGGATGGGAGAGGGAAGAATGGGAGTAATATGAGGGCCTTTTCAGGACATTGGATTTGTCCTGCGTGATATTGCAGTGATGAATACAGGTCATTTCATATTTTGTCATAACTTACAAAATTGTGCAGGACAAGTTGTAAACAATAATGTAAACTATAGACCATGGTTAGTGGCAATGCTTCAATATGGGTTCATCAATTGTAACAAATGTACCACACTAATGAAGGATGTTGTTTATGTGGTAAAGTGTGGGAGGGGGAGAGAGTGGGACATAAGGGAATCCCTTATATTTTTTATGTAACATTTATGTAATCTAAAGCTTCTTTAAAAAAACTTTTTTTAAAAACCTAAATATAAAAAAATGATTTAGAGAGATGCTTCCACATAGGTTTTCCCTTTGAGCTTTTCTCTAAGTGGGGCAACAGCCAAATAGGACACCTCTAGAACTTGCATCGGTGGCCTGACGGATAAGCCAAGGAAATACTGCGAAGGCCACGGAGCAAGGCTCAGCCGAGGGGCAGATTGCCCGTGGGAGTCTCCAAATTGGTGGGGCTGCCTGAGGCTGTGAAGTGGGGGCTCCCCAACCTGCCACCAGGCTGGCAGACCTGGCTCAGCTGCTCTGGGAGGCCAGGACGAGAAGAGTTAGGAAACCCTAATCGGACTCCTAAGCACATGGGAATGTGGGCGGAAACTGCCTCATTTTATTACTCTATAAATGGTAGATAACTAATTGCTATGCCAAATAATTTTTGCTTATAGACAAGCAGATTCCACTAGCAGTTCAGTGGACTTCCCTCCTCCACTGCAGGAGAAGCAAGCTTGCCTATATTTGCATTCTCTCATACAAGTAAATAAAATCTTTTTTTTTTTAAGATTTACTTATTTATTTCTCTCCCTTCCTCCGCCCCAGTTGTCTGTTCTCTGTGTCTATTTGCTGCGTGTTCTTTGTCCACTTCTGTTGTCAGCGGCTCAGGAATCTGTGTTTCTTTTTGTTGTCATCTTGTTCTGTCAGCTCTCCGTGTGCAGCACCATTCCTGGGCAGACTGCACTTTCTTTCACGCTGGGCGGTTCTCCTTACGGGGCGCACTCCTTGCGCGTGGGGCTACCCTACGCAGGGGACACACCTGCATGGCAGGGCACTCCTAGCGTGCATCAGCACTGCCCGTGGGCCAGCTCCACACAGGTCAAGGAGGCCCGAGGTTTGAACCGTGGACCTCCCATGTGGTAGACAGATATCCTAACCACTGAGCCAAGTCCACTTCTCTGAATAAAATCTTTAATACCCATTTGTTTTATGTCTGTATAAGAGACACAGCTTTATCTTTTTTTGAAAATTATCTTTTAGCAGGAGGAAAAGGGGGTCCTGTGGGTCTGTGGTTACCCCATTAGAATCCCTGGAAAGCTCTAAAAAGTTCCATTTTCCAGGCTGCAGCCTAGACCAACTAAGTCATGGGACTTAGTGAAACTCTCCAGGTGATGCCAATATATAGCAGGGTTCAGAACCACTGCTCTAAGTAGTTCTGGGAGCCCAGGATTGAAAAGTTTTGTTACATCTAAGACTTTTCTGGAAGCACAATACTCCAGCAAGGTGTGCACTCATTTGGAGAGACTTTGTTTCCTCTTACCTCCCTCCAGTCAGACTGTTTCCTGCCTCTGGAGAAAGCCCTCCAGCTCTGGTCCTGAACCCCTGGTGTGGGCAGTTAAGAGTGAGCATGTCGCAGTCAAAATCCCAGCTTCTTTCTTAATGAAATGGCAAATCATCAAATTCGTGTGGAAGAACAAAGGGACCCAAATAGCCAAAGCAATCTGGAAAACAAAGTTGGAAGTCACATACTTTCTGATCACAAAGCTTATTATAAAGGTACAGTAATCAAAACAGTATGGTCCTGACACAAAGACAGCCATAAAGACCAATGGATTAGAAATGAGAGTTCAAAAATAACCCATACAGGGAAGCAGACTTGGCTCAATGGATAGAGCGTCTGTCTACCACATGGGAGGTCCGTGGTTCAAACCCCGGGCCTCCTTGACCCGTGTGGAGCTGTCCCATGCCCAGTGCTGATGTGCGCAAGGAGTGCCGTGCCACGCAGGGGTGTCCCCCACGTAGGGGAGCCCCATGCGCAAGGAGTGCCCATACAGAGAGCTGCCCAGCACGGAAGAAAGTCCAGCCTGCCCAGGAGTGGTGCTACACACACGGAGAGCTGATGCAGCAAGATGACGCAACAACAAAAAAAAGAGACACAGATTTCCAGGCTGCTGACAAGAATAGAAGCGGACACAGAAGAACACACAGTGAATGGACACAGAGAGCAGACAACGGGGCAGGGGGGGGGAGAAATTAAAAAAAATTTTTTTAAACCCATACAACTAAGGCCAATTGATTTTTCCTTAAATTTACTTTTAAATGTGGTAAAATATACGTAACATAAAAATCATTTTAACTATTTTAAGTGGACAATTCTTTTGACATTAAGTACACTGACAATACTCTACAACTTTCACCACAATTTCCAGACTATTTTCATGATCCCAAACCAAAACTCTTATTCATTTAGCAGTAACTACCCATTCCCCCTTCTGCCACCCCTTAGAACCACTGCTCTATTTTCTGCCTCTATGACTTTGCTTACTCTAAATATTTTATGTGAGGAAAATCACACAGCACTTGACCTTTTGTGCCTAGCTTATTTTACTCAAAGTGGATGATTTTGACAAGGGTACCAAGTCCACTCAATGGAGAAAGATTGGTCTCTTCAACAAATGGTGCTAGGAAAACTGGATGTCCATATGCAAGAGAATGAAGCTGGACCTCTACCTCACACCATATATAAAAGTTACCTCAAAGTGGATCATAGACCTAAATATCAGATCTAAAACTATTAAACTTTTAGAAGAAAACATAGCAGAATCTGTTCAGGACTTTATATCAACCAATGAATTCTTAGACTTTACATCAAAATTTTAAAAAATAGATAAATTGGACCTCATCAAATTAATAACTTTTGTACAACAAAGGATATTATTGAGAAAGTTAAAAAACAACCAACAGAATGGGAGAAAATTGGGAAACGGACTTTGGCCCAGTGGTTAGGGCGTCCGTCTACCATATGGGAGGTCCGCGGTTCAAAACCCCGGTCCTCCTTGAGCCGTGTGGAGCTGGCCATGCGCAGTGCTGATGCGCGCAAGGAGTGCCGTGCCACGCAAGGGTGTCCCCCGCGTGGGGGAGCCCCACGCGCAAGGAGTGCGCCCGTGAGGAAAGCCGCCCAGCGTGAAAAGAAAGAGCAGCCTGCCCAGGAATGGCGCTGCCCACACTTCCCGTGACGCTGACGACAACAGAAGCGACAAAGAAACAAGACGCAGCAAATAGACACCAAGAACAGACAACCAGGGGAGGGGGGGGAATTAAATAAATAAATAAATCTTTAAAAAAAAAAAAAAAAAAAAAAGAATGGGAGAAAATATTTGGAAATCATATATCTGATAAAGATTTAATATCTAGAGTATATAAATAATTGCTACAACTCAACAACAAAAACAATTTAAAAATGGGCAAAAGACTTAGACATTTTCCCAAAGAAGACATACAAATGGCCAAGAGCACATGAAAAGATGCTCAACATCAATAGCCATTAGGTACACGCAAATCAAAACCATGAGATAGCATTTCATACCCACTAGAATGTCTATTATTGGAAGAAACAGGGAAAACAGCAACTGCTGATGAGGATGTAGAGAAATAGGAACCCTTATACACTATTAGTGCGAATGTAAAATGGTACAGCTGCTGTGGAAGTCAGTCTGGCAGCTCCTCAGAAAGTTAAGTATAAATCTACCCTATGGCCTGACAATTCCACCTCTAGGTATATTCCCCAAAGAATCCAAAGCAGGAACTCAGATAGATATCTGCACACCAATGTTCGTAGAGGCATTGTTCACAATAGCCCAAAGTGGAAAAAACCCAAGTATCCATCAACAAGTAAGTGGAGAAACAAAATGTGGTATATCCACACACTGGAATCTTATCACCCATAAGTAGGAATAAAGTTCTGATACATGTGACAAGAATGAACCTTGAGGTCATCATGGTGAGGGAAACAAGACACAAAAGGACAACTATTGCATGATCTCACTTATATGAAAGAATTAGAATTGTGCAAATGTATACAGAAAGTTGATTTCAGGGTACCAGGGGTGGAGGTGGAGAATGGGGATTTCATGCTTAATGGGTGCAGAGTGGCCTTTAGGGTGAGGGAAGCATGTGGCCCCGATGGCAGTGATGGCAGCACAACTTTGGGAATGGAATTACCACCACTGAATTGCGCATGGTGTTTTAACCATACCTGAATTGAGGTGGTCAAAGTGGGAAATTTTATGTTGTATATAGGGTACCACAATCACAATTTAAAAAATAAAAGTCATACACAAAAAACCCACAAAGCAGGCCAAGCCTTGACTAAGGCTCCGGGGAAAGGGTCTGGCCGTGCAGCCTGGGAGGCCGGAGTCGGGCTGGCCGTTGTTTCCCGCGCTCCTCGGGGCCTCCCGGAGCCTCCTCGAGCCCCGTGGGTGGTCGCTGGCGGCCAAGATGCGGGAGCACCGCAAGACGTAGACCCCTTGGGGCGCCGCGCCCGCGCCCAGCAGTTCAGGAGCAGCTGCTCTGCCTCCGGACACAGGGACCCCGCGCCACGCCCGCGGAGAAGGCAGCCGTGGAGGCGCCCTCGGCCCGCGTGGACTTCGCACCACACCCGTCCTGGCCCGGCTGCAGGCCTCGTACCACCCCATCCCGCTTAGCGTAGACCCTCCACCAGCCTTCGCGAGCGGATCCCCGCGACGGCCCAAGATCCCCGCTCTCCGAGGACGCCACAGGCCCACCACCCTCGGGGCGACGTCCAGGTGACGGCAGCTGGAAGCCCATGTCTACACGCAGGTCTGGGCCCTGGGCCGGTGAGTCGGGCAGATGCCGGGTAAGCTCAGCGCGGGCTCCACGCGCGGCTTCTTCACCTGGTCGCTGCGAGGAGATACTTCGGGCCTGTGGTGCGGGAAGCTCGGACCAAGCAAGGGCACCTGGTGCTGAAGAGCTGTGGGGACTCGCCGCTGGAGGGCCAGAGCTGCGCACGCGCACCACCTGACGCCCACCTGACGCCCACCTGCACGCCCACCTGACGCCCAGCGCCCCCCTGCGCGCCCCCCTGCGCGCCCCCCTGCGCGCCCCCCTGCGCGCCCCCCTGCGCGCCCCCCTGCGCGCGCCCCGCGCAGCCCCGCGCAGCTGGCCTCGGGCGTGGTGGTCGTCCACGTGGGCACGCGATGGTGCTCGCAGACCTCGGCGTGGCCACCTCCGCTGCTGCCAGCCTTCGCCGTGGTCGTGGGCCCGCTGGCGCATCCGCCCCGACCGCGGCACGTCCCACGGTGGCCCGCCCTGCTCGAGCGCGCCCGGGGTGCTGCTGGCGCGCCTCTTCCCGGCGCTGCGGCTTGCGGCGCGCTGCTTGCCGGGGATCCCCGGGGCTCGGGTCGGTCGTGGGGGTCGGCCTGCTGTCCCAGGGAGGCTGGCCCACCTGCAAGGCCGACCCCCAGCCTCGGGTTCTACCCTGCCCTGGGGGTCCCCAAGCCCCACCCCGTGGCCACGATCACCCTGGGCCCCGCCCCCGAGGCCGCGCCCCGCCGCGGGAACCCCTTACGGCATCCTCTCCAGCTCCGCACTTTGAGCGCTAACCCCGCCTCCTCCACGTCAATCACAGCTGCTAGGCTTTGTCACGCCCCCAACTTCTAGGTACTGACGTATTCACTGTGGCCACCCCGGAGCTCAAGCAAAGCGGCCAATCAGAACGGCCAGCAGGCGCTAGCCCCACCGCCCTCTAGCGAACAGCCAATTAAAATCGTGCGCTCTGCGGCGTCACCGGGCTTGGTCCACCCGCTCAGAACCCGGCGCCTGCCCGCGAGGGGGCGGTGTCAGCCCGTCACCCGGGCGGCGCGGGGTCCCCCAAACCCCCAGGTCAGGCCTGGCTGCGCCTGCGGAGCCTCCCATCGTCTCCTCAGCCTGCTCCCACCTGCCCTCGTCTCCACAGCCTGCTCCCACCTGCACCCGTCTCCTCAGCCTGTTCCCACCTGCCCTCGTCTCCACAGCCTGCTCCCACCTGCCCCCGTCTCCTCAACTGCTTCCACCTGCCCCCGTCTCCTCAGCCAGCTCCCACCTGCCCCCGTCTCCTCAACTGCTTCCACCTGCCCCCGTCTTCACAGCCTGCTCCCACCTGCCCCCGTCTTCACAGCCTGCTCCCACCTGCACCCGTCTTCACAGCCTGCTCCCACCTGCACCCGTCTCCACAGCCTGCTCCCACCTGCCCTCGTCTTCACAGCCTGCTCCCACCTGCCCCCGTCTCCACAGCCTGCTCCCACCTGCCCTCGTCTTCACAGCCTGCTCCCACCTGCCCGCGTCTCCTCAGCCTGCTCCCACCTGCCCCCGTCTCCTCAGGCTGCTCCCACCTGCCCTCGTCTCCTCAGGCTGCTCCCACCTGCCCTCGACTCCTCAGGCTGCTCCCGGGACACCTGCCCCCGTCTCCTCAGCCTGCTCCCACCTGCCCCCGTCTTCACAGCCTGCTCCCACCTGCCCCCGTCTCCTCAGCCTGCTCCCACCTGCACCCGTCTTCACAGACTGCTCCCACCTGCCCCCGTCTCCACAGCCTGTTCCCACCTGCCCTCGTCTTCACAGCCTGCTCCCACCTGCCCTCGTCTCCTCAGCCTGCTCCCACCTGCCCCCGTCTCCTCAGCCTGCTCCCACCTGCACCCGTCTTCACAGACTGCTCCCACCTGCACCCGTCTCCACAGCCTGCTCCCACCTGTCCCCGTCTCCACAGCCTGCTCCCACCTGCCCTGGTCTCCTCAGCCTGCTCCCACCTGCCCTCGTCTTCACAGCCTGCTCCCACCTGCCCCCGTCTCCTCAGCCTGCTCCCACCTGCCCCCATCTCCACAGCCTGCTCCCACCTGCCCCCGTCTCCTCAACTGCTTCCACCTGCCCCCGTCTCCACAGCCTGCTCCCACCTGTCCCCGTCTCCACAGCCTGCTCCCACCTGCCCCCATCTCCTCAGCCTGCTCCCACCTGCCCCCGTCTCGTCAGCCTGCTCCCACCTGCCCTCCTCTCCACAGCCTGCTCCCACCTGCCCCCGTCTTCACAGCCTGCTCCCACCTGCCCTCGTCTTCACAGCCTGCTCCCACCTGCCCCCCTCTCCACAGCCTGCTCCCACCTGCCCCCGTCTCCACAGCCTGCTCCCACCTGCCCTCGTCTTCACAGCCTGCTCCCACCTGCCCTCGTCTCCTCAGCCTGCTCCCACCTGCCCTCGTCTCCTCAGCCTGATCCCACCTGCCCTCGTCTTCACAGCCTGCTCCCACCTGCCCTCGTCTCCTCAGCCTGCTCCCACCTGCCCTCGTCTCCTCAGCCTGCTCCCACCTGCCCTCGTCTTCACAGCCTGCTCACGGGTCACCTATCCTCACCTTCACAGCCTGCTCCCACCTGCCCCCGTCTTCACAGCCTGCTCCCACCTGCCCTTGTCTGCTCAGCCTGCTCCCACCTACCCTCATCTCCTCAGCCTGATCCCACCTGCCCTTGTCTTCACAGCCTGTTCCCACCTGCCCTCGTCTCCTCAGCCTGCTCCCACCTGCCCCCATCTCCACAGCCTGCTCCCACCTGCCCCTGTTTTCACAGCCTGCTCCCACCTGCCCTCGTCTTCACAGCCTGCTCCCACCTGCCCCCCTCTCCACAGCCTGCTCCCACCTGCCCCCGTCTCCACAGCCTGCTCCCACCTGCCCCCGTCTCCTCAGCCTGCTCCCACCTGCCCTCGTCTCCTCAGCCTGCTCCCACCTGCCCCCGTCTTCACAGCCTGCTCCCACCTGCCCCCGTCTCCTCAGCCTGCTTCCACCTGCCCCCGTCTCCACAGCCTGCTCCCACCTGCCCCCATCTTCACAGCCTGGTCCCACCTGCCCCTGTCTTCTCAACTTGCTCCCACCTGCCCCCGTCTCCACAGCCTGCTCCACCTGCCCCCATCTCCTCAGCCTGCTCCTACCTGCCCTCGTCTCCTCAGCCTGCTCCCACCTGCCCCCATCTTCACAGCCTGCTCCCTCCTGCCCTGGTCTCCTCAGCCTGCTCCCACCTGCCCTCGTCTTCACAGCCTGCTCCCACCTGCCCCCATCTTCACAGCCTGGTCCCACCTGCCCCCGTCTTCACAGCCTGGTCCCACCTGCCCCTGTCTCCTCAACTTGCTCCCACCTGCCCCCGTCTCCACAGCCTGCTCCACCTGCCCCCATCTCCTCAGCCTGCTCCTACCTGCCCCCGTCTCCTCAGCCTGCTCCAACCTGTCCCCGTCTCCACAGCCTGCTCCACTTGCCCCCGTCTCCTCAGCCTGCTCCCACCTGACCCCGTCTCCTCAGCGTGCTCCTGGGTGACCTGCCCTCGTCTCCACAGCCTGCTCCCACCTGCCCCTGTCTTCACAGCCTGCTCCCACCTGCCCTCGTCTCCTCAGCCTGCTCCCACCTGCACCCGTCTCCTCAGCCTGCTCCCACCTGCCCCCGTCTTCACAGCCTGCTCCCACCTGCCTTCGTCTTCACAGCCTGCTCCCACCTGCCCCTGTCTCCTCAGCGTGCTCCTGGGTGACCTGCCCTCGTCTCCACAGCCTGCTCCCACCTGCCCTCACACAAAGCACAAAACGACACAGAAGAAGTGAGTCTGGGTGTTTTGCTTGTAAAACAACCTCAGAATTAAAAGGCTACAATTGTATAATTCCAACTCCTCACTATTCCTGTGTTCTTTAGCCCTACTGGTTCCTAAAGTATAACACCTGAAGTGCAAGGATGTGGGGGGGAGGGGGGAAATTATGGATGAAAGTGAACTCTTTGCCTGGAGGGGGTGGATTACCACTTGTCTGGACTTTGTACCATTTTGAATAAACTGACTTCACTTTAACAAGACTGAACTGTTGGCTCTCTGGTAACTTCGCTGTCATCCTTGCTCTCCCCGAGAATTCTGTCAGGGAGAATGCATATTTGATCATTCATTTCAAGATGCAAACACTTATTAAGACACAGGGAACCCATGGCAGTGCCAAGCTTGAGGCCTTCCTTACCCTCAGTTAATCAGCTTTTCTCAACAGACTCCGTCTTCTCCATTTTTACTTGGATGGGAGAAAGGGAGCAAAGCTGTAATTTGGCTGAAAAATTAAGCACAGGAGGTGGTTTGGCAATCCAGAGAAGAATACGACCTCCCATACAGAAAACAAGAAGGCGTGGCAGTGACTGCTTGACAGGGGAAAATTACTTTCCTGGGGAGGCAAGGTATTTAAGAGACCTGCAGAAGTCCAGGGTCTCTCCTGGATGTTGTCAGCCCCTCACGGGGGCTTCCCAAACATCTGACTGCTAACAGCTACGTGCTGGCAATTATTGCAGCAAGTCGTCTGCATGAGTTTTTCATAAATGTGGATTCTGTATTCATGCTTTCATAACTCCCAAATTAGGTTTGGGGTTAGGACTTTCCTCCCTATGAAGCAACAAATCCACAAATGGTTCTAACAAAAGGCAGAATATTCTTGAAACTGATGTTTAGCTCAGCATTTGACAATGAGCATTATTTATTGAAACTTTCTTTTTCGAAACTTGGCTTCGCATTAATTATTCTAATCCTCCTCACAGCAATGGTGCTGTTCACCCCCTCGGCAGAAAACCGAGCGCTGGAGTGTCTCAGGGATTTCCCACCACCTCGTACTGAATGGTTGAGTTGGGATTCCAACCAGTCTTCCTACTTCCCGAGGCCAGGGCGCCAGCTCTCAGCTATTTCTCTGCTGTGTTCACGCCAAGAGTAAAATTAAAACCCCCATTGTTGTGAATTGAATTGGGTCACCCCAAAAGACGTGTTCAAGTCCTAACCCTGGGCCCCCTAAATGAGAGCTTGTTTGTAAATAGGATCTTTGAAGATGCTATTAAAGTGAGGCCAAATTGGGGTGGGGGGCCCTAATCCAACATGACCGGGTCCTTGTGAGCAGAAGAAATTTTGACCCAGAGAGACAGAGAACGTGAGACAGAGGCAGAGAAAAACTTGTGCTGCCACCGCTCAAGGAATGCCATGGACTGCCCACCGGCCACCAGAAGCCAGGAGAGGCATGGGCGGGTTCTTCCCTTAAGAGGAAGCATGGCCCTGCCAACTGCTGGATTTAGGACGCCTTGATTTCAGACTTCTAGAACCATGAGAACAATACAGTTCTGCTTGTCAAGTCAACGCATCTGTGAGTCTTTATTATAATAGCCCTATGAAACTAAGACACCTGTATGCCAGGCCACTGATGTGATCAACTAAGAAAGCATACATCTTGTTCTTAATTTTTCACACCTAACTTTGAGGCTGTCAAGCCAATTATTTTTCCACCTTTGTAAACCAAATACTTGCTTCTGCAGTTGTTGTTGTCCCACTGAAAATAAAGATCCAAAATGTGTCACAGTGAATTACGAGATCATTTGGGCCTGGGGCGTGATCTTTTACTTTAAACAAGTCAGTTCACTTTTATGAAACCTGAGATCCAAGAATAGGGAGCTCCGGGTGTGAAACTGTGTGCTGAAAATACCCTGGTACTTTCAGGGCCAGAGGGGAAGCAGAAACTTGAGCAAGAACACACAAAGGGATACACAGAAGGTGAAATAAGCGGAATAAATAAAATCAATGAGAAGCAAAGATCACAAGGTTGGATGCTCTAATTCCCCTGAAACCTCCAGGTTACAGCAACCCACCTCTGAGGAGTCAGCCCTCAGAACCCTTTCATTCCTGTTTGCTATTTTACAAGTCGTTTGGCAAGCGTTTCTCAAGCCATCCGTTTGAAATTTCTGTCTTGTTCCATAGACTCAATATTGCAAAGCAAGAGGATGAGTTAGATTCCCCAGAAAACAAAATACCATTCCTACATGGCCATATGAACAGGTAACTGGAGCTCGTAATGGCAATAAAAATTAATATAACTCCTAAATCCATTATCTTCCACATTGAATTAACCCCAAATCCTGCTGATTTATCCTCTAAATACGTCTTTCTTTTTTCAAAAACAGCTTTATGGAGATATAATTGTCATGCCGTACTATTTAAGTATACAATTCAGTGGGGGGGGGTTTCCCTCCATTTGTTAATTGTTATAGTTTATTCTTTGACGTTTTATACAAGTTGTAGCAGTTTGATATTATTGATGAATTCCAGAAAGAAATATTGGATTATGTTTGTAAACTGATCTCCCCTGGGCATCTTAAATTATATTGGATTCATAGGTTTACTTGATTAAGTAATTATGTAAACCTCTTGTGCCAGTAAGGCATTGAGTCCCTACCCTTTGGTGGGTGGGGACTCACAGACAAAAGCCAAGCCAAGGGCAGAGTTGAGGTTCTTAATGTTGGAATTTTGATGTTGGAGTTTGATGTTGAAGTCTTAAGCTGGAGCCCCGGAAAGTAAGCACACAGAGGAAAGAGAAGTAAGCCCCAAGAAGACAGGAACCCTGAACCCAGAGAGAAGCAAGACCTTGGAAGGGAGGAACCCAGGAAACCTGAACCCTCACAGATGTCGCCAGCCATCTTGCTCCAACACGTGGAAATAGACTTTGGTGAGGGAAGTAACTTAGGCTTTATGGCCCGGTATCTGTAAGCAACTACCCCAGATAAATACCCCATATAAAAACCAAGCAATTTCTGGTATTTTGCATCAGCACCCCTTTGGCTGACTAACATATATTTCATCTGACATATTTCATCTTCTGTTGTTTCACTAGATTTTCCCTGAGCCTTTGTTTCTCTAACCATTTGCTTACAGAAGAGATCACTTACTAAAGATTTTAGAATATGCAAGGATATAGTTGTTCTAATTTTTTATTTGCTTTTTGTTGACTTTTAAGGTGAGAGTTCCTTATCTGCCATTTGTTTTTACTGTTTCTTTACTCTTTTTTCTTTTCTTTTTTAAAAATTTTATTGTAGTAATACACAGCGTAACTTTCCCATTTTAACCATTTTCAAGTGTACATTTCAGTGGTAGTAATTACATTCACAATGTTGTGCTACCATCAAGACCATCTGTTACCAAAACTTTTCCATCACCCCAAGCAGACACTATGTATTCAGTAAACATTAACCTTGTAATCTACCTTCTGTCTCTATGAATTTATATATTCTAGTTATTTCACGTGAGACCATAACTATTTGTCCTTTTGTGCTGGGCTTATTTCAATCAATATTACTCTTCAATCCCTTTCTTAACTTGTGAAAAATATAATTTTTGAAAAAAGGAAAACTTGTCTGTTTTGAACATAGAACTCACTTCTTTCATCGATCATTATGTTTTCCAGGATCATCCATGTTGTAGCATGTATTAGAACTCCATTTCTTTTACTACTGATTAATATTCCACTGTATTGGACATACCACATTTTCTTTATCAGTTGATAGATATTTGGATTGTTTCCAATTTTGGCTTTTGTGAATACTGCTACTATGAACATTTGAGTAGAAGTTTTTTCTTGAACACCCATTTTCAATTCTTTTGGACGCACACCCAGTTGTGGAATTGCCAGGTCATATGGCAATTCTATATTTAACTTTTTCAGGAAAGGTCAAGCTCTTTTCCCCTGGGCAGTCTCAATTTTTTAAAAAATTTTATCAGTAATTTGCAGTCATTGTAGAAAAACTAGAATATTTAGGCAAACAAAACAGAAGAAAAATCTCTCCTCATTCCTCATAGAGATAATACTGTTACTGTTTTAATGTATATATGGCAGGCATTTTCCTCTGAATATATATTTTCTTTATGCCCTACATGTTCTTCTGTAACATGTAACATGTAACAATATGTTGTGATCTTTTTCTGTCATTAAATGTAGGTCCAAATAATAATTTTTAGTGACCACATATTATTCTACATCACAAGAAATAAATAAAAGCTCCGCTTAGTATCACAAATCTAGAGCCCGGCCTGAGCGTGTGCTGGGAATGGGGTGGAGGGGACTCCCCTTGGGAGGAGGATCTCAGAGAGGAGAGGGTGAAAGAGCGGAGCTTCCAGAGGAAAGAGGGCGGCTGACGACACAGAAGCCCAGGACGCTGCAGCAGCGCCGAACAGCAGCCCCTGCTCAGCGCCTTGGCTCAGGAGCATGAGCGGCCGCCCGGTGCTGGGAAGACACACTGGGGGCAGGGGCAGCCGAAACCACCAAGGACACTTGAATGGCTTTATCAGTATCAGTTTTTTCTAGGAGGTCGTTATCCTCTTGAGAGAAAAGAGAAAGAAAGACTGTTGTGCCTGGACCTACTTGGATTCAAGTGCCAGCTCTTTCCCTCACTGAGTGGCAGTGAGTGGGCCGCTTTAGCCTCCCTGAGTTTCCATCGCCTTCTCTGAAAGATGAAACAATGCCTGTCCCCTAAGTGTCTCACAAGGGCCAGATTCTAAGATGGACACTGAGGCATGGTGGCTGTCCAAAAACTGATATTTTATTTCCATTCTTCTCCTTTTCCTTTTTAGAAAACACAGATAAAGTTAAGAGGTTAGTGCAGAGCTTTCAAAGGATCCTGTCACTACAGATATAGCAAGAAAAGAAATGAGCTATTAATTTGGGTTATATCCTCACTGCTTCTGTTTTCTGGTCTTGGTTCTGGTTTTGGTTTTTTGCCTCACCCAAAACAAGCCACGTTGCCTGGCAGGAGAACACAGTCCAGGAAAACACAATCCTTCTCCTACCTTTTGTTTGCATCACAGCTGCTGTTTTTTTCCTGCAAAGTCAGTTGTAGGCTCTGAGGACTGCATTAGGTTCACGAAGTACACTTTATGATGATTTTCAGAGAAATTACTCCAATCTCGGTTCTAGGAACATTCAGTCTTCTCCTAAGCCAGCGTCTTATGCTTTTCTTTATGAACCTTGTGAACATGTTCCTAATCAAGCCTTACATTTCGAGTTACCTACAAGTTAGCCTGGAATCAAACTTTCAAACACCTCTAGTGAATATAAAGATATTTCTGGCATGTATTTTACTAACTGTACTTCTCGATTCAGTCTCTCTCTTCTATTTTCATTTTGTCTTTGTTCAACCTTTCTGGAGTAAGATGGTGAGGAGGCTGTTAGTGATGCATGTGATTAAACATATGTATGAATGGATGAATGAGTATAAATGAAAAAGGCAAGATAGAGAGTTCTGTTTCTGGAGATGGAAAAACCGCTTCTATCAATCACTGGCTGAAGGAAAAGAAGAATCAGAAAGAGAACTGTTAAAGATGAAAGCAAGAAGGGGACAACCTTCGGGGTGAACTAGGCAATGGTGGAGTCTAGAGCTTGGGTGGAAGAATTAGCTCTGGAAAAGGGAGGGTACTTCCCCAGAGCCACAAAACAAAGAGGGAAGGTGAAGATACAGAGATAGGATAGTAGAGAGGAAAGAAACAGAGAATAAGTCCCAAGGCCTCCAGGGCCTCTGGTGAACGCAAATGCCCACCAGCACACCCACACACCCTTCCCATAGAAATGAAGTCCCAGTAATGTCAGCATGTTTTCTCACACTCTCTTTTTTTACTTGCATTGTGGTAACACATAAAATAGAAGTTGGCATTTTAACAACTTTAATTGTACCAAAGCACAATGTTGTGCAACAATCACCACTCTCCATCCCCAAAACAAAAATTTTTCACGGCTGCAAACAGAAACTCTACAGCCTTTAAGCAATAACTCCTTCCTGGCCTGCTCCCCACAGCCCCTGGTAACCTGTAATCCACTTTCTTTCTCTGTGTATTTGCTTATTCTAGATATTTTATAGAAATGGAGGCTTGCGATATTTGCCCTTTGGTGTCTGGCTGCTCTCATTCAGCTGGATGTTCTCAAGGTTCTTCCAGGTTGTTTCTCTTTACGCATAGATCTACAACATCCCTGAAAAGTCCTCCCGTCCAGGCAGTTTTTCCAGGTAGGACATCAGGTGGACTGTAAAGAGGGAACAAAGAAAGGATGGGTTTGTATACTAGTGGAAACCCAAGGCCACATTGCTGAGAACTTCTTTTTTTTTTTTTTTTTTTTTTTAAAGATTTTATTTATTTATTTAATTTCCCCCCCTCCTCTGGTTGTCTGTTCTTGGTGTCTATTTGCTGCGTCTTGTTTCTTTGTCTGCTTCCGTTGTTGTCAGCGGCACGGGAAGTGTGGGCGGCGCCATTCCTGGGCAGGCTGCTCTTTCTTTTCACGCTGGGCGGCTTTCCTCACGGGCGCACTCCTTGCGCGTGGGGCTCCCCCACGCGGGGGACACCCTTGCGTGGCAAGGCACTCCTTGCGCGCATCAGCGCTGCACATGGCCAGCTCCACACGGGTCAAGGAGGCCCGGGATCTGAACCGTGGACCTCCCATATGGTAGACGGACGCCCTAACCACTGGGCCAAAGTCCGTTTCCCTTGCTGAGAACTTCTGGGCCCCTACATGTCTGTTGTGTCTTCTACAGGTCACCTGCATCAATCACTATTGGGAGAGTTGCATTGCTCGCCCTCCTTTACCTTTCTGTATTGCCTCAAGGTTTGGTTCTTGGGCTGGGAGATGACAGAGTTCAGTGCTTGGCTGGGCTGGAGGGCTACATTTATAGTAATCTTACCCACAGAGAGTTGGGTGGCAAAGATGGGGTTCACAAAGAAGATTGATAAATAAGGGAGGTAGGACTGTGACTCAAAGGAACATGAAGGAAAATTAAATATGTGCATCTGTGT
This sequence comes from Dasypus novemcinctus, assembly GCF_030445035.2. NCBI lineage: Eukaryota > Metazoa > Chordata > Mammalia > Cingulata > Dasypodidae > Dasypus > Dasypus novemcinctus. The sequence continues at coordinate 92,185 of NC_080677.1, forward strand.
AAGACATAAACTGATTGCCAAGAAGTAATTTAAGTAATGTAAGCACTGACCTCACTGGATTTCTAAAATGGAAATTCTGAGAAAATAGTGACATTTGTTGTTTACTTACTGGTTTACAAACACAGACACATACATCATCTTGTTCCATGAAAGTATTTAAGAAGGCTCACAATGCTACTGTAAAGAATGTTGCATATGTACAATATTATAGAATTATACAAAAAATTGGTATTAGCATCTGTGGCAGCTTGATATGGTTATGAATTCCAAAAATAGATATTGGATTATGTTTGTAATCTGATCCGTACCTGGGCACGATTGAATTATGATTAGGACATGGCATGGCAAAGAACAGAGTTGGGGGTTTCTGAAGTTGGAATTTTGATGTTGGAGTTTGATGCTGAAGACTTAAGCTGGAGCCCCAGCAAGTAAGCTCACAGAGGAAAGAGAAGCCAGCCCCAGGAAGGAAGGAACCCAGGAATCCTGAACCCTCACAGATGTCAGCAGCCATCTTGCTCGAAATAGACTTTGGTGAGGGAAATAATTTATGCTCTATAGCATATAAGCTCCTACCCCAAATAAATACCCTTTATAAAAGCCAACCAATTTCTGGTATTTTGCATCAGCACCTCTTTGGCTGACTAATATAGTATCTAAAAATAAAGGAGTAGTTAAATAACTTATAGTCCATTCACTTGCTAAAATATTACACAATCATTAAAAGATTTTTTTCAGAAACTAATGGCATGGAAAATGTAAATAATATTACAATAAAGAAAAATCAGCATAGAGAAGTACATAGAAAGTACAATCCTAATTTTGTAAACTATAATACGTCTAAGGAAAGACTGGAAGGACAGAAGATAATGCAGTAAATAATTAAGTAGACTCTGCAAAATGGGCTTACAAGTATTTGTTTTCTTCTTTACTTTTATGTATGCCTGGAAAGCTTTAAATATATGTAATGAATCTGTATTATTTTCGTATTAGAAAACCTTGCTTACCAGGATTTCTTCCTCTCCCATATCTGAAGTTCTTTCTGAGCTTGCTTCACAGTCGGCCAAACTCAGATGTAAGTAGGAGACCAGAGCATGAGTGGGCACACTTGTCCCCAAATGACCCCTGAGACACTAGGAACGAAAAACCACCTTCTTTGGAACCAAGAGTAGGGAAATGAGGAGTTGCCATAGGCGAATAAAATGTGAGGGGTCTCTCAGAAGAAAGAAAAGGTGCAGCCCACTGGCCTATTTCAACCACCTATAGAAAGTTCTATAAATAACCAATCAGAATAGACCAATCTGAATCTTGTCACTGTCCCCACCTCCTTTGGTCTCCATCCTATGAATCTTCCTTAGTTCTTGGACTGGGGAGATAGACTTGACCTTGATTCTTGTCTCCTTGCTGGTTGACTTCACAATAAAACCAGAAATGGGTTGGCTTTTTTAGGGCAATTTATTAACATACAAGCTCACAGTTTTGTCCAAATCGAGGAATCATCAAGGCAATGTTTTCTTCCCAAAGACTGACCGTTGGTGATCCTCAGTTCCTCTGCCACATAGCAAGGTGTCTGCTGGTCTTTCGCTTCTCTTCTGGCTTTTGTGGTTTCCAGCTTCTTGTTTCCATGGCTTTCTCTTTCTCTCTTTCTCTCTCTGTTTTCATGCATTTCTAAAGGATGCCAGTAAGAGAATTAAGACCCATCTTGGGCTATGCCTTAACTTAAGTAACCTAATCAAAAGACCCTACTTACAATAGGTTTACAACTGCAGGAATGGACTAGCTTTAAGAGCATGATTTTCTGGGGTCCATACAGCTTCAAAACATTATCCAGGGTCTGGTCTGAATCTCAACTTTTAGTCATGATTCCCAGCTATCATGTCCATGGTTTCATCCTTAATTTCCATGGGGCTGGAGCAGGGCCACAGCAGGCCTACACTGTAACCAAAACTCCATTTTTGCCTTAATCTCACCCTCTACTCCCTAGTAGAAAGATCTAAAAACAGGTAAAACAATTACAGGAAGAACCACTGTTTCCAGTTGCAAGGGTGAAATAAATACACTGACTTTCTGGGAAGCAGACATGGCTCAACTGATAGAGCGTCCATCTACCACATGGAGGGTCCAGGTTTTGATCCCCAGGGCCTCCTGACCCATGTGGTAAGCTGGCCCATGCACAGAGCTGCTGCTTGCAAGGAGTGCCCTTTCACACAGGGGCGCCCCCACGTATGGGTGCCCCATGCACAAGGAGTGAGCCCTGCAAGGAGAGCCACCCCGTGTGAAAAAAGTGCAACCCACCCAGGAGAGGCACCACACACGCAGCAAGATGATGCAAAAAAAAGGGAAGCAGTTTCCCAGTGCCACCAGATAATGCAAGCAGACACGGAAGAACACATAGCAAATGGACACAGAGAGCAGAGAGTGGGGGGAAGGGGAGAGAAATAAATAAAATAAATCTTTAAAAAAAAAAAATACACTGACTTTCTACTCCCTAGAATTAGACCAGACCTAGCTCAGCTAGTGTAGCAGTTTGATATGGTTATGAATTCCAAAAACAGATATTGGATTGTGTTTGTAATCTGGTCTGTACCTGGGCATGATTAAGTTATGATTGGGGCTTTGATTATACCATGTCATTAGGGTGTTGAGTCCCTGCCCCATTGGTGGGTGGGGACTCACAGATAAAAGGCATGGCAAAGGACAGAGTTGTGGGTTTTTGATGTTGGAGTTTGATGCTGAAACCTTAAGCTGGAGCCCCAGGAAGTAAGCTCACAGAGGAAAGAGAAGCAAGACCCTGGAAGGGAGGAACCCAGGGAACCTGGACCCTCGCAGACGTCAGCAGCCATCTTCCTCCAACACATGGAAATAGACTTTGGTGAGGGAAGGAACTTATGCTTTCTGGCCTGGTATCTGTAAGTTCCTACCTGAAATAAAGACCCTTTATAAAAACCAACCAATTTCTGGCATTTTTCATCAACACCCCTTGGCTAGTTTTCTGTGTTCTACTGGGAATGCAAATCTGCCAACCATCTCACATTACCTCAAAGGGATTTTCAATTGTGCCTGTTAAAATGACATTACCACTATTAATTGTACACTTTGGATTAATTGTATGTTTCATTAATATGTATCAATAAAATTGATTTATTTAAAACAATAATACCACTGGCATAGTGGTATTTTCCACATAGAAAAAAGATGTCATGTTCTGATATTTGAACTAGAATAAGGATAACAGTCCTCTGAAAATTTAATTTACTCATTTATTTATTCAATAAGCATTTGTTGAAGGCTTATAAAAGCCCAGGGATTATGCTAAAGTCTAATATTTCGACAATAAATGAGTCTATTTCATCATGTCTTGGGTATGAATGTAACTTTTCTGAATTGTGAATATAATTTTTTTTCTGCTGCTTTTAAGTTTATTTCTGAGTTGCAAAGATTAGCTTCCCTTCCCCAGTTTTAGAATTTCCTGTATTCCCCCATTCAATCTTGGCTGCCACAACCAGACAGACAGAAAACATGAGAATCTTCTTTTTCTCGCATCTGTAGTGGAAACCTTAGCAGCAGACATTAATGTAATCTTGAACAAGTTACATTATCTTATCTGCTACTTTCTTTTTTTTTTTAATTTTTTTGTCTTTATTTCTTTTTTTAACATTACATTCAAAATATATGAGGTCCCCATATACCCCCCACCCCCCTCACCCCACTCCTCCCCCCATAGCAACAATCTCCTCCATCATCATGAGACATTCATTGCATTTGGTGAATACATCTCTGAGCACTGCTGCACCTCATGGTCAATGGTCCACATCATAGCCCACACTCTCCCATGTTCCATCCAGTGGGCCATGGGAGGACATACAACGTCCGGTAACTGTCCCTGTAGTACCACCCAGGACAACTCCAAGCCCCGAAAATGCCTCCACATCTCATCTCTTCCTACCATTCCCCACACCCAGCAGCCACCATGGCCACTTTCTCCACACCAATGCCACATTTTCTTCGATTACTAATCACAATAGTTCATGAATAGAATATCAGTAAGTCCACTCTAATCCATATTCTATTCCTCCATCCTGTGGACCTTGGAATGGTTGTGTCCACTCCACATCTATAGCAAGAGGGGGCTTAGATTCCACATGGATGCTGGATGTAATCCTCCTGCTTTCAGTTGTAGATACTCTTGGTTCCCTGGTGTGGTGGTTGATCTTCTTCAACTCCATGTTAGCTGAGAGGGGTAAGTCCAATAAACCAGAGTGTAGGAGCTGAAGTCTGTTGAGGCTCAGGGACTGGCTATCACATGGTCAGTCCAGAGATTCAGGTCCCCTGGATATATATTAAACCCCAGCACCAACTACAGTTCTGGTAAAAGTAACAGGAGAGGCTTGTGAACAAAGATCACATCTGAGTCCAGCTCCATCACACAGAAACACAAACTCCAAAGTAGGGCCAACTGACAAGGCACTGAACTCCATCTGCCATGACAATAGAGCCTGTGGGTCTCTGTAGCCCTCAGAAGAACCAATACCCAGAGCTGTATCTACTTTATATGTCTCTGGGACTCTGCTGAGGTATGCATAAGGGCAGCCCCTCTGATAACCTCCTGGCTCTTTTTTGGAGCCCCATAGCCATATAAACTCATTTGTCTTTTCCATTTCCCCCTTGATTCATGTCAAAAAGCATTTTTAACTCCTGGTATTATATGTAGACTGAGATATTCTGCTGGTCCGAGTTGACCCTTTTATTCAAGGTCATTTTCTAGTTACATCATCAGCTCATACTTGGTAGTAAACCCTTGACACCAGGGAGGCTCATCCCCGGGAGTCATGCCCCATGCTGGGGGGAAGGCAATGCAGTTACATGCTGAGTTTGGCTTCGAGACTGGCCACATTTGAACAACACAGTGGCTCTCAGGAGGTAACTCTTAGGCACCCTGCAGCTCTAGGCCTTGTTCTTATTTCACGTGCACAGGCTCACAAGCTTAGTCATTAGTATCAAGGGCTCATTGTTGGACCTTCATTCTCTTTTGGTTTTTGCCGTTGCACTTGGGGGATTGTTGCTGTTCCTTTAGGGACTGTGATAGAGCTCCCCTGGCTAGGAATTCAGCACTCCCTCAGTTCTTGTTTTTAATTGTACCCACTATGAAAATATCCATACATTTTTATGTACCCTGGATAAGTGCCCTGTAGAACTCCCCGCCAACCATGTGTCCCCTGTCAATAACATCCCATACCAGTATTCCTCCCCTGCCATTGTTGAACCTCTCTGTGATCTAAAACTTCCTGAAAAGTGAAGCCCAATATATTGTCAAGTTCTCTTAATAGTTAAATGGAATATAGCGATGAGTTTAAAGGTTAGATATAGAATACATATTAATTTGGAAAAATTACAGTAAAAATAAATCGGGGTATCAAAAAATTTAAAAATGCAAAAGCTTTGTTTTTGATGTTTTGCCTTCCATCCCTGCAATAAGTGTTGCCCTGTATGCAAATTGGCAAGGCAACTACTTCTGTCTTTTCCTCAGTGTCTACGTCCTTTTTCTTTTCTTTTTTCTAATTATTAAGCTTATCTTCACAAGAGTTTTAGATCACAGTAGTTCATATACACAATATACAGTACTCCCACATATTCAACATAAAACCCTTTTCCCTTCCACAGCAATAATCTTTTTACATATTCATACTATATTTACTGAAACTGATGTATAGATATTGAGGCAATAGCTTTCAAACAAGGTAACATTTGTGTTTACATTGTGGTTTATATTTTAGACTATACAATTTTCTAAATTTTTAGTTATCTTATGTTTTCCATTATGATTTACATTTTAGCCTATCAGTCCCTACATATTTTTGGTGTAATTTTACATGTCTTATATCCATCCTTGCGTACTCTTGTGAAACACTTCTATTGCCCACACAGTTACATTGGTTCCATCTATTCAATACCTCTTTCCCCCTGCCCTTAGGGCCCACAGTGACAGTCAGTCTTCATTGCTTGAAGGGCCATGTTCCAAGATACTTGCAACAGTGTTGAGGGCTTGACATGCTCAACTGCCCTAATGCACTGGGAGCCACCATTTCTCTTGAGAGATACAGTTCCCTCTATTTGATGGCATCAGTCCTCCCCAGGATGTGGGTATACCTTCACTCTCATTATATGGGTCTTTATCCAGTGATATAACCCACTATGGCAAAATGAGCATTCACATATTCCCTAGGAGCCTGTCCTGCGTCAGATTATCCCCTCTAAGCATCTTAAACAGGTAACTTTCCTTATTATATTTTTGAAAAGTTTTTCTCAGCATTATACTCTCAGCCAAACACCTGACAATCTCCTATGTTCGTATTTTGCCTCACCCTCCCCCCAATTTCTTGGGCAATATTACCCATCCTCCTATCCCTAGCCCCCCTCAAGCCTACAAAGCCCCACCCAAAGGTAACCCTATGCCCGCATTCTATCCCTTCCTTGTGCAAATACTTACCTCCAGCTTATCATAGATTTCATCCATGTAGGTGTCAGTTTACATCCTTCCTCTACCCCCCAACTTCCTGTAAGCCTATTATCCAGTCTCTTTATCTGCTACTTTTTAGTGTCAAAGGAAGGGCATTCTTCTTCATCAGCAGGTCAAATGCTTATTGCCTCAAGGATCCAAAGAGGGAGCTTCTTCATTGTAATGGATTAGGATTAGGCACACTAGGAGGTACCTGTAAAAATCTCTTGGGAAGCTGGTCCTAATTTCAGAATAACTCATTTTTTAATTGATGTGTTTTTTTCACAGTTTAGTCTATCCTCACGTGAGTATTCACTTCCCTTGGGATTTATATGAAGAAAGGAAGAAGTATGTCAAAAGAACCAAATTCTTCTTTTTTTATTTTTTAAAGCATAGGAATGAAAATACCAATTGTAACGTGGAATATTTTTCATGGTCACTATGGTTTGGTGAATATTTAGAATTAGGATGTGATAAAATATTCCTTTAAGCACAATAAAATTGTTATGCAGCAACCAAAAGCAGTGTGCCAGTTGCATTCATTTCAAATACAGCACACTGAGTTTCCAGAAAACAACCTTCACCCATTAAAATTTCAAAGAGGTGCCACATGGCTCATTTCCACTCTGGGGAGAAAAACAGTAAATGAAAGTATCTTCTGGCATATATAAACCTTTTCATTGATATAAAAAGGGCAAATGGTTATCCATCCAGATAATGTCATTTGATGCAGCACTGGCTTCTGAAATTACTTCCTGCTTTGCCTGTTATTTCTCAGAAGATATGTGTGAATATGAAATATATGATTTGATTCATTGATTTCACCATTGGATTTCTTTAGGAATCAACCAAAAAGAATTTAGAGGTCATTTCAAGCAACTCCAACAGCAAGAGAGTGGTGGAATTTGATTTCCATTAATTCAGTACTTGCAGGCTAGAACAAATCTTCTAGGATCTAAGATTTGTTACCTCTGAGAGTTGAATCGGGGGGGGGGGGGGGGGGGGGGGTCTGGTCAGCAGTTAAAAGCATCAGCCTAAACGATCACTTGTAAATAAATGAGTGATTGAGTTTCCTACAAACACACCGTCTGGAGAAACCCTTAGTGAGCTGGGCTATGTTAGCATGGTTAGCATGTAAAAACCTAGACAGCAATATGCCTAAGGGACAAGAATGAGGGTCTGAGAGGACGATGGGTGCAACTAGAAAGGGAGTAGCATGTGCCCAATGTTCCCAGAGGACTTAAATATTCCAGACCCCTTGGCTCCTTTACCCACATACTGGAGGGCAATTCCCCAATGCTTCCTAGTATTTTTGGTAAGATCATTTGAATTCCTTTTGCTTTGATTCCATGCTCACACACCATGTAGCTTGATGATAGGAGGAGAGAGCATTGCTTATGTGGACTTCAAGTTTTCTAGTTCCAACAAAAGTTTATCTTCATAGATAAGGACTAAGTAGGCTGCTAATGCCCACCGCAGTCTCCTGAGCATTCTGGTTAGCTTGCGGCATTCTCTTGGGGCTTAAGCAATACTGAGCACTGGCAAAGGTGTGTTTCCAGGTCCTGGGTGGAGAATGAGATCTTGGAATATGATCACCCAATGAAGGTGGTATAGGAGGTATGAACTGACTGCATAACGCTCACATACAAAAAAGTCACATGACAGTTTTATTCTGAAATCAAATTAAGTCGTTTCATAGATCACTTGCTTTGGGGGAAGCCAGACTCCATGCTGTGAGGACCTTCATGTAGTCCCCAGAGAGGCCTACATGGGGAGGAACTGAGGCCTTCTGCTGACAGCTAGCACCAGCCTGCCAGCCATGTGAGCAAGCCGTCTTGGACGTGGATACTCCAGCCCTGGTTAGAACAGCAGACAAAAAGAGCCCCAGCTGACATCTTGGATGCAACCTCACAAGAGACCCTGAGGCAGAACAGCTCAGCTGAGGCACTCCTGACTCCTCACCTACTGAAATTTTGAGGAAACTGAGGGCTGGAGAAATTATGGGTTCTGCCTAAGTTGACTCATCTACATGCAAATCAGGTTTCTTCTAGAAGGACAAAGGCAAGAAAATACTTATTAGTACAGTGAAGTGGCTTATACCACAATGGCAGAGGAAGGACTTACCCTTAGATAATGGACCCTCTTTCTTTTTTTTTTTTTAAAGATTTATTTATTTATTTATTTCTCTCCCCTTCCCCAACCCTGGTTGTCTGTTCTCTGTGTCTATTTGCTGCGTCTTCTTTGTCCACTTCTGTTGTTGTCAGCGGCATGGGAATCTGTGTTTCTTTTTGTTGCATCATCTTGCTGTGTCAGCTCTCCGTGTGTGCGGTGCCATTCCTGGGCAGGCTGCACTTTCTTTCACGCTGGGCAGCTCTCCTTATGGGGCACACTCCTTGCGCGTGGGTCTCCCCTACGTGGGGAACACCCCTGCGTGGCAGGGCACTCCTTGCGCGCATCAGCACTGCGCATGGGCCAGCCCCACATGGGTCAAGGCGGTCCACCCCAGACCTCCCATGTGGTAGACAGATGCCCTAACCACTGGGCCAAGTCTGACGCCATGGACCCTCTTTCAAATCACATTCTTGCCTCTGACCTAAGGTGTAGAGGATTGGATTAATTCAGTGCCTACTTAAACACTGCATGATCTTAAATATAATATGATATAAGTAGAGAAAAGTAAAAAAAAAATCTCTGAGCCTCCTCTTACCAGGTTGGTGGATAAATAAAATCTCAGTGATGCCCCAAGACAGCCCTTCCCCCATCTTGGAGTGATGACCCGAAATTGGGACAGGGCCTGTGTTTTTCACGCCATCATGGTAGCTGTTTAGAGTTCATTGTCTAAGCTCCTATTTACTCGGGAACTAGTGGTCCTCATCCTTCTGGACCAAGTGCTCATATTGGGATCTTTCCCTCTGGTGGCCTCAGAGCCTACTGCCTAAGGTCTCAGGAGGCATGGGAACAGGGTCTAAATCCCAGCCTCCTCTTCCCTTCTCCTACATTCCACCAATCCTCCCCTAAATTAATTTCCTTTTCCTACTCATGAAGACCTCAGATTCCTAAAGAAAGGAGGGCAGGGGAGGGGAAAGAAGAGGTGTACATCTATCTACCAGTACCTAGAAACATTTATTCTCTTCTTTAGAAATATAAAACCCAATAATGATCCCCAGAATCAAGGGTGCTCAGGCTCAGAAAACAAAGTCTCAGTTCCTTTTATGCCTGTTAATAGTTGTTGACTGTTGGCTCTCCCAAAGATCACCAGAAAAACCTGTTGATTATGTAAAACTAAGTCTTTTGGAATCCGTGCAATAAGAGAGAATATCCCCTTACCTGAGCCTCGTGATTGGGAAGTCAGGGGAAGAAATTCATAGGATATTAGCGTCTGGGCTGCATTATTTTAAAAGGGTAATTGCAGGACCAGGAATTCAGTTGGAATTGGACAGAGTTATAACAGCATAGCATTGGATTTGTGGGCATAGTGAAGTAAGGGTCTTGAAGCAAGTCTTAAGGAATAAGCTTTTAGACTCAATAAGTAAACTTTTAGTTGGTTTACAATAATATATCTTGGGAGCAGTATTTACTAGAGCAAATAGATAAATTATTTTTGCTTGTTTCCAGAATTATGTAACGCAGGAAAATATGCCTAGTTCCAGAACTGTTTAACAAAGCATAAGAATGGTTTCAACTCATGACAATAAAAACAAAATCCAGACCAGTAAATCTGCAAACTATCTGCCACTGAAGTGTTAGGGAAAATCGAGTCCATTCCATGATCCATCTACTGCTGTCTAATAAATTACCTTGAACATGAAAAATGCATCTGCCGCTCTTCTTATGGGTCAGGAAAGGGTCTGGTTCTGGATTGGGTCTCTATGGAGCTTTCAGTCCCATTGGCAGTGGCTGTAGTCATCTGAAGACTTGGCTGGGGTTATAGCATCTACTTCCAAGCTGTCTCAATTATGTGCCTGGCCAAAAGTTGCTGACCATTGGCAGGCAGGTTCCATCCCTCATCTCATAGACCTCCCCAAAGGGCTGCTCAAGTATCCTCATGGCCCCCAGAATGAGTGGTTCAAGAGAATAGAAGAGTGGCAACATCTTTAATGAACTAGCTCTGAAGTCTCACACCATCACTTCCACTGGTACACGTGGGAGAAACCTACCCAAGGGTGGGAATACCAAGCAGCAAGAATCATTGTGGGTCATCTCAGAGGTTGGCTCCCACAGTCCCAACCACCAAGGAATTCTGCACTGTTATTGAGAGACCATCTGCTGGACATGTATGTGGTGAAAAACCTGTTTATAATGATCAGAGGCTAGACTCAAGCTCTGCTCTATGTGTAATCACAAAGTAGTCCCTGTACCATCTACTATACACCAAATTTTCTAGTATGCAATCACAGTCTAAACATGAGGGAAGATTACTTGCTTTATTTACAACTGTACTAACAGTTCTCTATCCCTTCACGTCACAGGAGTAATATCACCCATGATATCTGGGCCAAGACAGCACAGCTGGATTCAGCTGTCTTAGTGGTGTTTATGTCCACAGGGATTTTTCATGTACGTGCAAACATTTAACCCCTTCATTGTGTCAACTGTGCTGAAATTTATGTGTCAAAATATTTGTTATTTTACTATTTTTAAAAACTGTCTTTTAAGTTCTCCTTTATGTTACAATTAGATTATTGTGTGCTTTTTTGGTTGTTTTTTAATGCTTTAAATTAGGTGTATAGGGAGGTTATATAGTTTATGAACTTTATTTCAGGACAGTTAAAGGGGTAAAATACATATTTTTAAAAATTTAATTTTTAAAATATATTTTTATTACAAAAGTTGTGAACTTACAAAATAATCATGCACATGTGTAGAATTACCATACAATGCTCCTTCACTAACGTACCACATCATTGTGAAACATTTGTTAGATTATGAGATAATATCATCAGAATATTACCACTAACTATGGTCCATAGTGTACATTTGGCATATTTTTTCCCATACCCTCCTATTATTAACACAGTACATCTTTGGCATTTTGATGCAAGAATATTACAATATTGCTGTTAAAGATAGTCCGTAGGTTACATTATTTGTATTTTTCCCATGCTTCTCCACATTCCCACCACCCAGCAATAGTGACATATATATGTTTTAGTTCACAGAGAACATTCTTGCATTTGTATTATTAAGCACAATTCTTATCCACCTCTGGGTTCACAGTGTTATTCAGTCCCTAGATCATTCTCTAGCTTTCTTTCAATTGACGTTTACATCCCTAGACTACCCTTTTCAGCCACAATCATATTTGAAAACCAGTTTGTATTCACTGTAAAGTGTTACCATCAATTCTATCCATTTCCACACGCTTACATAATGCCTCTATGAACATCAGTGTGCAAATATATGTTTGCATCACAGTTTTCAGTTCTTCTGGATATTTTCCTAGTAGAGAAATTGCTGGATCATATGGTTTATTCTACATTAACTTCCTGAGGGACAGACAAATGGTCTTCCACAGAAGCTGCACCATTTTACAATCCCATCAACATGAAGGACTGTTCTTATTTCTCCATATTCTCTCTCGCACCATTGCCTTCTGTTTCTTCAATAATGGCCATTCTATGCAGTATGGAATGATATCTCATTGTCCTTTTGATTTGCATTTCCCTAATAGCTAGTGATGTTGAACACTTTTTCCTGTGCTTTTCAGCCATTTGTATTTCCTCTTTAGAGAAATGTCTATGTAGTCTTTTGCCCACTTTTTAATTGGATTGCTTGCTCTTTTATTGTTGCATTGTATGATCTCTTTATATAGAATGGAAACTAAACCCTAATTGGATATGTGGTTTCCAAACACTTTCTCTCACTGAGTGGGCTGCCTTTTTACCTTTTTGACGCAGTCCTTTGAATCACAAAAGTGTTTAAGTTTAAGGAGGACCCATTTATCCCTGTTTTCTTTAATTGCTCTGCTTTTGGTGCAAGGTTTAAGAATCCACCACCTACAACCAGGTCTTGAAGATGTTTCCTACATTTTCTTCTAGGAATGTTATGGTTCTAGCTTTTCTATTTAGGTCCTTGATGCATTTTGAGTTAATTTTTGTATAAGGTGTGAGATAGGAGTCCTCTTCCTTTCTTTTGCCAGTTCTCCCAGAACCATATGTTGAATAGATTGTTCTGTCCCAGCTGGGTGGGTTTGACAGGCTTATTAAAAATCACTTGACCATAGATATGAGGGTCTGTTTCTCAACCATCAGTTTGGTTCCGTTGGTCTATGTGTCTATCTTTATGCCAGCACCATGCTGTTTTTATCACTGTAGCTAGGACCTATGATTTAAAGCCTGGAAGTGAGAGTCCTCCAACTTTGCTTCTTTTTCTTTTTAAGGTGTTTCTGGCTCTCTGGGACCCCTTACCCTTCCAAATAAATTAGATAATTGTGTTTTCCATTTGCTTAAAAAATGCTGGTGCAATTTTTTGTCGTGATTGCATTGAATCTGTGTATCAATTTGGGTAGAACTGACATCTTAATGATACTGAGTCTTCTAACCCATGAGCATGGAATGTTTTCCCAATTATTTAGGTCTTTTTAAAAAATTTCTTTTAGCAATGCATTATAGTTTTCTGAATACAATTGCTTTAAATTTTTGGTAAAGTTTATTCCTAAATATTTTATTCTTTTAGTCTCTATTGTAAATGGAATTTTTTTCCTGACTTCCTCCTCAGATTGCACATTGCTAGTGTAAAAACACCACTGATTTTTGTGTATTGACACTTTACAGAAATCATTTATTAGCTCTAGCACCTTTGTTGTGGATTTTTCGGTACTTTCTAGGTATAGGACCGTATCATCTGTGAATAGGGTAAGTTTTACTTCTTTCTTTCCTATTTGGATGTCTTTTATTTCTTTTTGTTACCTGATTGCTCTAGCTAGAACCTCTAGCATTATACTGAACTAAAGTGGTGAGAGTGGGAATCCTTGTCTTGTTCCTGATCTCAATGGGAACGCTTTCAGTTTTACCATTGAATATAATGTGAGCTGTGCATTTTTCATATATGACCTTTGTCATGTTGAAAAGTTTTTTTCAATTCCTATCTTTTATAGTATTTTTATCAAGAATATTTTGTAGTATTTTTATGTGTTTTGTCAAATGCCTTTTCTACGTGAATCAATAGGATCAGGTGATTTTTCTTCTTTGATTTATTAATGTGCTGTATATTACACTGATTGATTTTCTTGTGTTGAATTACCCTTGAATAATTTTTTAACGTGTTGTTTGATTCAGTTAGTAAGTATTTGTTGAAGATTTTTGCATCTGTATTCACTAGGGAAATGGATCTGTAATTTTCTTTATTCGTAATGCCTTTATCTAACTTAGGTATTAGGGTGATATTGGCTTCAAAGAATGAGTTTGGTAGCATTCCTTCTTGTTCAATTTTTTTTGATGAGCTTGAGTAAAATTGGTATTAAATCCTCTTTGAATGCTTGGTAGAACTCACCTGTGAAACCATCTGGTCCTGGGCTTTTCATTTTGGGGAGTTGTTTGATAACTGTTTCAATCTCCTTACTTGTGATTGGTTTGTTGAGGTCTTCCATTTCTTCTAAGGTCAGTGAAGTTTGTTTGTATGTTCCCAGGAATTTTTCAATTTCATCTACATTGTTCTTTTGTATGTTCAGTTTCTGAGGCCATGTCTTCAAGCTCACCAATCCTTTCTTCTGCCTCTTCAAATCTGCTGTTATATGCCTCCAGTGAATTTTTAATTTCATTTATCATTCCTTTCATTTCCATAAAATTTACTAGCTTTCTATGTGTGCTTACAAATTCTTCTTTGTTTTCACCCAGTGTTTTCTTAATATCTTTAATCTCTTTAGCCATCCCATTGAATGTATTAAGATTTGTTAGACACATACGATTAATTGTCTCAACTTCTTTATGTTATCTTGTTCCTTTGACTGGACTGTATTTTCTTGTTTCTTGGTATGGATTGTAATTTTTTGTTTGTTTGTTTTTTTGGTGTCTTAGCATCTGGCTTACTAGATGTATTTATTTTGGGTGCAGTTTCTCTTTTTAGTTTAGGCTTTCTTGCCCTTCCCCCCTTGCTGGGTTTACAGTAGTTGATACTATAAGCTTTGGAGGCTAAAGCTGCCCACATTGCCCCAGGAACCAATGAAGCTTCTCCCATTTTTCTCCTCTTCCATGGGTTGGCATGGAGCCACAGCCATGTGCAATAATCCAAGTTGTGCAGGCCAAGACCATCTGCAGTTGCCCAGAGAGATTGATGAAGCGTCATGCCCCTTCCTCCCCTGCCTGCGGCAGGAATGGAGCTGCAGGTGTGGGCAGCAATCTATGCCATGTGGGTCCAAAATGACCACAGTTGCCCAGTTAGACCAATATAACATAACATAGGCCCCTTCCACCCCTGCCAGGGGTAGGGATGGACCCTCCAGAGTGCCCAACAATCTAATCTATTCTTTCAAGGATGTTACAAGATGCTCTTTTGGTCTCCTGGACTCCCCAAACAGGTACTTTAGATAGCTCTGTTTAGATTATTAACTGCCCTGTAGGATAAGCTGTCTCTTAGAATGCCTAACTTAACTGCCATCTTGCCCTTCCTCCTCCTCCTGTTATAGCATATTTTTGAGAAGAGGGTGTGAGGATCTAGAGAGGTCAGGAACCGTTGCTTGTGGGTCTATTTGGGTTTATCTTGTTTAGAATTCATTCAATATCTTGGATGAGCATATTCATGTCTTTTGTTAAATTTAGTAAGTCTTCATCCATTATATCTTCAAATATTCTCTCTGGCCCTTTCTCTTTCTCTTTCTTGGACTTCCATAATACATATATAGGTATGCTTGATGATAACCCAAAAGTTCATAATTTCCATCTCTCTATTGATATCTCTGCGTTCATCTATTATTTTCCTGGTTTTCTTTAGTTCATTGTGTGTTTTCCTTAAGTTCTTTGAGCATATTAAGGACCATTTTGTTTTCAAGTCTTTGTTTGGAATGTCCCAGATCTGATCCTCCTCATTGGTGGTATCTAGTGCTTCCATCTTCTCTTTACCTTGGACCATTGATTTCTGTCTGTTTGTTTTGTAATATTTTGTTGAAACTTAGACATTTTGATATTTTGATCCATTATTACAGGAATTTAGACTGTGAGTCATCTGTTCTTTAAACTTATATTCAGCTAGTGTTAGGACAGAGGTTTCCTTAAATGCCAAAGAAGAGGAAGAGGAGGAGGAGGAGGTGGCAAAGAAAACACCTTTCTTTCCCAGTCTCTGTAGACTGGTGGGTGGGAATGCTCTCCTTCACGGCTTATCCACACAATGAGTGTGGAAACTAGCTCCAGGCCAAAGTATAGGAGCCTCCTTGATCCTCTGTCTTGAGCATGTGCACGTGGCCATAGGAATTCCCCTACTCATAAGTGTTCCCTCTTCCCCATGGACACAGCTTCCTCAGGGTCCTAGGCACCAAACTGTATGCCATCCAGCCACCAACCCTCACCCAAGGCTGCAAACTACACTCCATGCATTCTGCAGGAGAGCTCAGGAGCTGTCTTCTATTCACCAGGAGGTTCTGGAGTAGGAGTCCCTCAGGCCATCACCAGACAGATTAGGCCAGACATTCTTGCTCCCAATATGTGCAAGAAAGGTTACTCTGCTCCCTTCAGAACTGGGCTGGGGGTCCACACTGACAGTTTAGGCCATGTGAGTTGGTGAGGGGCAAGGGAGGGGCCAGCCAGGATCCACAAGATCTCACCAGTTTTAAGTGGACCTTTTCTTGGTTCCATATCCATCCTGTTACTGCAGTCCTTTAATGGGTTTCTGGAGTTTTTAGATAGATGTTCTACTAGTTCTTGCTTATTGTTCAAAGCTCCTGGGTTTGGGGTAGGGGAGAGACAGAGTCCTAAAGTGTCTCACTCTGTCTTCTTGATTAGCGTGGGGCCTGTTGCTTTTCAAAAATGTATGGTAGGGAAGCAGCTGTGGCTCCATCAGTTGGGCTCCCGTCTACCATATGGGAGGCCCTGGGTTCACGTCCTGGGGCTTCCTTGTGAAGGCAGGCTGGCCCACACGCTGTGGAATGCTGACGGCCGGGCACCGCGGAGTGCCGCTGACCTGGAAGTTCCATGGAGAGCCGACTCAGCAAGGTGATGCAACAAAAAGGGAGACAAGAAAACACACACACACACACACACAGAAAAGCACCCAGTGAATGGACACAGAGAGCAGACAGCAAGCAAGCTGCAAGGGGGGGTGAAGCAGGCTAATACAATAGGGAATTAATAGATGGATCTGGAACCTGGCAGAGTCCACGTGGACATCTGGAACCCCCAAGATGGCTACTGGAGGAACCCCACCCATGGGATTCTGCTACCTAGAACAAAGACTTCTTCCTGGGAACAAGGAAAAGCCCGGATGTTCTCTAGGAACTCTATCATTGGGTCCTCACTAAGGGATTGATGGGTGGGGTAGCCAATCAAAACAGCAAACAGCTGGAACCCCCTCCCCTGAAATTAGCAAAGGAGTGGAATAATTAGCAGTTTAAAAGCAAACTGGGAGGCTTGAGCTTGCCCTCTCTCACCCTGCTCTCCTGCGACTGGGCCTGTTCCCTGCCCTCTTTGCGCAGCTTTCACCATTTTTCCTCCACCATGTGGTTACGCAAGTAAACCTGCGGATTTATAATCTATAAGGGGAAATTGTAGCTTGTAAATCAGCCCTCTTCATCCCTTTTCACCTCCTTCCTCTCTACCTGGGGCCTCTGCTGTGTTATTTTCTGTTATTTTCTCCCATTTCTCTTCCCTCCCTACCTGAATAAATTACTGGCCTAACTCACCAGGTGTGCTTTTGAAATTCATTTCTGCAGCATAGCCAAGAACCTAGATAGAATCCGGTAACAGGGGGGTGGAATAAATAAATACAGACACAGAAGAACACACAGCAAATGGACACAGGGAATAGATAGCAAGCAAAAAAGAAAATAAAAGCTGCAAGGGGGAGGATAAAAAATAAAATAAAAAATAATTTTAAAAAAAGGTACGGTAATCTTTTTTCTTTTTCCTGGTGCCTTGCTTCACTCCACAGAAGCTTGCACCTGCCTGCACAGGTCTGGGATGCCTTTTTTCTTTTTTTCACCAGGAGATCTCAGGGATTGAATCCATATGGTTAATGGGAGCTCAATTGCTTGAGCCACAGCTGCTTCCCTTTGATTTTAATATGCAGAAAAATATTTTTATCACAAATAGCATAAATCACACACATGCAGAATTTTATTTTTTTAAAACCTTCTATATGGAAGTCTTGTTTTTTAACAAAAGACAGGATGTTTTCATTGTACCTCTCTTATCTTTCATTAGATAATGTAATGCTATTATTTTATGAAAAGCAAAATAGTCTGATGAACTATTAGAGAAGGCAATTCTTTAAATAGATAGGCCCTTTAAAGAGGATGAAATTTAAACAGATAGGTGTTATTTTAGGTTGAAATGTACCAAACAAAACTTCAGATTAATGTTTCCTAGGTAAATTATTTAATTATAAGTACTAATTCAGAGCAATGGAATTTTATTCTGAAAAAATGGATTTGGACAGGAGGTCAAAATCCTGGGTCAACATCCTGATATCCTGATAACTTAAGAATTAGATTCTGAATCAACAAAAGTTCATTTTTAAACTCCTGACATTTTCCATTGGTAGAATCATGTTTTGATAAATTTTAGAGATAATTTTCAAAAATCAGTCAATAAATCTCTCTCTCAAACACACACATGCACACACACATCTTTTTTTTTGTTTCGTTTTCTATTTTTTTATTTTTTAAAGCAATTTTATTTAGATATATTTACATCTTTCTGAACACCTGAAAAGTGCTTTTTTGGGAGGAGTTTTTTTTTTTATCTCTGCTTTAATCTTTGTCATTTCCTTCCTTCTGCTTGTTTTCTGTTTAGTTTGTTCTTTTTCTAGTTCTTAAAGTTTTTTTGTCTTTGTTTTTTTAATGTTACATTTAAAAAATATGAGGTCCCCATATACTCCCCACCCCCCTCACCCCACTCCTCCCCCCATAACAACAACCTCCTCCATCATCATGGGACATTCATTGCACTTGGTGAATACATCTCTGAGCACTGCTGCACCACATGGTCAATGGTCAACATCATAGCCCACATTCTCCCACAGTCCAGCCAGTGGGCCACGGGAGGACGTACAATGTCCAGTAACTGTCCCTGCAGCACCACCCAGGACAACTCCAGCCCCCAAAATGCCCCCACATCACATCTCTTCCTCCCACTCCCTACCCCCAGCAGCCACCATGGTCACTTTCTCCACACCAATGCCACATTTTCTTTGATTACTACTGATCACAATAGTTCATGAATAGAATATCAGTAAATCTACTCTAATCCATACTCTATTCCTCCATCCTGTGGACCTTGGAATGGTTGTGTCCAGTCCACATCTATATCAAGAGGGGCTTAGATTCCACATGGATGCTGGATGCAATCCTCCTGCTTTCAGTTGTAGGCACTCTTGGCTCCCTGGTGTGGTGGTTAGCCTTCTTCACCTGGGAGGAGTTATTTTTTAAAAACTTCAAAAACATTTATTCAACACCTACTCTGGTTTGCTCAGCATTTTGCTGCATACCAGTTAAGCAAAAATCATGCCTGTCATTTACTGATCACATACCAAATGAAATAACCCACACTTCATTTAGTCTCTCAATCTCTATTATAACCCTGTGAGATAAGGAGAAGGCTCAGAGCAGTTACAGGTTTTGTAACACAGCTAGAGGGAAGCTGGTCAGCATTTAAGCCTGGATATTTCTGGTTGGAGAAGCTGCATATTTTCACACACTCCACTAACTTTGGATGCTTATCTGAAGGTGACTGAGACCCGGTCCTGCCTTCAGCCACCAGCATTCTTTTGGGAGAAGAACAAGCTCTTCCCTGGAATGAACATGGTATCACTGAGAATTGTAGATTAACAATTAGAGTGGTGGCTATCAAGCTGGATTTGCAGGATGACATCAGCAAAAGTGGTGGAGTAAGGACTCTGAAAATTCTCTTCTCCATTAAAAACAAGAATACTGACTGTATTAGCCAAAAGGGGTACTGATTCAAAGTATCAGAAATCTGTTGGCTGTTATAAAGGGTATTCATTTGGGATAAAAGCTTACAGTTTTGAGGCCCTAAAGAGTCTACCTCAAGGTACCATAAGAGGTACTTCCTCACCAAGATCTGTTCCCACATGTGAAGCAAGATGACTGATCTGAGAGGGTTCAGCCTTCCTCTTTCCCTTAAGGCTCTGTGGAACCAGCTTCTTCCTTTCTCAGCTACAGGCTGGAGGACCAATTTCTTTCCAGACTTGCTCAGCTGCTCAGGGCTCTGGTCTCTTCAGCTACAAACTATCAGTGAATGAGTCCTCGCTCTTCCCAGGGCCTCTGCTGTGTCCACACACCTGTCTCCCTTTCTCTGTGTTCCACTCCTGTGGATCTATTTCTATGTGTCTCCTTGACTGAGTGGCCACTTATATAGCCCAAAAAGGGGGTGGGGACTCAAACTGAGTTACAGTCTAATGACATGGTCAAATCAAAGCCCTAATCTTAACATAATTTAATCAAAGACATCTCAGCTGAATCTAATATACTCAAAGGGGATCACACCCAGAGGAACTGACCAGTTTACAAACATAATCAATATCTCTTTTTGGAATTCATAAATAATATATTGAACTACCACACTGACAAAATTTTTCATAATCAATTTTTACGGAATTCTGATAATTAACCAAAGACTTGTAGTAACCTAGGGGGCATTTATTCAAGAAAAATGACTTTATATTGGCAAGAATAGCAAGCTTAATTACACATTAACTTATCCTACTCCCTTTTTCTACTCTTCGGCTCCATGGTAGCCTTGAAAAATAACAACCTGCAATTGTAGTGAAAACCAGAAGCCTGAAGCCTTGAAGAGAGCAGAAAGGGGTGGGAACTCTTTCAAAACCTCATTCCCAAAGAACTGTTATTATTTGATCTGTCTGGTGGTCCTCTGGAAGACCCACCTTGCAAGGCTGGGTATATGTAATTTACTGCAAAAAGCATTTTCCCCAGGGGAACCTGTTGAAAACAACCACAGACAAGCATTTAACTTAGCAGATGCCTAAAAGCATGGGTAAAAGTGTGTGATAAACATCAGACTAACCAAAAAGCTTAAAAGGAAAAGCATGGAGTGGTGGTGTCCACAGGGGCTTTGAAAAGCTTTGACAGTCTCCTGAGACTCTAGAAGGCTATGTGCATGCTCAGGAAAGACCTTGAAAGACTCTATGTACTCCCCTCTGACTGACTTAGAGGGTCTGGGCAAGCAGGAAGTGAAGGCTAAGGCAGAGTAGTTAAACTGCTCGGATGAATGTTGACAACATGCTTTCCCCTTGCCATAGAGCACCTTGACAAAGATGGGGAGATGCACAGGTTTCAGGAGTTTAAGGAAAGCTCTATTCAGTCATTAACTGAGCACCAAGCTAACTGAGCAAAGACTTCAGTCCTGTATACATCACCAACATACACTTTAACAGACTCAGTACCAAAAAGTTAGCAACAAATAAACAGAAACAGCTAAAATAAGCAGCACCAACCACAACCCCTGAGGAGAGGAGAGACGAGATTCTGATTTCCAAGATATGCTACACTGTATTTGTAGCAGTTTGAAATTCTTTTATGAATCCCCAAAAGAGGCAGATTATGTTTGTGAACAAAATCCATTCCTGTGAGTGCGAGGCCTTTTCAATTGGACTACATCAGTGAGGCATGACCCAGGTTAAGTCTCACCTTCTTGCTGGGTCTGATATAAATGGAGACACACACAGGAAAAGGGAGCTCCCACCATATTTGATCCAGCCATGTGAGAGAAAGGAGAGGCTCCAAGAGCTGAGGCCCAGGGAGAGACGAGCCATTTGTCTGATAGCTTTCAGCTGAACTTGGGAAGAAAGCAGAGCAGCTGGCTCTGAGAGAAGAACTCCAATAAGAGACAAGCCCCATGCCTAGTTGCCTGTAGCTGAGCTTGGGGAGATGGTAGATTCTGGAGGGAAGGCAGAGACCTGGGCAGAGATCCCCCGCCATCTCGCTTCCCCATGTGGCAAGTGACTTCGGTGAGAAAGTACCCCTTACGGTGTCTTGAGCTTGACTTCACATGGCCTTGGAACTGTAAACTTTTATTCCAAATAAATCCCCTTTATAAAAGCCAACCCATTTCTGGTACTTTGCCTCTGCAGCCCTTTGGCAAACTAAAACAGTATTATTCAAAATGGAAATTTATTTCTCTCTCAAGAAAAAGATCAGAGGTAGGCAGCCAAACCTAGGAAGGACGGTTCTGCATCCATAAAATTAGCAGGGGCCAGGCCCTTGTACATCCACAGCTCCCATCTTGCTTAGAGGATGAACCTCATCATTGGGGGCCGAAATGACAGAACAGATCAAGAAAAAGAGGAGGAGTCAGCTGTCTCAGGTCATTTGTTAAGCATTATTTATTCTCTACTTTTTATTATGAATATTTCACGTGTAGAAAATAACTGAACACTACAATGAGCACCTATATACTTTCCACTTAGATTCATCAGTTAACATTTTTTCCATCTTAAAGAATTGAACATTTGAAAATAGGTTATAGACATCATATTTCACCCTTAAAATTTAATTTTGTATCTCCTAAGAACAAAAACATTTTTCTCCCCCTCTCACAATATAATTACCACAACTAATAAAATTAATGAAAGTTCTATAATATTATCTAGTATACCAACCATATTCAAATTTTCCTAGTTGTTCCAATCAGGACTCACAAACTGCATTTATTCAGTTATGTCCCTTCAATCTCTTTTAATCTAGAGCAGTTCTCCTCAGTTATTATTCAAGACATCAACTTTTTTAAAAGTCCAGGTCAGTTACCTTATAGAATGCCCCACTTTCAAGAGTTGTCTGATTGTTTCCTCATGGTGGTGTTTAATTTGCTCCCATATCCCTATATTTCCTGCAAGTTGGAAATTAGGTCTAGAAGCTTGCTCAGTTTCAGGTTAAGTTTTGGCAAAATGTTTTGCAAACCGTTCTTCATATGTGATGTTTTATAGTTTACATCTCATCACATCAGAAGACATATGATTTCAAGTTGTCACTTCAGGGTGGTGAACTTTGGTCAGGTGATTCAGGTGTGTCTACCACATCTCTCCATTTTTTAGGTAGATTTTTTTTCACCTGTAATGTGTAAAGCATCTGCAAGGTGATAATTTGGCTTTATGCGCAAATCCCATTCCCCGATCTAGCTCAATGACTACACTGAAGACTACAAAATGCTATAGTTTATAATTCTATCATTCTTTCTAAAAGTATTAGCTTCTGCCACTTGTCTCTTAAGGAAGAATTGTGTATGCTGCCACATGACACTTCCACTTGCATTCCAGTTGTGTCACCTGGAAACATCTAGTGCAAGAGATACTGGAAAATGTAATCCTTATTTTTTTAAAAACTGGAGTTCTAGTTTTACGGAAGAAGAGAATTGATATGGAGAAACTTGCAGACTTCTTTGACAACCTCTGTAGAGCTTCTGGAGCTGAGGAAAGAACCTTTTATTTCTTTTTTTTTTTTAAAGGGCCACATATTACTTACGACTGAGCAACGCTGCAGTGGAGAATCATCTGTAGTTAAGGATTAAGTTACGTTGCACAGTTCTATGAATGCTTCAGGAGCCCAGAGGTAAAACCAGCCACTCTGTTAATTATTCATTCAACAGTGATGGAGTGCATACTGGGCCAGACAGTCAGGTCTGAAGCAGCCGAATGAAGGTAAGATCTGCACTCCACGAGAGTCGGGAATTGAAAGAGCGAGTGAGAATTCAGAGACACACTCCAGATCTCCCTTCACAGCTAGGATTGCATTTAGACCAGTCTTTACAGTGCAAAACAGGGATCTCAAACCAAGTGCAGTCCACAGCCATTATAAACATGTTCTGTTTGACCAGTTCAATGTTCTGAAAATAACTGAGTGCAACATTATTAGTCACTAGCAAAATGCAAATCAAAACCACAATGAGCTTCCACTTTACACCTCCTGGGATGACTTGAATAAAAAAAATGGAAAATAACACGTGTTGGCAAGGGTGTGGAGAAATTGGAACCCTCGTGCAGTGCTGGTGGGAATGTAAAATGGTGTAACCACTGTGAAAAATAGTTTGGTGAGTCCTCAAAAAATTAAACATAGAACTACTATATAACCCATCAATTATACCCTTAGGTATACTGGAAGCAGAGTCTCAAACCGATGCTTATACACCAATGCTCCTAGCAGCATTATTCACTATTGCCAGAAGATAGAAACAATCCTGGTATCCATCAGCAGATGAACAGATAAATAAAATGTGTACTATCCATACATATTATTATTTAGTCATAAGAAGGAATGAAGTTCTGACACATGCTACAACATGGATGAAACTTAAAAACAACACTGTGTTGAATGAAATAAGCTAGAAGCAAAATTACAGATATTACATGATTCTACTCATAAGAAATATCTAGAACATGCAACTTCATAGAGACAGAAAGTAGGTTAGAAGTTATCAGGGGTTGAGGGAAAGGGGAATGCAGAATTATTGCTTAATAGATATAAGAGTTTCTGTTTGGAATGGTGACAAATACTGGACTTAGTGGTGATGGTTGTACAACATTGGAATGTAATTAATGCCGCTGAATCATACACTTAAAAATGATTAATGGCCAATTTTATGTTATATATATTTCATCACAGTAAAAACCAAGCCTGAAAGTACCTTGTCTGGACACTGACTCGTCAAGCTGGCCACAGTGCCCAGTGCCTGCACTGAGCTGCCTCCTGCTCAGACACCGAGACACACCTGGCCCGTAGAGACGTGCATTTGCTCTCACTGCCCATGATCAGGGTCACACAGGAACATAATAGTCAAGGGGCGAGGGTTGGCTGCAACCCCCTTCAGAGCTACTCTGAATCACTTTCTCTTCTCGCCATCCTGACCTTAATCAGGAGAGCTTTTAATTTAAGCGTAAAAAAGAAAACCACTGAGGACTCAAAAAAGTGACCTTGCTGCCATTTGTGGGAGACAGACAGGAGGAAAGTGGCATTAATGAACAGAAGAGACAGAGCAGATATGTCAGGAACTATCAGATCAAGGCAAGACACCAGGAGGCACAGCTCCCGGGGACCCTGCTACAGACCAGGCTTCGAGGAGCTCCAGGGGCAGGCGAGGAGGGGCGGCTACGCTTAGGATTTGTCACTGTTTTCATGGCACAACTTTTGGCGGATGCTTGAGGTGGATTTTATGGGCTCAGTTGTTTCAAAGGCTCTGACAACCATTCCCAACACTTTAAACTTGGGCTGGAGCGTTAGCATAGATACTGGGACATTAGAAGGAGGTGCCTGGACCAGGAAGCTCCCTTGTGTAGGACATGCTCCATAGTCCTTACCACCCTTCTCCTTTTCACTGTGCTAACACCTCTCCTTCCTTCGTTCTGTAAATATTTGTCCTACCCCTTATTGGGCTGGACATCTGTAGGGGGTTGAGGGATACCAAGACGAATCTGACATAGCAGGCGTGCAAAGAGACCTGAGGGGAGAGGAAGGAAGACACTACAAAAAAGGGAGGTGTCGGGAAACCGACTTTGGCCCAGTGGTTAGGGCGTTGGTCTACCACGTGGGAGGTCCACGGTTCAAACCCCGGGCCTCCTTGACCCGTGTGGAGCTGGTCTATGCGCAGTGCTGATGCGCGCAAGGAGTGCCCTGCCACGCAGGGGTGTCCCCCGCGTGGGGGAGCCCCCACGCGCAAGGAGTGCGCCCGTGAGGAGAGCCGCCCAGCGTGAAAAAAAAAAGAAAGAGCAGCCTGCCCAGGAATGGCGCCGCCCACACTTCCCGTGCTGCTGACGACAACAGAAGCGGACAAAGAAACAAGACGCAGCAAATAGACACCAAGAACAGACAACCAGGGGAGGGGGGGAAATTAAATAAATAAATCTTTAAAAAAAAAAAAGGGAGGTGTCGGCATCATGTTAGAGCAAAGCTGTGAGAGCAGCACCCACTGAGCAGGCGTGCCTCTTGCCCCTTGGAACACCCTGGAAGACCACATCTGACTGAAGTGGACACAACCGCCTCCGCCGCTGCTGGCTGTGGGCGCAGGAGGCTGCAACCCTGAGTCTCAGTGACATGTGGGCACGGGGACCTTGGCGGGGAGGGCAGAGCAGGTGGCACGTTCCTCCCTGGTGCTCTGTGATGCCAGCTTGTCTGAGCCTTTAGGAAACGTGCCCGAGGCTTTTGGCGCGAATATGAATTGGGAGGCTTTCCCTGGGGAGCGCACAAACGTGTTCCCCGGCCGTGTGACTCTGCGTATCACTTGAGAGCAGTTTTCAGGGAAAGCGCCCCAATAGTACACAGAGGCAGTGAAATGCATGACCTTGCGATTAGTGGGATCCCAGAGATGTAAAACCATCCCCAGACAGGGAAACACAGGGAGGCAGTAACGCATCCAGAGGCTTCTTTTTCTTATTGCAGTGCCCCTCGGGCAGTATCACTGTGAACTGAGGAAGGGGTGCTGCTCTGAGAAATGCTTTCCTGTTTACTTTCTTGAGGAAAACGTTAGTGCAAAGAGAATGGATGGGCTGGAGCCTGATAAACCTCCCTTCCAAACTAGCGCTACCTTTTTCTAGTTGACAAGCTCGGGAAGGTTCGCTTTTGTGCCCCGACCCCCCGACTGTAGTGCCTAATGGGGTTGAAAAGGCAGGACACTCTCTGATTTCCAGTGTTGCTGGCCCATTTTATTAAAAGGATACTTGGGGCACAGGATGTGGTCAGTTCATTCAAATTTCTTCCCCTGACCCTCGTGTTTAATAAATTACATTTCTAAAATAATTTTTTTAAAGGGAAAAGGTATAAGTGGAATTGTGATCTATTGACATCTAGTGGGGAAAAATTAGAAGACCCCAGGTGGGCAGCCTCTGGAGTGTTGACACCACCACAGTTGTTCTGATTATAAAAATCTTAAAATCTTGGAATTGAATGCTTATTTCCAAATCTCTGCCATCCCTCATTTGATCTTGTGAATTTTTTTATTCAGAAATTCTTTTGGGTCAGCCAGATGGTCCCTCCTTTCCCCATTCCCACCGTTACCCCCTTACCAACAGGCAGGGCCCCTCACACCATAGAGTGTGAAATAAAGACCAGCATCTGGTCAACCTAGTGAAGATTCCAGCTTCCGGTCTTGTATACTCCTGTAGCAGTTTGATATTGTTTATGAATTTCAAAAATAGATATTGGATTATGTTTGCAAACTGGTCTGTTCCTCTGGGTGTATTAGATTGTATTAAATTCAGAAGTTGCACTTTTACTTGATTAATTAATGATTAAGGCTTCGATTGGGCATCATCAGGTTGTAAAATGACTCGGCAGAGGAGTTATTTGGAATTTTTTGATGCTAGAGCCCTGAGAAGTAAATGCACAGGAGAAGACCACAGAGGAACAGCGAGGGCTCTGAAGACACAGCAGAGGCCCCAGGGAGAGAGAGAGCCTGAGAGCTACAGCTGACCTCGTGAGTGAGCAGAGCCCAGAGAGGAACCAGCCCCAGGAGAGAGATAAGACTGATCCCAGCCTACAGCTGAGATTAGAAGAAGCTGGGACCACGGAGCCTTAGGAGGAAGGGGAAGGCTGGACCCTTGCAGATGTCAGCAACCATTTTGTTTTAACACACGTGCAACAGACTTTGGTGAGGGAAATAACTTATGTTTTATGGCCTGGTAACTAAATTCCTACTGTGAGGAACAAAGATTAGTTTAGTTTTCACATAAAGGAAGAAAATATTGATTAATGTAACCTGGCAGCCTACTGCCTCAGTCTCCCACACCGGGTTAAACAGCAACAAAGGAAACCAGCTTAAGCCAGTCCCATAGGCAGTAAAAAAGATGCCCCAGAAAGATCTAAGTCAATACCAATTCAGCACTAAATTCCATTCCTTATTTGGCAAAGGGGAGCAGATAAAAACTAAAATGGTTGGAATGTGATGGGGGAAGCAGTTAATCACAAACTTTTGCACATGTAAGTTAGATCTTCTCGGATAGGCTGTAACTTCTGAAGTATCCAATCTATGGAGAAACAAAGGAAGCTCTTGCGTGCTAGGCTTAGGGGTATAAATTGTGTCATTTTCCTTTGTTTGGGGTGCCAGCCATGTTTTCTGGTTGTGCGCCCCTTCTTGCAAGATTGAGAATAAATTCTTTTCTTTTCCAAAATCGGGTGAGCCTTATTTTCTTCCAGAAGAAGATTTCTTTCTAACACTACCCCAAATAAATACCCTTTCTAAAAGCCAACAGATTTCTGGTATTTTGCATCAGCACCCCTTTGGCTGACTAATACAACTCCTAACATGGGAATCAGACAGGTGAAAACACCCCAACCCTGATTTCTACCAGGATGACCCTGCTCATCTGCTAACTCTTCATCCCATAACAACCCTACCAGGTGGAAATTTATTGCCCCATTTTACTGATGAGCAAATTAAGGCACATAGTTCAAGTTTACCTGGAGAGCAAAGGGGCAGAGCCAGGATTTAAACATGGTCTTTCTCTATGGTTTGTAAATTTGTGCTGCTAACTGCTCATTATCCTTGTCAATTTTCTAGTGCCTGTCGGGTCCTACACACACACACACACACACACACACGCACACACTTTGGAGAGCATTTAAGATAACTCTCACCAATCCTATCCAGACAGGCATCATTCATTTTTATGAGAGGATATTAAGCTGTCCTCTCTGAGCCTGTCATATTGTTTACCTGAATGTGTCATACCCTCTGGCAATTCACCTAGAACAAGCTTCCTGAAATCCTATTCCTGTTAACCCTTTGGCAACATCCGGCAGTTGCATTGTGCTGTATACCTGGCTTGAGGTTTTTTCGTCTTTTTTTATTAGAACGCCCTGGGACCCAGCTTCCCACGCCCTTGGATCAAGGTCAGCTCAGAACCCCCCGCGGCTCACTACCTCGACCCTGAGTACGAGTTGCTGTCACCTCCAGGTTCAGGCCAGTCTCCTCACTGCTCTTCTAGCCCTAGCCTTGCCCTCAGCCCTTCCCACCTGGCCCCACTCTGTTTCCCACACAGCAGTCGGAGTGATCCTGAGAAAGCATAAACCAGACCATGTATTTTTCAGTGCGGAATCCTCAAAGGGCACCCCATTTCTCTCAGAATTAAACCCAACCTTCCTAGGATGGACTACAAGTTCAGACCCACTTCCTCTTGGAATCCCCTTCCTACCACCTTGTTGGGGAGCAGCCACAAGCCCCTGTCTGCCCCTGCCCCATGGCCGGTGATGAAAATCCTGTTAGCCCCCTCCCCCAACCCTCTGCTCCTGGCAATTTACCACCGGGGGCTGGCCTGACACTCCTGCTGCCAACAGCACTCAGCCTTACCTCCCAATTGCTTTACACAATTCAGTTTTCCTCCTGGCACTTACCACCACCTGACATTTACATATCTATTTATTGATCCTAATTATCTGTCACCTCTCACTAGATGGGAATGTACGAAGAAAGGACAGCCACCGTGCCTATTTTATTCACTGCTGTATCCCCAGTGCCCAGAACAGTGCCTGGCCCAAAGTGCATGTAGGAAAGTATTTGTCGAATTATTGAAATACGAGTTCTTTGTTCCAGTGGACTCAAGGTAGAGCAGAGCTGAGTTCTGCAGGGAGAGAAAGGTGGGGGAGGTCAGGCCCAGCCTCTCCTTCATTTGCTTCATTTGGCAGCACAAAGACCCAGGTTCCGGAGCCTTCCAGCCCCAGCAACAGCCCAGCAGGCCTGGGGCTCATCCAGCCCTGCTCCAAGCAGCATGTCAGAGGATTTCTTGCAACCCCAGTAATATCGTCCCTGAGAACTGTAAAGACAAGTTTCTTTGTTTTATGACTCCGCCAGCGATATTTGTGTGTCCTTATGGATTTGTGCTCCAAGGACACAGCCTGGCTGGCTGCCCCCTTACCCCAGTCTCCACCAGGCCAAGCAGCCAGCACATCGTTTAGAAATTAGGCAGCGGGCACATGGGAGCGGCATTAGACTCCAGGGGCAAAGGGGCATTTGAACTTGGGAAAGCATTGTTAATATCAGAGTTTTGAAAAACAATTACAGGAAGTTTAACTCAGCAAAACAATCTTTTCTGGAGGAGATACAGAGGCTGGTTGGAGGGGACTATGCCATGAGTTCCGCAAAATTTTCAACATATTATAAAAACATAATTTGCATCTAAATGCATAGTAAACACATGCCAAAGTTGTATTTTAACCCATTAAAGAGGGAAGTGGTAGGGTGATGTTCTAGTTTGCTAACCTGCTCAAGGCAGATACCATGACATGTGCTGGCCTTAACAATGGGAATTTACTAGCTTACAAGCTCACAGTTCTGAGGCTGAAAAAAATGTCTAAACCAAGGCATTATCAGGCAATGCTTTCTTCCCAAAGACTGGCCAGTGGCCACCCTGGACCCCTGTCACCTGGCAAGGCACATGGTGGCGTCTGCTGGTCTCTCACTTCTCTTCCGGGCTTCGCTGCCGTCAGCTTCTTGCTTCTGAGACTCTCTCTTCCTCTGAATTTCATTCTCTTACAAAGGACGCCAGCGAGGGCTTAAGGCCCACCCTCAACGAGGTGGGCCGCGTCTTAATTGAAGATCCTCCTTACAATGGCCCACACCCACAGGAATGGATTAACCTCAAGAACATGTTTTCCTGGGGTGCTTGCAGCTTCAAACCATCACAGGTGACAAAGCTGCTTCAAAGAGAGTGCACGTCGTTCTTGCTTTGGCAGCACATGTGCAAAGACAATATGGGCAATGGATAGATATAAAAACAAACAGACCTCTTGGAATGAGATTGATAAATTAGATAGGAAACTGGTTAAGGTTCCAGCACTAGCAGGGGTCATTTACGTTTTCACAGGAGGAGATCGTCTGTATCTTCCCTGGGGAAAAAAGGTTTCATCTGTATATAAACCATCGCTGCTTAGCTTTCTACAAGTTAACATCTGCCCCTAAAGAGTTGTAAAATGTCCTAATTAATTGTAAATAGTAAGTCAAAGTTATTAGAGTCCCCTGGCTGGCGCCAGGCTAGTTAGGCAGAGCTCTAGTGTGACAATGAAGGTCACAGGCATCTCTTTCATCTCACTTGCAGATTTTGGGGATTTTTTTTTACCAGGTAGAATCTGGTGGTGCATGTTTTATGTTCACCAAAAGTGTTCATGGGTTGAAGGCTGGGGAAGTGTTTGGGATTGAGCTCAGGTGGCATCCCTTGCCCATGACCGGAGTCAGGAGTGGCTCTGTGTCCTTTTTTTATTTTTTAAATATTTATTTCTCTCCCCTTGTCCCCGCCCCAGTTGTCTGCTCTCTCTGTCCATTCGCTGTGTGTTCTTCTGTGACCACTTCTATTCTTATCAGTAGTACCGGGAATTTGTGTTTCTTTTTGTTGCGTCATCTTGTTGTGTCAGCTCTCCGTGTGTGTGACACCATTCTTAGGCAGGCTGCACTTTCTTTTGCGCTCGGTGGCTCTCCTTACAGGGCACACTCCTTGCACGTGGGACACTCACGGGTCAAGGAGGCCCGGGGTTTGAACCGCGGATCTCCCATGTGGTAGGCGGACGCCCTAACCACTGGGCCAAGTCGGATTCCCCCTCTGTGTCCTTTATGCTCCTCTATTTTTGCACCCTTGTCTCTGCACTCAGCACTCTATGATAGTTGTTGAAGTGACTATCTTTCCCTCCAGACTCTAGGCACAGAGCTTTCTTGTCCATCTCTGCATCCTTAGCTTCCAACCCAGGGCCTGGGACATCTCAAAGTTCAAAAAATGGTTAAATTATTGCATAATTGAGATGGGTTCTGAGCGGAGCTGTGAAAAAATGTGGCGGTGACCAGGAGAAAATGGGCATGCAAAGGCGGGTCAGGGTTAGAGGAGCACTGCAAACGCAAGGAGCAGTTCGCTTCCTCAGGCGGGATGGCCTACTTCAAGGAGGGACCAGTTGTGACGGAGTCCAGGGAGGCAGGCCAGCGGGCTTTGGGCATAAAAAGCACCCCAGGCCCCAGTTCTCTGACAGCTAAATGAAAGGGGAGACAGCCTCCCTCGCCCTCCGGCTGTTCTTCCCCGTCACACGCGGATCGAGTGCACGCCGCGGTTCACAGGCGCCGGAGGGAGAATAGGAACGCCGGTGCTCAGAAGGCGCGGGAGAAATGGGTCTGGCTCCAGCTGTGCCTCTGCCAGCGCGCCTCGCCGCGGAGGCTTGGCCTCCTTTAAAACCCCTCCTGGGTCCCCCTGGGAGGCGGAGGGTCTCCCGCGGGGCAAGGGAGGCCAGGCCCTTCCTCTCGAGCTCCCTGCGGCCGCCTCTCCGACCTGTTACCCACAGCCCCGCGTCGGGCGCCCGCGAGCGCCTCGCCAGCCCCGAACCCCAAGTGCGCGCGGGGCGCGGGGGGCGGCCGGCGGGCGCGCGTCTCGGGGCTCTGCGGCCACGCCCCCGGCCCAGCCGCGCGCCGGAGCCTCCCGCTGTCGGGCCCGCGGGCGCGCGCCCAGGAGGGCGTGCCGGCGGGAGCGCGCGCGGGGCGGGGCCGGGCCGGGGCGCGGGGCGGGGCCGGGGGGGGAGGGCTGCGCGGCGCCTGCCGGCCCGGGCTCTGCCGCTCGCGCCCCTGCGCTCGCCGGCCGGGGCTGGGGCTCGCCGCGCGCGCGCCATGTGGGGGCCGAGCCGCTGACCCGCGCCGGGGACCGAGGGCCGGGCGCGCCGGAGCGGACGCGGCGGCGTCATGAGCCGCCTGCCCGGGCGGGCGGCCGCGCTGCTGCTCGGGCTGCTGGTGGAGGTAGGCGCGGGGCCGCCCGGGCGCCCTCGGAGGCGCTCCCGGAGCCGGAACAATGCGGGGAGCCGAGGGGGCGGCGGGCGGAGGCGCCCCGGGGCACGCTTGGGGAGAGCCGGGGAGGCCGCGCGGCCGGAGCCACAGCCCGGACCTGCGCGCGTCCCGGCGACGTGGAGGGCGGTGGGACCCGCTGGCGGGCGCGCGGGCCCCTGCCGCCCCTGCCCGCCGCCGCCGCCCCCAGCCCCCGCGGAGCCTAGCGCTGGCGCGGCTCGCTCGCGCCGGGAGGACTCGGGGGTCACCTTTGTGCGCAGCACCCCTCCCCCGCGTGGCGGGCCCGGGGTGGGCTGGGGGTGCTCGGGGACCCCGGGAGCAGCGCCGGGTGGAGGGCCCCGGGTGCCAATGACTCGGGGTGGAAGTGTCGGCCGGAGGTTAGGGGGTGCCAGCGGGCCAAGTTGGGAAATGTCACGGGAGTGCCAGGGAAATACCAGGCAAGAGCGAGAGGAGGGAGAATTTCTGTTTGTGAAAACGAAACAGTCTTCAGATGCGAGAGGAAAATTCCACGTAGAGCTGGGGTGGAGGATGTGAGACGCTGAAGCCGAGAGAGGGAACTTGTTGAGCCGACTGAGGGTGGCAGCGCCCGGCGGTGACAGCCAGCCTCGTGGGAGCCGGGCTGGCCCGGGTGGGAAGTGGCACCCTCCGATGGAGGGCCCACCCCTTCTTGCTAAAGCGCGTCCTTTTAAAATTGGGTCCGAATTGGGGCTTGTTCCAATTCTCTACTCGGTTTAGTTATTTTGAAGGAAATTTGCATTAAATTAATGAAGTCCGAGTAAATGGCTTGTGAGGGGTAACTTAGGTCTCTTTCCGTTCTTGGGTATTTGAGTGGGTTCTGAAACTCTTCTCTAAAAGGCAGAGGTGAATGCTGGAAATGGCTACTTGTACTCTCCAATTACTTATTAAATGTTTAAGTTGTTAAGCAATTATTAAAAATAATTGACACAAAATGTTGGCAGGAGGAGGGTGGAGGAGGTTGGGAGGGAAATCTTACCTCCCCTGGAAGGACAGTAGATGGAGAAGTTTTCTCCTTGTCCAGGCACTGACATGGCAAAGACTTCCTGTTTCTGTTGGAAACGTCCCTCTGGCTTGGTATTTAATGTTTCTGTGGAGTGCCTCTTGCTTGCATTCTTTCCATTTGCTCAGAATTTGAAAACCTTAGGAATCACATCCCCTCGGTGACTCACCAGGGAGAACAACGAAGTGAATCAGACCACGACCGACAGAAAAAACAGCTGTGGGTGTGCCCTGCTCCTTTCCACCTTGGCAAGCAGGCCCCCTCCCCATTATTTTTTTCACCAGACCTTGATGAAATTATCTACCTGCCTCTGTTCTGTGTTCAGTTATCTTCTCCTGCTGTGATACCCTGCCCCGAATAGAGCCTCAACGGCCTCGAGAATTCACTCCTTTCTGAAATAGCTGTTTTGTTGGATAGAAATTCATCATCTTAACACAGGGAGTGCAGATCATGACTAAAAGGTTGAAATGATCTTAAGGGCAGAACTCTGATAAAAAGCGGAAACCTGGATGACTAATGTGATGCCTTCCCAAAGCCAGCCATCTGGGTGCCTGGCCACTTTGCTGGCAGCTGGTTGGTTGCGTGGTAGCCCACTTTTAAGTGATGGTTCTCCTGAGCACTTGTTCTGCCCGTGGCACAGAGGAGTCTCTTTGAGGAATTAAGGAGACGTCTTTATAATTCATCACATAAGGCTTTCTGTGTGAGATTTATATCTGAGGAATTGTGAACTTACATTGGTTGCGCTGAATCTATTTTATCAAAACCCCTAGATGGCTTTTGAAGTCCCGAATCCCATCCACCAGCGTGCAGTTACACTGGTTGTTCTTTCGAGGAGGCAGATCGTTGTCTTCAAGCTGGGAGGGTAAAAGCAGTTGAGGGAGATCCTGGGTGGCTGCAGTGTGGGGCATTTGTCTGGATTTCTTTGTTCTGCTTGAGCTGGTTTCACTGTATAAACGTGCACTGTCCTTG
This sequence comes from Dasypus novemcinctus, assembly GCF_030445035.2. Lineage (NCBI taxonomy): Eukaryota > Metazoa > Chordata > Mammalia > Cingulata > Dasypodidae > Dasypus > Dasypus novemcinctus. The sequence goes on from NC_080677.1 coordinate 126,575, forward strand.
ATCATAAAACACCTGGAGGACGGCAAGCCCTCCTGGCAGTGGTTCCTGTATCCCTGGCTTTTGTCACCTAGGCACTCTGTCCTCAGCCCAAACCACCACGGAGTCGTGCAGGGAGTTTTCTATGCTCCCGAGAGGCCCTTGAGTAGGGAGGGAATCTAAAAACAATGTTTTGAGGACTTTCCTTCCCTGCTCCATCATCCCTTTATAAGAAATGTACTTACCTGTAAGACAGATAGGCTGCATGCTTATTTTTTACTTAACAGACATTTAGAGAATGCTTTCCCCGTGCCAAGCACACATAAACTTGTTACATGTATTAATTCATTAATCCCCGTAACTTATTAAGTTTAGTCCCATTCTTCTTTCAGTTGGGGCACGCTAAGTAATTTGTCCATAATCAGGCTGCGGTCAAGTACGAGGGGTGGAGATTTAACCCCAGGAGGTCTGGCTGCTGTGGGCACCCCTCGCCGTTTTGCCCTGCGGCCTCTCAGCTGGCACACGGCACGGCCTGAGGACGGTGGGCTTGGAGGGCGTGCATCCCCTCAAACAGGGGAGCCACAGAGCCCCCCTGGGATCTCGGTCACCCTCCCGTAGGGGACCAAGTAATTGATCATCTAAATACGGCACCTTTGAGAATTAGCACAGGCTCTTAACTGCCTGGACAGCGGCATCTGCAGGGCTGCTGGGCACCCCAGTTTCGTGCTCCCCCTGAACCCCACGCCGGGGCTTTCTTCAGGAACAGGCCACCTTCCCGGAGGGGGGGTTCTGGGAGCTCATTACGGAAGTGACCTTTCCTGTCTCTGAACTCTGAGTTTCCTGTGACTTCCAGGGGAAGCCAGTGAGGACCTTTACTTCATCTTCCCCTTCCCAGTCGCTCCGTGTGAGCTGGGGAAGTCCAGGGCCCCGGGCCACGAGATGGCAGGTGGGACGGGTGGCCACAGACTCCAGTTTCTAGGAATGCGGGAACCCCAAAGCCTTGCTGGCTCATTGAGTTGGTGCTCAGGTTCCTTGCTTCTGTGCCGCCACCTGGCTTACGTGAGCTCCTGCAGATGCCCCGGGCAGGGCGGAGGATGTTACTGAACCATCTCTTAGTCCCCGGGGTAAAAACAGTCCCTGGTGGCCTTCACTGGGCCATGGCAGCAGCTTAGAAACCGAAAGAAAGAGAGTCCAAGCCATCCTGTGCTATAGTTGAGCATGGGGAGTGAGCCCCCTGGGTTTTCATCAGAGTGTGTTGTCTTCTAGATGGGGCCCCTGGAGTCTCTTTCTAGAGGTTGGATTATTGACACTTTGGAAACATACTTAGTATTGTTTGAAGAACTCTGCTCTTCTCGAAGCGAGCCTGGAACAGTATATGCGGGATGCTCTTTGCTGTAAAACGCCAATGCTGCTTGCATTTACCAAGGGGGTGAACTCTTGTGAACGGAATCATCCTGTTGAAGGGCCAGGATTTATATAAAATCTGGAGTTCTTTCTGACCCTCCTCTCGAGCCAAACGCCAGAATCCTCTAAGTACAGATGCCGTGTGCTTCGGGAGACTGGGCATAAGAGCAGCTCTCCATGGGCTGAGAAAAGAGGGCCCCTCTCAGAGAGAGGGTTGGGAAGCGCATGTTACCTTGAGAACCTGGGGATGACCAGGGGATTGCTGAATATTTTCTAAAGACCTAGGTATTTTGAGGCCTGGCAGTCTGGAAATGAGAACCAAGTTTTGTGTAAGGGTGTTTTTTTGTCTCTTGCCAAATATTTTTAGTGCCCTGGAATTCCAATGCATGTGGCAGCCCCTGGCTGCCAATTTTCTGAAATAAACCTTTTCAGCCCTCCCACTCTTCAGAGTTTTTAGAATCTGAGCACCATGCAATCTGAGTGAAAAAGAAACCTGTCGGGAGTTAGTTACCTCCGGACCGCCTTGGGAGGCAGGTGCTGACGCTAAGAAGTAGCAGGCAAGAACGGGCAGGTGGAGAGGCCTGCACCTGAGGCCACGAGGGTCCTGGCCGCCGGGGCCCGGCTCGGGCTGCTGGCATTTGGCTTGTGCATTGCTATAGAGGCTGTCTGGGGGAAGTGACTCTAGAAGTAGGTGGCCAGGACTGGGTGAGTGTAGTGGACAGGCTGGGGTAGTGGCCATCTGATTGTTCAGCCCTGGGAGGGCAGTTTTCATGGAAGATGACAGCAAACCTGCTTCTCAAACGTCTTCCTCTCACGGGGCCTGGCTTACTGATGCCTCTTTTAAAAGCACCCCATTTCCCCTCCCTGCCCACCTAACTAACCAGTCCCCCACCCACCCGTTCCTCTTACCTTCCAGATGTATGGAATTTACTTCCCATCACATGAGCACTGTAGAGGCTGGGGTTTGGCTCCAATTTGTTAACTGAAATGCCCCAAGCTCCTTGAAAAGTACCTGGCACATATTAGGAACTCATATTTGAATGTTGTCACTCGTTGGCCTGGAGGAAGGGGCTGCGGGGTCTGTAACGGAGAGAGGATGGTAAGTGATCAGCATGGCCCTGAGAAGGGTGGGCACCTGTGCTAGGGGCTCTGGATTTAGAGCTAATCTGTGTTGGAACACCTCCAGTGATAGCAGCACACTCTCTCTCAAGACAGAGTTTCAACTTTTTGGACAACTCTGATTGTTAAAGTTTTCTGTTGTATCAAGAGAAACGTTTCTCTTGGGTCCTAGTTCTCCACTGCGGGACTCTTCGAAAGAAAGATAATTATAAGGCCAGCCCTTCAAACATGTGAACACAACTGATTAGCCCCCCCTAAGTGTTCTCCAGGTTTTATTTCCTTAGTGTCATTCCTCCCTCGATACGGCGTTGACTCATCTCGGCATCCTCATAGCTGCCCTTCGAAAGCTCTGCTGAACTGGACATCTTGCAGGAAATCCTCATTCTCTAAGATATAATTGGTTCTTGGGAGGGGCACTCGAAGTGAATCCACTTAAAATGGATTTCATAGTTACTCAGATTTTCATAGTTACTAGTAGAGAAAAGTTTGTTTGAGATAGTATTTTGAAAAGCAAAGCTGGAATTAATATTTAAATAGAAGTATATTTTATCCTGACTCCTCAATTTTAGAATTATGGGTCAATTTTCTGGGGGAGAGTGGAATTTTTCCGACAAAATGCTATGATGTGTAATTCACATTGAATTTTATTGCCGTGATTGTAATGAGAGGTTTTTTTTAAGAAATATTTACTTTAGCCATCCGTACCCTCCCCCCACATCCTCTCTTACTTCTTTTTATTAAAATCACTCTCCTTTGGGTTTTCATTCTTTTATTTTTTTAAAGATTTATTTTATTTATTTCTCTCTCCTTCCACTCCGTTGTCTGCTCTCTGTGTCCATTCACTGTGTGTTCTTCTGCGTCCACTTGTATTTTCCAGTGACACTGAGAAACTGTGTCTCTTTTTTTGTTGTGTCATCTTGATGCGTCAGCTCTCCATGTGCGTGGCGCCACTCCTGGACAGGCTGCACTTTTTTCACACAGGGCAGCTCTCCTTGTGGGGCGCACTCTTTGTGTGTGGGGCACCCCTATGCAGGGGACACCCCTGTGTGGCACAGCATTCCTTGCATGCTGCAGCACTGTGCGTGGACCAGCTCACCCCGTGGGTCAGGAGCCCTCGGGATTGAACCCTGGACCCTCCATATGGTAGGCGGATGCTCTATCAGTTGAGCCATGTCTGCTTCCCTGGGTTTTCATTTTTTAATGGCCTATCTGCCAGGGCTCTCTTTTGTCACTTTCATTGATGCATAAGATACCATGTCTTTGTGAAGTGCCATCCATTGGCGTGAAATTTTGTGTTGTCCTCTCCTGTGATCAGAGATTGCTTGTGGACCTGCTAGCGTCAAGTGGGCCAAGGTGCTCGCACACTTTTATCTGGAATGAGTTCAGCGGTGAATATTTTTGTCATGAAAGTTTTCCTGGTGATGTTGAATTTTCCCTGAGCCCTGTGACCCTGGAGCTTCTCAGCGTGGCTGGACTTGAGGCAGGCGTCCTCTCTAGGCCTTTGCCTTCACGCACCTTGGGGGAGGTTCCACCTGGCTTGGAAGGTAAAGCCAGGAGCTAACGTCCTGTCACTGACACACCCCATTGCTTTACTTCGCCGGCCCTCTGCTTCCAGCACTTGAGCCCCCTCTGTCGCCCGTGTGGAGGTAGCCTTCTGGTTTCTCCTCTCTTCTTGTGTGAAGCCATCCTTGCCTGTTTCACATTGTCCAGTGCGGTTTTTTCTTTGACACTGGCCTCCAGCGTCTTCCTTATTAGGACTTATTTGAACAGTAAGGACACTCTGTGCTGTAGGTGAGGTCTGACTAGCAGTGTCACGCCCTTGCTTGGACCTTCTGTCTATGCAGATAAGATTGTATTTGTTTCCCTCTCTGCTACAGCCAGGAGGGTCACACTGAGAGCAGTGATATTTAAGTCTTTTTAACCTGTGCTGCTGCAAGCCCAACTCCCTGCAACACTCGTGCAGCCGTTTATTATTATTTTAAAATCCTAACTTGAGGACTCTGTGTCTGTTCCAATTATATTTCACATTGCTTCATCCATCTTGTCTTCTTAAGCCTGGTAAGATCTGCCTGAATACTGTTTTTTAAAACCCAGTATCCTTATGGTTTTGTGCCACATCAGATTTGATTGTTATGCCAATTGTTGACTTTATCCGACTGACTAATAAGCACGACAGACAGTGTAGAGTCAGAGGTGAAGGCCTCCATCTGGGTTGGCATAGATGGCTGAGATTTTTGACTTGGAGAATGATGATGTCCTTTATTTTAAAAAGTCAGAATTCAGTTTTATACAAGCCGGTTTTGAAGAGTTTGGTTGTCTGCCCTTGGTGGGGAGAGATCCAGCAAAGGGGACCCTAGAACCCAGGAGCAAGATACCTAAATTTGGGAGTTCTTTGCTCAGAAAGAAGACTCTCCTGAAATGCTACAGAGCAGAGGAGAGCAAGGAGACTCTCGGAAACCATCGTATTGCGTGGTGATTAGGAAGTGATGTCCTTTACTTTTTGGGGTTAGGGAGTAAAGTGGCAAATGAAGACAGGCAATGGACACACATAGACTTTTTCAAGAGGTTCAGCTGCATCCTTCAAAGTACTTGACAAGGGAACAACCAGAACAAAGAGATATTCTCTTCTAAATCAGGTTTGAAATTGATCGATTGCCTCCTTGAAATGGGGACTCAGGGCGGCAGTTAAGCTTTCTGGTTTGGAAGGTGAAGTGATCATGTTTTATAGAAGTCTATTGGCTGGGAGTCTTTGAGTAAATAACTAAAGTTCTTATTGACTCAGTCAATTCATTCGTAGATAGAGAAATAATACATGCCTCAGCATTAAGGGAGACCCTCGGGAAAATCCCGCACTTGGAGTTTAACTCTCTGGCACAGATTGGGCGAACAGGTTGTGACTATCTGTTGTCTGGGTTCCCTGATATAATGAAGACTGCATTTCTAGAAAGAGGAAGGGTCCGAGGTACCCTTTTGTTTAGAAGTTATTCTTGCTTATTTTTTTAGTATGTTTGCGACTAGATTAAGAAGGAAATTTGTTCAAACAAGGGAAAGGAATGTTTTGATGAATGTCCTCCTTGGCTGTCATTTCTTGGATGAAACAATAAATGGGGGTCCAGAGGGTCACGTAACTACAGGTGCTGTTTGTCTACCTCGGCAGAGGGCAGCACCACGGAGGGGGCATCTGCACTTTTAATTTCCCTGGGGCGTAGAGTAGTGAAACCCTTGAGATCTTTAGCTGGCCTCAACCCCTCTGTTGTTTTGTGGTTTGTCTGAGGGCAGTCCATAAGCCAAAATAAGGCCTCAGGAAGAGTGCGAGAGAGCAAATGCTGTGTGGGGGGGGATGGGAGTGCGGATGTGCGTGAGGTTGGTGAGGTCACATCTACAGATTCCTTACTCCTTTAGTTGGACACAAAAAACCGTGTGGAGTGATTGAAGCCAAGTCCCTGTGTCCTCAGAGGGTTGTTCCAGTCTGCTCGGCTGCCCAGGGCAGTACACCAGAAATGGGTTGGCCTTTGCGGTGGGGATTTGCTAGCTGACAAGCTTGCAGTTCTGAGGCCGTGCAAATGTCCAGACTAACGCATCATCCAGATGTTACCTTCTTCTCAAAGACCTGCTGCCAGTGATCCTGGACTCCTCTGTCCCGTGGCAAGGCACGTGGAGGCACCTGCTGGTCTTCAGGTTTCATTGCTTCCAGCTCCTTGCTTCCAGGGCTTTTTTTCTGTCTGAATTTCATTCTCATATAGAGAACTCCAGTAAGAGGATCAAGACCCACCCTGAAAGAAGATGAATCACCTCTTAACTTAAGATCCTATGCACCTAAAGATCCTACTAAGAGTGTGTCCGCTCCCACAGGATTGACTTTAAGAAAATATTTTTCTGGAGTGCATATAGCTTCAAACCATCACAGAGGTCTTTCTAAAACTCCAGGTCTTCTCTCAGATAAAATATCTACCACCTCAGCTGGTTTTTGCCCTCTTAAAGATAAATTCCACACCCTCATTCAGGAACTGGCTTCTCCCTGTTTTGTTTTGTTTTGTTTTAACTTGTCTCTCTCCCCTGAACACTTTCCTAGCTCAGAGGTTATTCTATTTTTGGCTTGCATTCTCTCAAGAAATTTTCAAAAGCTATATACTCCCTCACATATTTTTAAGTTGACATGTATACTTTGTTTTATCATTGATTTAAACAGCAGTGGTTTAATTTCATGTGTTATAAAAACTGACTTTAAAATTAAGCTAGTATCACTCTTTGAAAATGTATTCCAGAGGAGTCTAAACCATTAGCAATTTGACCCCAATTATTATTCTTTTAAAAATATGCAAAGAAGCTCTTCTCTAACAGTTGGAAATTTAACAGGTCTTCCCTTTTCTCTTTAAACTACTACTTCCATTCTACTTCTCCCACAGAATTTTATTCTAATGAAATATATATTTATTCTTGAAAGTGTATTTTTGTTCTCTCATTTTTTCTTTTTTTTGAAGATTTTTAAATTTATTTTTCCCCTTTCCACTCCTCCCACCCTGCTGTTTTTTTGCTTTCTTCTCTTCTCCTTTTCTGTCCTCTAGGATGCACTGGGATTTGATCCTGGAGACTCCTGATGTGGAGAGACGTTCCCTGTCAACTGCATCATCCCAGTTTCTACTCTCATTTTTTCTGTATAAAAAATATATATCTAAATTAATTCCTAAAAGATTTCCTCAGATAAAGGTTAGGAGGTTAAAAAATGACTAATAGATTGAGTTATCATTGCAATTATTAATTCATATTTGATGAACACCATATAAATATATTACAAACTGAGTATTATTAAGCATAAACCATAAAATTCATTGTAAATGAATTTCTAGATGAGATAGGTGAGGCTGTTTTTCCAATTAGTGCACATATCAACGATGGAAATGGAAGAAATTTTGTTACATCAGTGCCACTCAATTCTTTGAACTCCTGAGTAATGGGCCAAAACCTCATAGCAATCTATGATTATTGAATTGAAAGCAGATAGTTTGAAACTACCTGAGATGCAAAGGTCTGTGTCCTTACCAGTTTGGCAGTGGCCTGAGATTGGTACGCCGTGTGTCCTGCTTTGGTTAGGAAAGGGCAGGTGAGGGAAGGGCAGATGTGAAAGGGGGAGGGGAAGGGAGACCCAGGTGGCTGCTTCTCCAAGTCTTGACAGGGCCTGCTTTGCTGGCAGGTAGCTCTAGGAAGGTGGACCCATGGGAGCTGCGGTACCCCTTCCAAGGGCTTTGGTGCTCCCAGGGACGTCTCCGCCATTAGATGGGGAATTTAAAACACAAGTTGCACCTGGGCCCCAGTCCCATCCAGTTGCACCCAGATGTCTAGGGTGGGCCCTGGGCACCGGCATGTTCCAACAGATGCACAACTATTGAGTGCACAGTTGAAGATGAGGTCTCAGTCAGCTGCCTCTGGGGAGCCCTGGAGGTCACAACCTCTCCTTTGCCTGCTCCCCCTGCCCTTTGCCCTTTGCCATTTCAGCTTCCATCGTGCGTTCGGATGTGACGCCCAGAAAGCCTCCTCCGTGGGTGCCTCACCCCTGCAGACTGTTCCCAGGGCCTCTTCGCTCAGATATTTTAATTGCCTGGTTATTGTCTGGGAGCCTGTTAGAGCTCAAGCTTGTGGACGGCTTGCCTGGCCCAGGCATGAAGGAAGATTTTGGCAGAGGCAGAAGGGACGAGATCCAGAGCTTGGATACAGGGGTTAGCCTCAAAGTAGGTGGTGGTGGGATCTTCCTCTGGGAAACAGGGAGGTGAGCAAGAGGGAAGCAGGTACAGCTGAGGTTTAGTGGGAAGAGGCTAGGGCAGCACCGGCGGCATGTCCTGGAACTTCTCATTAAAATAAGTCATGAGGGTGAGCAGGAAAGGACCTCAAATTTATTTCTGCCCACCCCCTCGTTGTTTGCATTTGCTGTGTCTGTCTGTTGTGTGCTGGTTTTCTTTTTAGGAGGCACAGGGAACCGAACCTGGGACCTCCGATGTGGGAGGGAAGCGCCCGATTGCTTGAGCCAGCTCCTCTCCTTTGGACCTGAAATTCAAAACGGCAAAGAAATGCACTTGCTGTTGTACGGACACGGGAAGCTGCTTACGTTGCACGTCAGGGTGTCCTGGGTGACGCATAGAGGGAGACTCTCCAGCAGCCCCTTGGGTACCACCACGTGTCCCCCTTGCCCCGAGCAGTACGAAACAGAGGAGTGCTGCTCAGGGGTTACTGTTAGGAGGGTTGATTTAGAGACATTGCTGGAGTCCGTGACATTAGAAGGGGGTTGTTGGTTTGGGAAATTAAGAGGGAGTGGTGTTAAGAAACCAGAGTCGTGGAGAGTGAGGCGAGGATGTGGAGCAGAGCCAGTGGAGAAGGGGAACTTGCTGTGAAGTTGGGATTCGTTTCCCACGGCTTCCATAGCAACTTTCCATACATTTAGTGGCTTAACGCACACAGTTAGGATGCTGCCGTTCTGAGAGCAGATGTCCTGGACTAACGTTAACGGTTTTGGCGGAGCTTCTCCAGCCTCCACAGCTGCCTGCGTCCCTTCCCCTCTCTAAAGCCATCAGCAGAGCATCTTCCAATCTCTCACCTCCTGCCTCCCTCTGTGATTTATAGAAACCCATGTAATAGCAGTGGGTCCACCCAGGTAATCCAGGAAGCTCTCCAAGCCCTCAGTATACACATCTGCAGAGTCCTTGTTGCCATGTTCGCAGGGTCTAGGGACGAGGACATGGGCATCTTTGGGAAGGGAAGACCTTATCCTGTCTACCGCAAGGTGGGGGAAAAATGACTCAAAACCTATTGTGATCGGTCACTGTAAGGGAAGGTTTTCGCCATCCGTGAACACAGGAGGGGCTGTGCTTCAGGATCTTGAGCTGCAGTCCAGAGCCCTCCTGAGCAGGCAGAGGGGCTGAGTGAGTGCCACAGCTTACTGCAGTTGATCATGGGGCAGAGCAAGGATTGACTACTACAGGCCTCAGGTCTCTTTCACGCTTTGCATTCTCAGTAGGAAGACCCAGTAGAAATACGCGGCACCCCAGTGGAGGCAGATTCACCTCCCACTTTCTTGAACTGCGCGTACGAGTAGATCGTGGTGACGGAGGGTGCTTTCTTTCGTGACGGAAGCCTTAGACCAAGTTTAGACCTGAAGTTGCTTGAGCTTTTTTTCCCTGCAGAAAAGGAACTGGTCTTTAAGGTCAGGACAGCTGGGCTCTGGTCAACTCCCTGACCAACTACCCCCTGCCCTGCTTCTTGGTCTGCCTGGCATGGTCAGGGTGGCGGCAGTGCTCCTGGAAGTCTTGTTGGTGGGTGCAAGTAATGCTTCTCCCTTAAGACAAAAAGGGGTGGCTTCTTAAATCAGGGTAGATCTGGTCCCTTTCAGAGTGTCAAGGTGACCTGATGGGATATTTATCGCAGTTGCCAGGAGTGGGGGTAGGTTTATGTGGTGATTGCCCCAACTAGAATTCGTGCCTTTTGGGCTTCCTCCCTTTTTGATCAGACTCCAGTTGCATGTGTATCCTCTTGGTGGATGGCTCAGCATCTCGCTGGCACCATCATCCCAGACGCTGGTGAAGACAAGAGAAATCTGTGATGTATACGTAACACTTGTTGACCCGGCTAAGTCGTTTCTGTTGTTTGAGCATAGACATGATTAATACAGTTAAGTCTTCAGAAGAAACCTAACGTAGTGTCATGCTTTGCAGTGAGGCTTGCTCATCCCTAACATGAAATGTTCCTTCCATGCTTTCCTCTGCTTTCTCCTTGGGTTTTTACTGAGTCTGCGTTGTTATTACTGAAAGGTCTCGGAATCCTAAAATAGCTCTCTCTTTGCCAGCTGTGCTAATGAAGCCAGGGATTTGTGCCCACCCTTTCTGACTTAGTGTATTTTAGGCTGTAGTGTGAAGCCCTTATTCCGTGGGGCCTGTGACAGCTAGGGGGAAGGGCTGGGAGCATGCGTGGACAGACGGTGGGTATGGGGAGCGGGAGGCTGCACAGCCCCTGGGCTCAGCCACATGACTGCTGGTAGGAAGACCACTGCCGTTGGGCGTGACCCGAGATGGCTGGAAATGGGAACTCTGAGAGCATTTCCGAGGCAGCGAGCTTATTCCCTGATTCAAGTGGTATCTTCCAGCAACTGTACACATAAAAAAAAAGTAGTGGATGCGAAGCATGCATGTTAATGGTTTGAGTTTAAATTTAGTTCCCAGGGGAAAGTTCAAAGTAAACACGTAAGCAGAAAACTAAGCAGAAAACTAAGCGTGGAGGGTTTTCTTCCACGGCTCTGCTTGGAACGCCCCACAGGGTCCTTAGACCGTGTGTCTGCTGGGAAGCATCAGCCCGGGCCGGGTGGTGTGAGCGGGGGAAGGGATGACTCGTGCGGTCAGGAGGCCAGGCTCGGGTTTTCTCCAGGGCCGGTCCGTGCGCGCGGGTTCAGTGCCCTTGTCGGGCGCTGCCCCCTTTGCCTTCCGCTGTCTCTGGGGGTTGGCCTTGTGCTCCCACTTTGGGTTGTAGCAGTTCCTGGTAGCCTGCAGGCATCAGTGCTCCGAGGGGGAGGAGGCCGCTGCTTCCTCAGTGTCTCTGAGGGATGGATGTGTTTGTTCTGTTACGGTGGGTGGTGGTACTTGACCCCCCCCCCATATTCCTCATTTTGGGTGGGGATGGTGTTAGGTGGGTCCCTAAGAATCAGCATTTTCAAATTGACAGTGAAGCCAGTAATTCCAATACAACCAGACTTAGTCGCCTTATCGTTAGCATATGAAGTTTATTTTCTTTTCTACCAGAAGAGAACAATATTTTTTGGAAATAGTATTTTGGGGAGGAAACATCTTACTTTTTTTTTTTTAAGATCTCCCAAAGTGATTGCATGTCACCAGATTTAACAAAGATGCAGGTGATGATGTGATAACCGGCACTTATTTTGGGTGCTCTCTGTGTGCCTGGCACTGTTCTAAGCCACTTACCTTTCATCTCCACCACACCTCTCTGAATTTGGTGCCATCATCTCCAGTTTTCAAATGAGCAGGCCGAGGCCCGGGCGATGAAGTGGCTCGTCCAGGGTATTCTCCTGGAGCTAGGGCGCAAAGCCCAGCCGATGGCCTTCAGCGGCGGTTCTTAAATACTGCGCTACACACACACACACTCTCACACTCACACACACACTCACAGTCCCTAAGTGTGTATAACCCGAGCGTTTTCTCTTGTGGGATTCTGCGACCGACTGGCCTGCTGGAAGTTGCAGCTGGTAGTTCAGGGTATGGTAGGTATTTTTGGGCGTTAGAGACTGAGAAATTCAGCTGTGTTACTCTAAGGAATGTATCTTCCTTGTAAATAAAGGGTGGAAATGTGGAAGTTGAGACCTTTGCCCCGTGAGATCCAGAACCAACGAACGGGCTTGAGCACTGAAGGTGGCTGAGGAACCAGCGCAGCGCCTGGGGCGGCTTTGCGACTTGGAGCCCTGGAGCCTGCAGTCGGGGCTCCCCGATGCCGGTGCTGGTGGGCGGCCCTGGAAGGAGGCGGGGTGGGGGGGGGGGTGCCTTCCTTTCGGGAATCCCAATGAGTCGGGAGGCTCCTGGCACCCAAACCACCGATGGTGTCTACCAGTTATTAGGAAGGGGAAACTATAGTGAGAAGAAATCTTAGAACACATGCAGGAAAACAGACAAGCGGGGTTTGGTTGATGGACTTTCAGGCTATTCACTTATATTTGTATTTTCTGTTTTACTTTTCATTAGCAGAGCTCGTTGAATGGAAAACTGAACAAGTTTGTATTTATTGCCTGGTCCAGTGCAGGCAGTCTTTATGTCTGTAAAATTATGGTCCTTGACAGGCCTTTGTAAGGTGAAATTTTGTAAGCGAAATTTCATTTAAAATTTGTCATAAGGAGCTGTGTTCCCAGCCAAGGGCATGCTGCCTATGTAAGAAAAACAGACCATTACTGTTGTTGTTAAGAAGGAGCTGAGCGACAGGGGATGAGAGCCTGTGCCTGAGGAGATTTTGATTTTTTAGGACTTAGGAAAAGGGCGAAAAGGAGCAACGTACTGGAGCCACATGGCTCCACCACTGAAAACAGCTGAGATACCTGCATTCCTGACAGTAACCTGCTTAGGACCAACACTCTCATTTAACAGGTGTGCAAACTGAGTTTGAGACATTAAATGACTTATCAAAGGAGACCCATGCCGAGAAGCGGCGGTCGGAGTTATTCTTTCTGATTTTTTATGTGACTAGACTGAGGCACTGGAGGCTAGTGACTGTCGCAGCTCAGCGACACGACTTTCACGCCCCGTTATGCTTCAGGGGCCAGCGGTTGAGCTGGACGGAGAGAGCAGCAGTCCTGCGGTGGCCTCGAAGCATCGGGCTCGTGGCGGCCGGCCAGCGCACCCCGTCCTCCCGTCCACCCTGCCGTCTGCCCCCACCCCCTTTATTCCCGGCTCCTACATTTGCTTCCCGATCTTTCCATTCCTTCCCCTCAGCCTCCAGACAGGTTGGTGGTTCTTTAAGAGACTGTGTTTAAAGTGTCTTTCTTTGTGTACCTCGGGTTTCAGGGGTTTTTTGTTTTGGCTTACAAGTATATGTAATTGATGGTTTGATCTGAAAGAGTGCTTCCTGAGGAATGGGACGTGTAGCCTGTCTTCTGCTTTCCGAGGTGCAGCTGACTCGTGGCCCGGCAGCGTCTGCTCGGCTGCCGCCTGGACGCCCCCTGCCCCTTGGATCTGGTGGGGAGCACCCTCCTCTGCCCATTGTCTGTAAAACCTGGGGTGGCTTGTCCTCATCCAAACCGTCACCGACAGCCCCTGGCTGAGGCCTACCAAGCCTGTGTGTGCAGCCCAAGGATTCCCCGCGCTGCTCCAGATCCCGTCCACCGGTGGTCTGACCGCGGTCCCCGCAGCGCCGCCTGGGCCCTCCAGGTAGGGGCGCCTCAAGGAGCGCTCCCCCTGCCCAGACACGCTTCCCATTTGGTCCCACCTCGTCAGGACCACTGCCCGCCCGGGCCGAGTCCAGAACTCAGGGCGGGGAGGCCGCCCAGGTCCCACGTCCTCTGCGGTCTGCCCTGCTGATCCTCTTTGCTTAGTGTTTCCTCTGAGATGTCCCCCAAGCCCCCATCTTCCCTCTGCCTGCCGTGGTCCAGGTCTTCCGCCGGCTGATTGTTTGAACCCCTAACCTCGGTGGTCACTCCCTCACTTGAGCTCCGTTAAGGAGAGAGTTCCGCCAGCCTGAGCTTCCACACGGGGCCCTCCAGCGCCGGGGGGCTCCTTTGCTGGACGTGGTGGGGCCAGCCCCGGGTCCCCACGCCCTTCGGGCCGCAGAGCCCCTGCGCTTCACCAGGTGCCATGTCAGGTTGAGACTTCTCCAGCTGTGCTTCAGCTCACGGGACTTGGCCCATCCCCTGAACAACCTCAGAGCCCACGTGTCAGCAGTCTGGGAGCCGCGCCCTTGTATGTCCTCCCTGGCGTTCTTCTTTACCAGTGATTACATTTTTGAATAAGCATTTGCATTTTAGGAATCACCAAGCGTGGGAGGAAAAGAGATCCAAGGCTGTAAATTTGGAGCGGGGTAGGTGGTGGCCAGGACTGCTGTTCACAGCAGAGTCCTGATAAACGACCCCAAGTTGGGCAGTGCACAGCCTGTGAAGCTGGACAGGACGCACCTGGGAGCGGCCGTGCTGTGAGGCTCCAGGACTTCCAGAGGAGTCAGGCCTGGGTTGCCAGGCCTTGGAAGTGTGTGTGTGTGTGTGTGTGTGTGTGTGTTTAGGGTGCAGCGGAAGGGAGCACAGTGAGCCCAGTGGAGTCTGAGTGCGCTCCTTGTCAGGTGGCTGTGATCCTGGACTGTCTTTATTTGGGGAGGTATTGGAAGATGTGGACAGGGCATGGGGCTTCTTTTTTTTTTTTTTTTTTTTTTTTTGCTTTTTAATTTTAATTTTATTTTTTTAATTATCTTTTTAAACTTAATAGATGACATCAAGGATTACATAAAAAAACATAAAACATAAGTAGTTCCCATATACCCCACTCCCATCATTTTTTTTTCTTTATTTTCTTTTAAATGTTACATTCAGAAAACATGAGGTCCCCATATACTCCCCATCCTACCCACCCCACCCTCCCACATCAACAACCTCTTCCATCATTGTGGCACATCCACTGCACCTGGCGAAGACAGTCTGGAGCGCCGCTGCACCACATGGACAGTGGTCCCCATTGTAGCCCACACTCTCCCCCAGTCCACCCAGTGGGCCATGGCAGGACACACAACGTCCAGCATCCATCCCTGTAGCTCCACCCAGGACAACTCCAAATTCTGAAAATGCCCCCACACCATATCTCTTCTTCTGTCTCCCTACCACCAGCAGCCACTTGGCCACCCTCTCTACATCTCTATTATAATTTCTTCCCTTATTAATCACAGTAGTTCCCCAGCAGAACACTCTAATCCATGCTCTTTTGCCATGGGGCTTCTGATAGGGTTGAGGGAGTTGTCTACTTTTGGCCCTGGTTTGTTTCTTTAAGGGAAATATTTAAACCAAACCCCAAATTGTTAGGCCCAGATCTATAATCTAAATGTTATTGGTTATGTAAAATCAGATGGAGTTTACAGCCAAATCTAGTAATCTTGTCTTTGGGGATCTAGCATAGGAAAACACTCTAATGATATGCACTCTTGTCTCCCCAGGTTAGTTTTTTAATTTCCCCACTTTGAGAAGCAGGGTCCTTACAAAGATTTTTAAGTGGTGAGAATTTCATCAGGGACCTCTTGGCTTTAATAGATTGCCTGACTCCTCCAAGGGCTACAGAAATCGAAATTAAAACGCATCCCCGATAAAACTCTACTAGGTTGCGGAACTAATTGTTAGTTAAAAACTGCCTGTCCCAACTCCTCCTTTTTGAAAACAAAAGTCCTGAATCCAAAATTTAAAAATAGCCTGGATAACAGATGAACGGCTGTTACTTTCTGACAATGCCTCCTGCTTGGATAACACATATATTGGGAATGAGGTTATGAAGATATAATTAACGCGGGTGTCTATACCGTTACTCCCTGAATGTTTCCAAGTTTAATTTATTTTAGGAAGATTGGCAGTTGTAATTATGTTGTCAGGCATTTGTCATTTTGCTGTAGCAACAACATTGAAACCCAGACGAAAGCTCAAAGCCTGACTTTGCTTGGAATAGTGTAAGGTACAGATTTTGGTGGCGGGTCTTTCTCCGAGTGGTAGAGATGTTGTCAGCAGTGGGTAGCCAGCAGTCTGCATAGTTTTTTCTTTGGGCGGGGGTGGAGTTCAAGGGTACAGTCTAGGAAGTCCCATGTCTTGCTTCCACAGTACTCCTGTTAACTTTCTGTATTTAGAACAGTGCAGTGATTCAGCACCAGGTGATCTCTTGGGAAAGTAGTGCTCCCTTGGGGGTCACCTGGCTTGCCTTGCAAGTAAATGATCTTGTAGATCAGACCCCCGCCTCAGGGTGGGCTTGGGCTCCTTGACCAGGTTTTGGAGGCTGTGTAACATGGTAGGAAAAGGGCTTTGGAACCAGGCGTACCTGGATTTGAGCCTGGTTCCAGCATTTTCTCTCTTTGGGCGTGCCACTTAGCTTTTCCTGGACTTCATTTGGAACCTTTGGGAAAAGCATGCCTGTCTTGCAGGGAATACGTGGGCTTAGAGATCCTGTGTGAGCATGTAGGCCTGACAAATAATAGATGTCTAATAAATGGCAGCTGCTGTCTTCGTATGCGTCCTCTGCTTTCTGATAAGGGCAGCTGGTTAATTTAAGATGGTAATGAGAAAATATTTGCCACCCTTTCCTAGAAGCAGTGCGGAAAGAACAGGCTTTAAGGCAATTTGAGCTTCTTGGTATCCTGCACAGAGATTTTAAAATCAGAGGCATCTCCTACTGCTGTTTTTAAATCCAAGCAGTGTGTGTATTTGTCCCTCTTACCTGGCCCCACAAGTGGACTCTTATCCAGCGAAAGGCACCGCCCTGTACCGTCAAGGACCCCGGCCCTGCTCCTTGCTTCCTGACCCGACCTGCTGGGCTTTCCCTGCCCACCCCAGTGACCTCAACCCCCCCTTGTGTTCATTCTCCAGCTTCAGCTTCAGTTCTCCCCTCCGGTGTTTTTCTGTCTGCCCCGCCCTGCGTAAGACTGGAGAGCCAGGCCCTCTTCCTCCTCCTCCCCCCTGAGGTACCAAGTGGTCCACCGCCTTCCCCAGCAGTTCCCTTAGGAGAAAGGAGCGACACCTGGTTTCTCCCGCGGTGCATTCAGGCATTAGCTTTGCATGGGAGAGTTTCCTTTGGGGATGTGCTTTGGGGAGCATTCAGGACCTGCCGTGGTTCTGAAAGCTTTCTGTGCTGCTTTAGCCGGGTGGGAAATTTTCGCTAGCCCAGATGTATAGAAGGGCGTACTTACTATAACCTTTGGGCTCTGACGTTTCGTGCCCTAATGTTCCGGGGCATTACTTTGATTTAAATGAAAACCTCCGTTGACTTTAGATGTGGTTAAACTATAGCAAGCATGGCAAGTAGGTTTCATGGAGCGTGAAATCCTGCTAATCTTCCTGGGAGCTGCAGTTGCCAGTGCCCTGTTGGAAAGAACGCTGTGACTGACAAGTCAGGTATGCTGGCGGGCGGGGTTTTGTGGCTTTTGTTTCTTTGTCTCTGGTCCCTGCACTCCAGGTGGGTAATTTGCCACCAGACTGGGGCCCAGGGTACTTTCCTGCCCCTTTGCCATGTGACACGCTCTTCTCCTCCTAGAAGGTTCTGTCTTTTGATTCTCACTTCAAATTCAGCCTCTCCAGGAAGCTGTCATGCCCTCTTCAAGCCAACGTCTTCTCTGACTTCCAAACCCCATGGTTAAGGCATGGCTTTATTCTGAAAATAAAACCAGAACATTCCAATTGTGAACTGATTGGAAAGTATAGGAATAAGTCAATAAAGAAAAACATGGCGTTTGTAATTAATTCACCATTCACGGTTCATAGTGCTTTAGCCATTCTCTTTGCACTTTTCGGACAGTGCTCATGATACGTGTACAATTTTGTACTAGCCTGTCATAAGCATTTCTAGCGCATTAAAAATTACAGTTTAAGGGGAGTGGGGATATATGGCTGCCTCATATTTTTTTAATGTAATATTAAAAAAATAAAGACAAAAAACATTACCGTTTACTGGCCGTGTCATATTTCACGATACAGATAGACCAGCATTACTTACCAGTCCTCCTGATGTTGACTTTAGTGTCTTTCCAGTTTTCCTTATTGAAAGAACCCTAAGGTAAACTTCTTTGTGCATTTTGGAGTTTTTGAAAGGCTGGATTTCTGGAAGTGGAAATAAATAGACCCGCATTTATCAACAGTTTTATTTTTTTTATTTTTTTTATTTTTTAAGATTTATTTATTTATTTAATTTCCCCTGCCTCCTCCGGTTGTCTGTTCTCTGTGTCTATTTGCTGCGTCTTGTTTCTTTGTCTGCTTCTGTTGTCGTCAGCAGCAGGGGAAGTGTGGGCGGCGCCATTCCTGGGCAGGCTGCACTTTCTCTCGCGCTGGGCGGCTCTCCTTACGGGTGCACTCCTTGCGCGTGGGGCTCCCCTACGCCGGAACACCCCTGCGTGGCACGGCACTCCTTGCGCACATCAGCACTGCGCATGGGCCAGCTCCACACGGGTCAAGGAGGCCCGGGGTTTGAACCACGAACCTCCCATGTGGTAGACGGACGCCCGAACCACTGGGCCAAGTCCGTTTCCCCCACCAGTTTTAAAGGTATCTGATACATACATCACCACTCTGATTGTCAGAAGAAAAAAAAATTTTTTTTAACCAAATTTCTACTCCCTCCACAATGCCTGAGGCTGCAGGGTCAGCTATACCTTTGCTTGTTGGGGGAAGAGTGCTCTTTCCTGGTGTGACACAGTCTAGAGTTGGAAATCTTAGCGTTGGCGGGTCGGCGGGGCGCATGCATCTGGGGTGAGGCCAAGGGCTCCTCTGCCGAGTGCTCCCAGGACCCCGGAGCTGAGTGCTTGGGCCCTGGGTGGCAGCGCGGAGCGGGTGGGCTGGAGCCGGGGCCTCTTCCCACGTGGACGCTGTTCTTCCGTGCTGTGAATGCTCCTCGCCGGCTTCCAAAGGCGTGAGATTGTCTTTGGGGGGGTGGTTTAGAGAATAATTTCACACTGTCTTGTCTGGAAAGAAGTGTTTCCTCGTACAGCTGGGGGTGCGTGTGCTGTGGACAGCTTAGAAGGTGCTGCTGGGAGGAAAGGAGATAGGGAAAACCTGGTTCTCGACGGCAGATGCTTCCTCCTCTTGTTTCTCAGCAGTGGGCCCGCGGTAAACTCTGCTTCTGACACAGTCACTTTGGGGGGCCGCCGAAGGTGGGGCAGACCCTATTTCTCAGGGCTGCGAAGAGGGAAGCGTCCCTGAGGGTAACTGAGCCCTGGCCACCGTCCCGGCCGTCTCCACAGCCACCTCGTCCTCAGCTTTTGTATTAACTGAGCCCTGGGTCATGTGCCTCTTGTCATCTAATGTGCTTGTTCCAAGGGGGGTGTGTGTCCAACTTTGGGGGTTCTTGCCCTGAACGAAGGGCAAGTGATTAGGGGCTCAGACCCCTTGCCAACTTTTTGGTGCCATGGCTACTGCTGTGAATGGGCATTTGCTTGGGTGTTTTCAATGATTTCAAGTGAACTGGTCCGAGTTCCCTTATCCCTTTAGCTAATTCATGGTCCACTTAGAACACCTGGCGTCCAGCTGCCTGCCAGTCCATTGCCTTTCAGCCACCCCCCACTCAGATGTGCCCAATGCCTCCTGGGTGGGCTCCTCCAGCGCTGCCTCTCCCTGTGGGCAGCCCCCATGTGGCCGCCCCAGGCCATTCTTAGACACAAACTGTGTTGAAACAAGGTCCCTCCAGGGTGATGGACTGTGGTTGCGTAATGGGAGATGGTGGGGCCTATCGCCCTGACAGCCTGCTGCAAGCTCGTTGATTGCCAGCTTTCCCTTATCTTCAATCTTCTTCCTTCCAGGTTGTCCTGGAAAGGGTGCTTACAGTTACAGGCTGTGTTTTCCAGACTTGCTTACGCAGTCCTGGGCCTCGAGCACTGTGGTAAGGCCCAGCATAAGCCTGATAAGAGTGGAAAGGATTGGAGCCGGTGGGGAGAGGCCACAGAAGCAGCTCTGCCGTCCTCCCCCTGTGCACCTCTCCTGCTGGCCTGAGGCGCGCGGCATCGGTGGAGGTCCCAGGAGGGGTGACACGTGCACATCTCAGCTGCTGAGGTGGGGACACGACCAGGGAGGCAGGCCAGGGACCCCTCCCGCCCCGATACGCACAGGGCCCGGCCCCTTGAGGACGGCTCGGGTGGCAGCTGAGCTTCTCAGCCTGGGGTCCGTCGTGTGGGCTGGGAGGAAGGGAGACGCAGCAGAAACCTGGCCTGTCTTCTAGAGCCTGCCTTTAGCTTGAACGTTTTGTGGGGGAAATAGGTGGTCCTTCCAATGATGAATACTTGAAGCACCCTGTGTGAAAATTAAGGCAGGTGCACCATGGAGTGGGATGGTGTGTGACTTCTGAAGCTAAGACCTGAGCTGTCAAAGGGTGAAAGCCTGGACTCGTAACCTCCATGCTGTGTAGCAGGGAAGCAGGCTAGTAAGATAGGGAGTTAAGGAACTAGGGGACGGACCTGGAGCCTGGCAGAGTCCACGTGGACGTCAGTAGCCCCCAGGTGGCTGCGGGAAGACCCCCACCCCCAGGATTCTGCCATCCACAACAAAGACTTCTGAGAGGAGGAAAAGCCCCGGATGTCCCTAGGAGCTTTATCTTTGGGTCCTCCCTAGGGGGTTGATGGGTGGGGTCCTCAGTCCAGACAGCACACAGCTGGAGCCCCTCCCCTGCTATTAGCAAAGGAGTGGGGTGACTAACACTTTAAAGCCGGCCGCAGGCCTGAGTGCCCGCGGCTCCGCTCTCCTGCCTCTGCACCCGTTCCTGCCCGCTGTGCCCTGCTCTCGCCATTTTTCCTCTGCCATGTGACCCTGCAAGTACACCTGGGAATTTATAACCTATAATGGGGAATTGTAGTCTGTAAATCAGCCCTCTTTATCCCTTCTCATCCCCTTCCTCTCGCCTGGGGACCTCTGCTCTGTTATTTTCTCCCATTTCTCTTGCCTCCCTACCTGAGAAAATTACTAGCCTAACTCACCTGACATTCCCTTGAAATCCATTTCTCCAGCATAGCCAGAGAACCTAAATGGAATGCAGTAGCAGCAGTGCTCCAAAATGCACTCATCAAGTGCAGTGAGTGTATCACACTAATGAAAGAAGTTGTCGGTGTGGGAGGAGTGGGGGGTGCACAGGAGTGGGGCATATGGGAACCTCTTATATTTTTAAATGAAATATTTTCTGTGATCCATATATCTTTAAAAAAATAAAGATAATAAAAAACATATATAAGGGTTAAAAAAAAATGGCGTTCCCCTGTGCGTGATTTCAGACCATGCCTTGGTTCACCCAGCCCCAGGCTCAGGACAGATGGCCAGGCTCTTGGGCACTCTGGGGTATCGGGTGGAAGGGTCTGAGACGGGGCAGAGGGACCAGGCCGTTGGCGGGAGGTGGGAGGGAAAGTGCAGAAGGCTGTTGGTGCAAAGGCGGGCGGGTGCTGCGCCGCCCGGGAAGCAGCAAGCCGGGTGTGGCCGGCCAGGCATGCCCGGGGTCGGTGGGAGGTGTGGTGAGCCAGACCAGGTGCCTCCCGTGAAAGGGGGGTCTTCGCGTGGGGTGGGGCGGGGGCTGAGCACCTCTCACTCTGCTTGCTGACAAGCCCTTGGGTTTTCAGAACCAGCTGAAAATCAGTCTTTTCTGTAAAACTTCCTTTTAAAAAAAGTTGTAAGCTTTGTGTAAGCCCGCCTCTGGGTGGCTCGTTGGAGATGACCGTTCCCAAGTCCATTTCCAGGGCAGCGTGCCAGGCCCAGAAGGCTGGGCTGCTTGCTGCTCCTAAGGAAGCGCAGTCAGGGGTGTTGAGAGGCCCTGAGTGTAACTTGCAGATCCCGATACTTCAATGTCAGAGGCGAGGAGGATTTCAGTATACAAGCAGCCGGCGTTGCCCGCCTCACCTTAGCGTGTCTGACATCGGAGTTGGCAGGGAGGGCAGTGTCCCCTGTGCCTGGCCAGCTGCTCCTGCCACGCGTCGGCACAGCAGCAGGGTCCTGCCAGCCGTCTCGTAGCCGTGGCAGCGCAGGAACCTGTCTTGTCTTTCTCCCTGACTTAAGAGGCGAACAGGTTGGGACCAGATGTTAGTGGGCGTGAGGGGGCGGCGACGGTGAGAACGGGGAGTCGAGGGCCGGCGCCCGAGCCAGGCCAGCCCCTGCTCCGTCTTTACGGCCAACGCGGGGCAGCTCCAATCCAGGTCAGTGTGTGACTGCAAACTGCTGGCCTCCTGCCCGCCGCGCATTCGGCACAATGTGGGTCAGGAGAGCCGGTCTCCTTTTTCTCTCCTGGTTCCTAGATGGGAGGCTGTCCAGCGCCTCCAGGCTCAGAGGAGCGCTGGGGAGAAGCTGGAGCAGCCTCCTAGGCTCCTCCCCTGGCCTCTGGAGGACCACGGGCCCCAGCCCTGTGGCCTGCAGGCCACATGGTCCCGTCCTTCCTGCCTGCAGCCTCTCCTCCAGCACTCCCACAAAGCTCTCTGCATTTCAAAAGCCGGGGTCTTAGTTTAGATGTTGTGTTTGTTTGCATGACATGCTTGCTTTTATTCTTTTTATAGATGTATTTATTTGTTTTATTATTTTTTTTAATCTCTCCTGTCCCCCAGATAGTTCCCTTGTGTGTCTGCTCATTGTTTTGCTCGCCTTCTCTAGGAGGTACCAGGAACCAAACCCGGGACCTCCCACATGGAAGGGGAGTGCCCAATGGCCTGAGCCACATCCACTCCCCATGGGCTGTGGCACCTGCTGGCTTGTGACATCTGCTCATTTAGGCATCTGCTCTTTGTGGTGGGTGGAGCATCTGCTTCTCTTCTTTAGGAGCAATGGAACCTGAACCCAGGACCTCCCATGTGGTAGGTGGGCGCTCAACTGGTTGAGCTACACATACTTCCCACGATATGCTTGCTTTTTAAAACTGTATATACTTTTTTTTTAAAAAAAGATTTATTTATTTATTTCCCCTTCCCCCCCACCCTGGTTGTCTGTTCTCTGTGTCTATTCACTGCGTCTTCTTTGTCCGCTTCTGTTGTTGTCAGCAGCACGTGTTTCTTTTCGTTGCATCATCTTGTTGTGTC
Organism: Dasypus novemcinctus; assembly: GCF_030445035.2. Classification (NCBI taxonomy): domain Eukaryota; kingdom Metazoa; phylum Chordata; class Mammalia; order Cingulata; family Dasypodidae; genus Dasypus; species Dasypus novemcinctus. The sequence goes on from NC_080677.1 coordinate 149,303, forward strand.
AGCTCTCTGTGTGTGCAGCGCCATTCCTGGGCAGGCTGTGCTTTCTTTCGCGCTGAGCGGTTCTCCTTACAGGGCGCACTCCTTGCTCGTGGGGCTCCCCTGTGCGGGGGACACCCCTGTGTGGCAGGGCACTCCTTGCGCGCATCAGCACTGCTCATGGGCCAGCTCCACACGAGTCAAGGAGGCCCGGGGTTTGAACCATGGACTTCCCACGTGGTAGACAGACGCCCTAACCACTGGGCCAAGTCTGCCGCCAATATATATACTTTTAATTCGGAATACTTTTAGGTTTGCAAGAAAGTTACAGAGGTAATACAGAGTTCCCATATGCCTCTTACCCATTTTCTACCAATGTTAACATTTTACATTACCGCAGCACATTTGCCCAAACAAAGAAACCATCACTGCTAGGTTACTATGACCCAAACTCCACATTTGATTCAGATTTCACCGGTTTTCCACTAACGTGCTTTTTTTCTGTTCCAGGATACAATCCAGAACATCACATTGAGCTTAGGCCTCATTCTGCTTGCCCAAATCCTGTCCTACCACCTCACACCTTCACATGTAATTACCTCTTTCCCTTTTCTTTTAGCATGCTGTCTGGATGACCTTCCTCAACTTAACTCACACCCTGGGAACTGCATCTTCACGCAGGCTAATTTGACTCCTGCCCTTCCTCATCAGACTAACCGCCCCGGGGTGAGGTCCGTCCTCTGCTTCACCCGGGCTCCCAGCACAGGCCCAGAGCTTCTGTGAACTGACTGAGGGTTGGACTCGGTGACTCCACTTCCTTTCTCAAAACAAGAGCCCCTACTTCCCCCAGATGAGCGAGTTGCTGGCTTAGCCGGCATACCACCTGACAGGCCTGTCCGTGCGGCGGCCTGGAGGTGCAGCCAGCCCACCTTGCAAGTGGAACCAGCATGGCCCACCAGCTGGGACGCCCCCGCATTGGGTCTGTCATGCCGGGTGGAATCACACCTGTGCTCATCTCAGGGCAGCTAGACCTGTGCAGGGAAGAATACACTGTGCCCTGCTCGTTCCCAGCATGAGCCAGCTGCACGCGGCTGTGTCCAGGTCCACATCCAGAGGTCAGTGGAATGGGGACCAACCAGGAGCAGCATGTTCCACCTCTCCTGGGAGCCAGGAAGGCCAGACAAGAGTGCCTCTCTCCTAACCTCGTAGCACCTGTTCCATTGAAATAAGGGTGATCATGGGTCACACTGGCCATAAGTGAACTTTGCTTTGTGCAACAAGTTTGTTTGCTTTTTTAAAATTATTTTTTAGTTTCAAGCAAGTAATATATGCATGCACGCTGAAAAGTTCAAATGTGCCAAAGCTTAAAATTAAAAAATTAAAATAAAGTCCCCTCGGGCCTGCTTCTCAGAGGCAACTACTTAGTCATTATTATTATGACTGTTAAAATTTTGCTACCTATTGAGCCATATGGTCTACAAAAATTTCGTTTCTTTTACCATAAAACTTTTCTGTTTTTCCTGGAGTTAGAAATCGCCTCAGCTTTTCATTAGCTTAGTTTATTTGGAATGTCTGGCTAAAGTTCCCAAACTCTCTACCAGCTCTACAAAGAGCAACAGAATTTTCCTGAGTTAAATGTCAGATTTTATCTATCAGTAAGTACCATTTTCCCCTCTGGTGAGATGCTTTCTGAAATCCTCCACTCTTCCATGCCAGCCGGCACTGTGTGTTCTCTTTGGGAAAGGAATATTTCCATCACTTTCCAGTAAGAGAAAAACTGTTCTCTTGCGTATTCTGTCTTCATCTGATAAATGCTGCAGAGTTGTAACTGGTCATGCTTCCAGCCTTGCCTTGGCCCCCAGGCACGTCCTCTCCTTCCCCTGCACCCAGCCCTACGGTCCAGACCACCAGCCAGGAGACTTTGCATATTTATTTTATTCTGATTTCATCATGCTTTCCCATCCTTGTTTCCCTTTTGATCAGATGTCATTATAAAAAAGTTTATAAAAATTAGTACAAAAGAATACATGCTGAGTTTTCCTTGTATCTTTTAAACAGCTGTGTTAAGATGTAATTCACATACAATACTTTGCCCATTGTTTAAGTAAGTCAGCATTTTTTAATATAGTCACACCACCGTGATCTGATTTTAGAGTATTTTCATCCCTGCCGCAAAAGAATTCCTGTACCCATTGCCAGTCAGTCCCTGCTCTGTCCTAGGCCCTACCTCCAGTCCTAAGCAACCACTAATCTGCTGTGTCCATAATTTGTCCACTCTGGACATTTCACGTATGTCGACTCATACAGTCCCTGGCTCTTTGTCTCTGGCTTCTTTCACTTAGCGTAATGTTTTCAAGGTTATTCCACGTCGTAGTACATATTGGTACCTCATTCCATTTTGTGGTGGTTTCCACTTTTTGGATACTCAGAGTTCTTCGTACAAGTCCCTTATCAGAAATATGATTTGGCGTAATTTCTCTCATTTTGGGGGTTGTCTTTTCACTTCCTTGATGGTATCCTTTGCAGACCCAAAGCACTGGATTTTGATGTAGTCTGATGGATCTATTTTTTCTCTTGCCACTTTCGCTTTTCGTGTTGTAACTGTTTCCTCATATTTTTAACCTGTAATTATTTTTGCAAGCCTCCAAGCCTCCTCAGACCTTAGGTAAAAATAAAACAGCGCTGTCTAACACTCTGTCCCCAGTGCCATCTCTGCAGCGGAGGCAGTGGTGAATTATCCGTGTTGATGGCTCAGTGTGGCCATGGCCTGACGCGGCTCCAAACCCACTCTGATGGAGAAGCCGCCCCAAGGGGTCAGTGGGTTTCAGGCAGTCTCCTCTCGGTGCTGATTTTTTTTTTCTTAAATTTTTTAGCTGTTCCTCAGGCAGGCAGTGGACAGAACCTGGAATGAAGATTGTCGTTGACGCTGCTGGATGACAGACTCAGCTGCGTCGATGGCACCTCCTGAGCACTGTAGTCCTCCAACCAGAGCCGCGTTGAGTGGGTGGTTGTATTAGTCAGGGTTCTCTGGGGAAACAGACTGGCAAGAGAGATCTGTAAATAGAACGAGATTTTATCCATTAGCCTAACTGTCACAGTGGTCATTTCCCCTCTGTGTGGAGATGGGTTGAGAGGTTCTTAGAGACAGGGCTTCCTTAGCAAATCTGGGGCCAGTCTCAAACACAAGGACAGAATGGAAGTTCAATTATTTTATGGATAAATAGAAACTTATCGGCTAGCCAGGGAGTATAACAGATGTTTATAGCATTAATTTCATTAGAAAATGGGCCCTAGATTGCAAATCATTGATTAGAAATAGACTTTTTGAAAAATCTGTTTCCAAACTGGGAGAGGTCTATCTGAGTTAACTTATTAGTGTTCTTTTCAGGAGCTGTTCCCTAACTTGGGAGCAGCTGTATGTCACCTATGTCTATCTGTCTACATTTCGATCTGTCCGTCGGTCATCTTAATAACATCCTTTTGCACTGATCCCAGCTATAGGCTATATAGTAGACTCAGCCACCATGTACTGAGCCAGGATCATGGCTCGAAGGCAGAATAATCCAGGCCTCTGTCCTCCAAGACCTCCCAGGATGCTCCGAGAGAGCACGAACTCATCCAAGCCAGGGCCTCTGCCCGCTGTCAGCTCTGTCTCCAGTTGTGAATTATTCAGATCCTTCATTACTTCTTTCAGCCTCACATTTGGTCGTTTCACAGCACGTTAATATTGTTTTAGAGGATGGGGGGAGGAGAGGAAGGAAGAGAGAGAGGAACTTAATTCCGTTTGTCTGAAGCTGTGGTAAAAGGGAGACTTGCAACTGAAGTAGTGTTCTCAAATTATCTGCGGATTTCACCTCTGTTGCTCTTGTTCCTTATTTCCATAGATACTTGATTGTATTTCCCATAGATACCTGATCGGTGTTTTTAATTAAAAGGAATACACGGACATAGTCAACTAATATGGATCATATGATGGATGAAACTAAATGTAAAATCTATTCTGACTGTCCTCAACCTTGGGCTTTCTCGGCAGAGGCAATTACTGTAGGTTTCTTGCATAGTCCTCTCATTTTTAAAAACTGTTTCATCTTGAAAAACTTTGTAAAAAGTAAGATGGCATTCTTAAATGGGTACAGAATTTCTCTTTTGGGTGATGAAAAAGTTTTGTTAATGCATGGTGATGATAGTAGCACAACATTGTACATATAATTAATGCCACTGATTTGTACATTTAAATGTTGTAAATGGCAAATTGAATGATATATATATATATATGTTACTGCAATTTTTAAAAAGTACACAGTGGGATCATGTTATGCATATTCTGCATGCTGTTTTTACCTAAGAGATATTTTTTGGAGACATTTCCATCTCAGCAGGCACAAACCGACCACACTCTACTTAGAGCTACACCATGTTCCTTTATACAGTGCATCATGATTCATTTTATCAGCTCCCTCTGATAGGCATTATGTTGTGCTTGGCAGTTTGCTGTTACAAACATTGCCCCGTGGAATTATTTTTTATAAATATGTCATCATCTTCTGCAAGTATGAATTGAAGCATTATTGTTTGTCTTTGACCTCGAAGGGACACAGTGTAAATTTGCAGTGTGGGTTGTGGGATAAAGAGCTTTGGATTGTGGGATGGTTGGTTCGTTGTGTGCAGTTTGGGTGCAAACTGGCAGGAAAGTCTGGTGGTTCAGATTTTGAAAGGATACTTGAGCAATAGATTAGAAAACGTATGGCCGATTTCAAGATGTTGAACTTACTCTTCACAGCTGCAAGGTGCTTTGGTACCATGGTTAAGGCTTCCCCTGGACTTGGAAATAGACTGGTTAGAAAAGGTAGTTCCAGGTAGGAACCCACTTTCTGCTCAGGTCTGCCTCATTGTCCAAAGTACAGAGTGCACAAGGTGGAGTGTTGCGGGTAGCATCCATCTGGTTTGGTTTGTTGTATTAGATACTGCCATGCCTCCCCTAAGGAACTGCAGTGTCTGTCTGTCTAGCGCAGGCCTTGGTTGCTTGGTGTCCTCAGCGGTCTGTGGGAACAAATGAGGTAAGCCTGACTGTGGCAGGAACCAGCCGTCACCTAGCAGAGCACTGGGCACTTACTAGTACATACTCCAAAAGTGGTTTTGGGAGAATGAACTCTTGTGGGTGGTTTGAGAGTTGACTTTTTGTTGAAATGGTTTGAAGTATTTGGAATGGAAAGAAGTGGGAGCTGTTGAAAGATAATTGCTTTTTAATGGTACTACAAGGGATCACACGTCCCATTTTTTGCTTTCTCACACGAGCACATTGAATCTGTATAGTATCCTCTGTGAGGTAGACGTCATTACCTGCTTTCAACAGATGAGGATATTAGCAGTGAAAACCAAGCCGAGGAATTTTATTTATTTCCATTCTATAATTGGCTTCGCTGAAGCAACCGAGTTCATGGCAGGTGACCTTGGGCGAGTCCCTGGTGCGTGCCGCTTTGCCTTGTAGCTTTCCTAGCACCCAGGGCAGTGCAGAACTGAACACAAGGATATTCCTAACTCCTCGAGGGGCCAGTTAGTGAAGGCTGAATCCACTGAGGCTGGGCCCACAGGTTCAGAAGAGCGCGGCTGGGGTGTTGTACGTGATCATCCAGAAAAACAACACGAAGTGTCTTCGTTGGGCTTGTATGTCTGTACTTGCTAAAAAGTTGATTTTCTCGCGGTCGAAACCATCTCCAGGTATCGTGTGTATACCCGGCTGACTTGGCTGAGTCTTAGGTGAGATGGTCGGCTCTTAGCGACCGTGCTGCCTGCTCTAGGATATTAGGAGACAAAACGGTGTGTTTGGCCCAAGAAAACCAGCAGAAGCCAGAAAAGAGTAGAGAGCAGGGTACCAGTGCTCATGGGAGAAGGGCAGCGGAGACCGAGACAGGAAGTGTACAGGAAGCCTCTCAGGTTGAGCCGGAAGCGAGGGGTGGAGCCGAAGCGAGGGGTGGAGCCGAAGCGAGGGGTGGGGCCGGAAGCGAGGGGTGGAGCCGAGGCGAGGGGCGGGGCCGAGGCGAGGGGCGGGGCCGAGGCGAGGGGCGGGGCCGAAGCGAGGGGTGGGGCCGGAAGCGAGGGGTGGAGCCGAGGCGTGGAGCCGAGGCGAGGGGCGGGGCCGAAGCGAGGGGTGGGGCCGGAAGTGAGGGGCGGGGCCGGAAGCGAGGGGTGGGGCCGGAAGCGAGGGGTGGGGCCGGAAGCGAGGGGTGGGGCCGAGGCGAGGGGCGGGGCCGAAGCGAGGGGTGGGGCGGGAAGCATGCTTCCCACAAGGTGGGCTTGGAAGTTGGGGTTGGGCGGAGAGGGGCGTGACCTTCCTTTGATATCAGCCCCCGCGCTCCCTTAAGTTCCTTTCCCATTCCTTAGAATTTCTGTGAACTCTTTTTGCATCACAGTTCTTGCTGCCTTCTTCCCCCAGTTCTGCTGCAATAGTACACATTTCTCACTGTCGAATTCCACCTGTTCACTTTCTTTTAAAATTCCAGTAGGTAGGGTGAATTTCCTGCCCTGCTGAGCGTGGAGTTCGGTGCCCACCTTAAACAAAGCAGGGAAAGTGTGCCTTTTCCTTGCACCAGATGTTCTGCCTGAGCGGTGGTCAAAGGTGCTGCTTCTGGGGTTATGCTCCCCTGTGCCTGGACTTCAGCAGAGCCTGCTTGGCACCTGGACATCGGAACGTCACACAGGGAAGGTGGGGAGGCAAGCACAGCCATGGTGGCCCCCGGCCAAGCTTCTGTGGGCCCTGGGGTCTTGTGGGACTTTGAGATGCTGTTTGGCTCTCGGTCTCCGCCGGTTTTCCTTGCACTTCCTGCTTCACCACCGGCAGCCCCATGGGCTCTGCCTCTCACCTCCTGGCCCCCGATGCCAGCAAGGGTGGTCTTGATAGTGGGGCAGGGAGGGACCAGCTTGAGCCAGGGCTGGAATTGGGCAGGCACGGGTAGGAGACTTTGGCTGCTATAATCGAGTGGGCCACAATCATGTTTCCTGGAATCAAGAACATGAGGAGGAGGTGGTGGCTCTCCATTCTGGAGATGTTTTATATGAGGTTTCTGGGGACATCATATGGGCTGTTAATTCAGATCTCCCTGGTTTGGCATCATCCTTTGGCATTCGTCCTTGTGGACGGGTCCTTGGGGGGGGGGGCAGCAGGGTGGGAAGCTGTCGATGCCATTAGGTCAGAACTGCAGCATGAGCTCAGACACAAAGCCCAGCAGGAAGGAAGATGGAGCCCTGGACTCTGCCTGGCCGTTGCAGAGATACTTCATGACGTTTGCCTCCAGGGCAAATGTGACTTGGGCAGCTCCATTCCCAACACACCTGCACACCAGGTAATTGGGAATTGACCAAGCTACCAGGACACAGGGATTGGGCCATGTACCACACACTTTCTGAGATTGGAAGACTCAGAAAATTGAGAAATGAAGCAGCAGATTGTTGTCTTTTGATACTTGAGTTCAACCATGGACAATAGATATTTGGGAGAAAAAACCCAGGGAATGTCCACCTGTTATGTGTTTATAGACATTATTTTTCTCTGCTTGCACTGACTTTTTTACTCTACTACACACTTCATTTTCCTTTCTTCCACACATGGACACAGAAAATAATTTCCGTTACAGATCTTAACAAGTGGGATGCAGTGATGGCTATTAGAAATGACAGCTGGCAGAGCTGGAGGAGGCCCACACAGGGTTTGCTGTACTTTTCCTGAAATGTATTGTTTCCTCTTGGACCCGCATTCTGCCATCCTCCTCTCTGTCCTCCACCCCCAGCACACGCCCTCAGTAGCAGCAACAGTAAGCAAGAAAAAGCTTTTGGTGTGTGTGTGGTGGTGGTGGTGGGGGTGGGGAACAGTGCCTAAAACAGCATCAAGGGCGAGACCAGGGGCCTTAGCCCCAGGAAGTCAGCTGAGTGTGATGGTGCCCCGACCACATGCCCAGAGCCTGCTTCAGGTGCATTTCCCTTTCTTTCAGTTTGTCTGCTCAGCAAAGCCAGCAGCCTAGCACCGGGGAACAGATGTGAGTTACACGTGTCCTGCCCTGTGTTTAGGAGGATAGACACAAGCAAGTAAGATGAACCCCCAATGGCAGAGCTCACTCCTTAGCACATGCACAGCATCGTTTCAAGAAGGCCCCCAAGGAATAAGAAGATGAGCATAGTGGTAGGCGGGTCAGCCTGTGGTGGGCGAGTTGCCAGGGAATCCTCCGTGAGATGGGCCCTGTAAGCCGAGATGGGAGGATGCATGGCAGTTAGGTGCAGCTGGGTCAGGTCGGGTGGCTGGTAAGCAAGCTCCAGGGAAAAGCAGGGCAGGAGGTGCTAATGTGGAGGTTGAGGTGGACAGGTGCCTGCAAGGAGCCCTGGGCTGTGGGGGACTGGCTTGTGCTCCTACAATATCCATTCCTCAGCTGTGGCATGATTGGTTGTCATAGACCTTTTGGCTTTAACTTGCACACAAACATGCACAAATGGCCATTGTTACTCAGGAGGACAGGCCAGTCTTGGACCTGGCATTACAGTGGACAGAAAACCCTGTGTCCACGGAGGAAACATTTGCTGTTGTTTTTTTTAAAATGTTTCAATAAAAAACGACTTATGAAAATGCATGCACACACATACACACATCATAAAATTTGCTGTTTTAATGTGTGCAATTCAGTGTTAATCACATTCAATCTTGTGGTATCATCACCACCATCCACTCCCAGGACCTTTACCACCCAGAACAGAAACCCTGCACCCTTTAGGCAGTGACTCTTCTTTCCCTCTTCTCCAGCCCCTGGTAACTCTTCCTCCCATCTCTACAAATTTGCTTATTCTAGGTATTTCATATAAAAGGAACCATACAATGTTTGTCCTTTGTGTCTGGCTTGTTTCATGCAGTGTAATGTTTTCAAGGTTCATCTGTATTGCAGTATGTAGCAGAGCTTCGTTCCTTTTTGTGGCTGAGTAATATTCCACGGTATGTCTAGACCACGTTTTAGCCATTCATCCTTCAGTGGGCATTTCGGTTGCTGCCCCCCCTTGGCTGTTGTGAATAAGGCTGCTAGGAGCACTGGGGTTCTAGTTGCTGCTGTTGTAGCTTGTCTTACATCCAGTGTGCCTTTTGGAGGAATCTGGTTGGGTGCGTAGCGTGAGGAGCTCAGTATGGGGAGTTCTTTGAGTCAGAAGCCTCCCTGCCTCAGTCTGTGCAAGTCGAAGCTCAGGGGACTTTTTGGAGTCACCTGTGGCTTGGTTTGGAAAGGTTCCCTGATACCATAGCTTCATCGCTGCCGCTTCCTCCTTTGTGGCTAACAGCACGAGGCAACAGGCACACAATCATCAACAATCCTGAGTCCCTCTCAGGTACAGAAGAGGGGGAATTTTCCTCTCTTGGTACAGGGAAACCTGAAACAGAGGAGAAGAAATGCTATAGATGATGGTCCTGGAAGCGCCATCTGGAGGCCACTTATGGGGTGGACAGGGGCAACCTTCCTTCTTCGCTGGAGTTGTCAGGGCACAGCTCTTGGAGAACCCCAGGCTGGCTCCCCAGACCCATCCATAGACAGCAGAGCGGTCGGGCTGGCGGCTTTCTGTTATTTCATGCCACTTGTCTGGCTGGGAATCTGCCCTTGATTGATCCAGGTATTAGGGAGTGTTGAACACAAAACAGAAACTGTCAAGTTGATTGGGTTCAATATATACATTCAGCTAGAATCAAAGTCGCCTCTCTGGAACTGCTGTGCACAGTTCTTATAATTTCAGCTTATATTGGCCCAGCACGTGAGGATTTGCTGAGTACATTGTAGAGAGTGTGTGTGTTTGCACTGCAGAGCTGTGCTTCCTTTCCTTCCCACTCTCTCAGTTTGTCTGTGTAAGCCTAGACCTTTAGCATTATAATTAAATAATTTCTTGCTAGGAGACTAGGTCTCATAGGCTCCAGGAACTATTGGCTGGAGTTTAGATAACATTAGCAGATTAAATGAACATTTGTATTAGTTGAGTTGAAGAGGTGTGAAATTTGGCAGTACGGTAGTGAAAAGAATGAGAAGCACACCATGGCATGTTTATTGGGATTTTCCTGGGAAGAAGGGTAGCGATAGTATGCAACCAGCCATGGAAAAGTTTCATTGAAAGGGAAATAGGATCCCTCAAGATTACTTGGAGTTACGGTTTTTCCACACTGGATCCTCCTACTAAGCTGGTCGCAGCCATGGCAGCAGCTAATGCAGGTGTTAACCTTCTAGTTTGTTCTGACTCACTGTGCCACGAATCTTAGCACCTTGATCTTGAGGTCAGGCTTCCTTTCACTGCAACACAGAATGTAACAGTCCACAAGGAGGCGTGGGTAAGAGCGGTCATGTGCCAGGCACTTTGTGTGTATTATTTCCTTTAAACCTCAAGAGAGGAAAATGTCTCTCCATTTTTTGGGTGAAGAACCTTAGCTCTGAGGTGTTACCTGACCTGACCAAGGTCACCTAGCTCTTCGGGTTCAGCCTGGTGGACTGAGATGCTCATCATACTGTCTTCTGACTGTGGCAGCACTACCATTTGTTTAGCTTTTAGTCTTATTTTTAACCAAATCTCGTCTCTTATCAGTCTCTTAAACCAGGACAGTTAGAATCCAAGACTTTTGGGATTTTCTATGTTGTCAGAGAATATGACACTTTTTCCTTCTAAAATATGTCAAGTGGGGAGGGTAGTGCACAACTCTTTATCCATTCTTCTGGTATTTTGCTCTTGGAATTGTGTATTTCTTAATCCCTCTAGGGATTTGTCCACAAATGAGAGTAATTGAGATTTTCTCCTTAGTCTGGTGGTTAAGTTTTGGGTCTGCTGGAAAGATTTAAGTGTTCATGGGACAAAGAAGTCTTAGTATATATTTCAGTTATCTCCCTTTTTTGGGACTGTGTGATGTGGTTGGAAACAATTGGCTTTTCACTCTTCTCAATCACTCCCCATAATATCATCAAAGCAGGGCCCCAGGTTATTTATCAGGTAGAAGCAGAGCTGGTCTCTTAAGTTTTTTTCCCCATAATATAGTACTCTATACTATGTGCAATAATGTTTAAAAGGGTGGCTTTTCTGGATGAGGCCCTTAGGGAAAGTATCCAAAGGTTTGGTCTCTGTTCAGTGTTTCTGTTGGAAGTGGGCCATAACTAAGGTTGATTATATTCATTAGTTGCCAGCAAATAACAGTAGCTTTGCTCTTTCCATCTGTTATCACTGCTTTCAGACCATTCTAATTAAGTCTCCCAGTCATCAGTTTTTGAATGAATGATGTTTTATGGCATTTGGAAAATTTGTCATATGGATCTTTTTGGCTATGGCCCCATCCATTCATTTCCCAGTCTTCTATGCCCCAAAGTTGCTCCTCAGTGTTTTTAGCAGCTTGGAACTCTTCTGAGAGAGAAAGAGGATGGTTTCATGGTTTGCTCTCTGCAGGGGCTTTGGGACCCCTGCTTTGTGATTTGCTGATAGTTGGCCAGCCATTCTGAACAGATACAGCTTCCTTAACAAAGAAAGCTCCTCGGTGGCCTTGTGCTTAATTTTCTGCTCCTGGAGATGCAGTTAAGTGGTGGCATTGGGAGTTGAGGGGTGCTGAAAGGTGTGGTACCTCCTAGCTCCTATGAGGTTAATTTTGGGGGATGGAGAGAGGATATGGATGCAGTGTGCATTTAATTTTGCTCCAGACTCTGAAATGGGTTGTGGATCATGGTGACACCAGGAATTGCAATGTCTATACAATGCCAGAGAAACCAACGGACCTTAGGTCAGATTCCAACTTTTTGCCTTCTTTTGTGTTACCACTTGAGGCCTTGGTTTTCTCATTCATGAATAGGTGTCCCACCTAACTCCCAGGACTGTTTTGATGTTAAATGAGATTTCATATGGGAACCAACTGCCATTCCACAAATGGCAGCTACTGTTTTCACCATTTTACTGAGTTAGAATGAAAAGATGTTCCACATCACGTCGTTAGAGAAATGCCCTTTATTTATTTATTTATTTTGTCTTTATTTATTTTTTTAATGTTACATTCAAAATATATGAGGTCCCCATATACCCCCCACCCCCCTCAGCCCACTCCTCCCCCCATAACAACAACCTCCTCCATCATCATGGGACATTCATTGCACTTGGTGAATACATCTCTGAGCACCGCTGCACCTCATGGTCAATGGTCCACACCACAGCCCACACTCTCCCACAGTCTACCCAGTGGGCCATGGGAGGACATACAATGTTCAGTAATTGTCCCTGCAGCACTACCCAGGACAACTCCAACCCCCAAAAATGCCCCACATCACATCTCTTCCTCCCGCTCCCTACCCCCAGCAGCCACCATGGCCACTTTCTCCACATCAGTGCCACATTTTCTTCGATTATAGAGAAATGCCCTTTGAAACCACAGTTACACCACTATATACCGTCTGGAATGGCTAAAGCTAAAAAAGATAATAATAAGTATTGGTGAGGATGTGGAAAAACTGGTGTAGGTGGGAATGTAAAGTGGTACAGGCAGTGCTTTGGAAAACAGTTTGGCAGTTCCTCAAACAGTTAAACATAGGGTTTTAGGATGACTCGGCATTCCCACTGCTAATTAATACTCAAGATCTGAAAACATACGTCCCACAGTACTTGAGAGTGTTCATAGCAGCATTATTTCTAATAACCAAAATGTGGAAACAATCCAAACATCCACCAGCTGGTGAGTGGATAAACACAACGTGGTATGTCCATATAATGGATACTACTCAGCTATGAACAGTGCAGCTGATACTTGAAATAATATGGACAGACAGCTATAAATAGTACTGCTGATACTTGTAATAATACGGAGAAAGAGAGTCTAGACATGAAGGACTGTAAACTGTATGATTGCATTTACTTGAACTGTGTAGGAAGGCAAGGCTGTCGAGATAGAAAGCAGATCATGGTGGTCAGGGGCTGGGGTGGGCGCAGGATGGACTGCAGAGGGAGCGGAGAAGCTGGTGGGCTGACTCAGGTGTTCTAAACCTGGCTTGTGGAGATGGTTAAACATCTGTATACATTCCCTAAAACTGCCACACTGTACCTTGAAAAAGGATAGCTTCTGTGGCACATAAAGTAAACCACCATAAATTGTGCTAGGATTTGGATCGCATGAGTTCATAAACGTGCTGTACTTTGATGATTGTGATCCACAGACACAGAGGACATGGTTTCAGAACTCTTAAGTTCACCTGGACGTGAGGAGGCGCTCCTGAGCACCTGAATGCTTTTGGGGTCTTTCAGCGGATCCCATCCTTTGCACTACCCTAGAACTCTTAAGTTCCCCTTGCCTCTTGCCACAACAGCTCCTCATTAATGTTAATGGAATTTAAGGCTCAGGTAGGGAGATATTTTTAAGGTAATTCCAATTAAGTCAAACCATCCAAAAATAACTCTGTGAATGTAGGCTTATGTTCTTCCATTCTTTTTCCTATGAATATACATTTATTTTTACATAGTTGAAATTAAATATATTTAATGTTTTAAATTGATTAGATAAAAATGAATATTTTCCATGATTTAGTTGCTCACTGTATGAATATTTGGTTAGTACACATTTTCTTGTCTTGTATATTATTTTTTCACAAACTTTGCTTACCTGTTAGTTTTTATTGAATTCCTATGTGGATAATGTTACTTTTTAAAACCAGTTGTATTTCCTTACTTTAACTATCTCTTCATACCCACTCTTTATCTATTGGTCACTAAGTGGTCTGCTTTTTAAATTAAAATCTAAAAACAATGTAATATGGGCTCCATACAAAAAACTTGGAAACTGACCATCAAAATATACAATGAAAAAAATTCACCTCTAATACCACCAAAAATATATTTTTTGTTAGTATTTGGTATTTGTTTTTCCAATAGCATTAGGTGATAACGTCTTTTCTTCCATGCCCTGATCAAGAGTGAATACAAATTTTTTTAAAGTACTTATGTAATGATAGATAAAATCCATAATTATTATAATTAGCATTTCTTTGATTTCTAATGAATTTTAACTTTTAATAACCACAAAATATGTTTTGTAGCCTTTGTTTTTCTTTGAAGGACTCATACTTGGTTTTTCTCATATTGGAATTTTTATCTTTTTCTTACTGAGTTATATGCACTCTTTTTTTTATTGTTTAAAGATATTAAGCTTATGATACTTGAATACTTTCCTCTGTTGTTTGCCTTTTAACTGTGGTTGTTGACTAATTTTTATATTGCGGAGGATATGTGAGGATCTTTACCTGCTTGAGTTAGGGACCCTGAAGAAATCTGCTCCAGTATCCTTCTTTTATTAAAAAAATTAAGCAAGTAAAGCAAACAAACAAGAGATTTTGTTCAGTGTAAGTTACGAGCATTCCCAGAGTTTTTCCAGGGATATGCAATTGGACTGATTTGTGTCTTGCAATTTGCATTTCTCCCAGGACCTTGAGGATTTCAATGGATAATACCATATACGGTGGTTATTTGGCAATATATGAATTGCTGGTGTGGTTTTTCTGTAATACAGTTGAGGACCTTTTGTTTCCCTTTTCTTAAGAGTTTTTCTGCTTTCTTCCTGTCCCTGTCTCTAAAATCAAGGTTCCTTGGAGAGGAGGCTTTCCTGAAAAAAAAGTATCCACAAACCTAGGGATTAAGCAGTTAGCACGTAAGAAATTGATTAAATTCCAGCAAAGGATCACAGGAATTTAAGGCAAGCTCTTTCCTTGTCTTTCAGAGACCCTGAGAGAATTGCCTGCTTTACCTTCCTGAAATCCTTTCTGACTTGCGTAGGTCTTCAGCTGCCCTTTGTCTCTGTCTGTGGTTCTGAACAGCAAACCCGCCCTCCTCTATGAGGTTCCTTTTGCTCCAAGTCTACGTGGAGCAGGAAGTATCCACTTAAATTGGGTTGGACTTCAAGCAGCCGGGAGCACATTGTCATGATGTGTCAAGTTCAGCCTTTGATGAATATGAGGCACAGCAGGGGCCTCTCCCCTTGGAGAAAGAGAGAGTGGTCAGTGGTCCTCCAGCGGCCTTCCCACCATGTTGGAACAGATTGTGGGTTTCCTTGGCTCGGGACAGAATGACTAAAACTATAGTCGTGATAAATAAAATGAGGGTCCTTACTTTCCACGTGGCTGTGGGACTACTGCTAGTTTGCTAGTTGGTCTGCTTTTCATTCAAAGTTCCCATTCCACCCTGCACACTGAACAGAAGGAAAGGGTGTGGAATTCATATGCAATCCACATGGTTTAAATCCCTACACCCTTGCTCTTTACTCCTTGTGTGCCAAAGCCATAGGCTTCTGTTTTCTCAAAGTCACCCATGTCTACTGTTCTCTTAACTTGGGCTAGAAAAAGTATGTGCCATTTGGTTCTGGAAATGAATACTGTGTCTGCTCATACTCACTCAGTACAGAGAGGTGTGGAGTACTGGAAGAGGATTACTAGAGGAATTAGCAAGGAGTTGTTATTCTGTGCTTATTTCAGTCCTGGCTAAATATGGGTGACTATATTTAGAGGACTTAACTTCATCTGTAGCTATCCTAGTGCTTGAATACTTTCTACCAGAATTCTTCCCTGATTGCCAACTTCTTGCACACCTTTGCAACTTACATCTTAGATGCCCTTGTTTGAGTGCTCTTCCCGTCTGACAGCAGGCATTGCCTTATAACCCCACATCCTCGGTGTTGCTAATTGTCTAAATTGCATGTTACTGCTATCTGTGCTGTCTTGAAGAAATGCATGAAATGCTTATATGCACATCATTGCCTCCAGTATACACACGGAAGGAATATATTTTTAAATTTTTTAAAAGTGTTAATAAATTTTTATTAGAGAAGTTGAGAACTTACAAAACAATCATATATGTGTGTGGAATTCCCATGTAACACCCATCCACCAACACACTACATTGGGTGGAACATTTGTTACAGATTTTGAGATTCTGTCGTTAGACTACCACCACTTACCATGGTCTAAAGCATACATTTGGTATATATTTTTTCCATACCTCCCTCTTTTTAACATGGTACATCTTTGGCACTGATGCAAGAATATTACATATTACTGTTAACTATAGTCCATAGGTTACATTAATTGTATTTTCTCACCTGAAAGGACTCTTGCGTTGTGAGCTCTTCCAAGGCTTTCTGTTTGCCTAGGATCTAGTTAGCACAGAGTCCTAGCTACAGAGCATATCCAACCAGTGACAGAAAGCACCTGATATTTCCTGAGAAATCTGCTTTAGGTTTTTGTAGATGGTTAATCCTTAAGAAGCAATGGCTGTATCTTTACAAAATGCATAGATATACTTTTAGGTGTAGGCATAGGACCTTGAAATTGATTTTTTTTCCTTTTAGTTTATATATATTTTAAACTTTCTGGAGGAAGTGGGGCTTGTTTTTGTTTTTTTTTAAGTGGATTTTGGAAAACTAAATAATGCGCATGTAAAAGGTATTACATATTCAAAAAATTTGTTTTCAAGAGCTTTGCAAGTATTGCCTCTGCTTAGATGATAGATTATCACAGGTAAAGGATCCTTGGAAGTCATTTGTTCCAGAGAATTAGGAAAACTTGCTCAAGACACACAGTTAAGCAGAGCTCTTAGCTGGCTGTGTGATTCGTTCAGATATGCCCCTGACCTGGCTGGGCATTTTGATACATACGCTACAGTAACTTCATAAAGCCACCTTGTAAATTAAGCAGGGAAGACAGCAGTTCCTAGTTTAGAAATGAGGAAGCTGAGACCAAGACTGACTGCCGTGGCTGGTAAGTGACAGCGTCAGAATTTGAACCCAGTTCTCAAGTTCCCTTTTTTATCCTTCCCTCTTTGGGTCCCTCTTTGCCTCCCAACTTGGGAGCTTCTTCTAGTGGAACCGTTCAGTGCCTTTTTTCCTATGCTACCTATCCAGAGGGAATCTCTTCACCTCCTTCTTGGCGCAAGGCCACATCCCGGCAGCATCTGGTCTGCAGGCTGGCTGTGACACCCGACACTCGGCTAGCAATCCTTTACTGAAGAGGGGGCTCGGCAGTGAGAGCACCTGTAACTTTTTGGTGCTTACTCAGTGGTTTTCATTGTTGGTTCATGAGGCTGGTGACTTTCATCACATTCGGCTATAAAATGGAATACCATGTATTAACTGTAATGGCATGTTGTATATGTGTATTGTTACAATATCAACCTCTCTTAGAAAAACACTGTTAAAAAAACTCTAGCTACCAAAAATAATGAAGAGAATTCCTGGATACTGGCCGATTTCAAAAGTGTAAACCAAATGAAACTGCATCTCTGTGCTAGGTAACTCTGTTTAAAAGGCTTTTTCTCTTCTGTGTTAGGCAATAGGGCTCTAACTTTTTTCTTAAGAGAATCTTTTATAAAGAAACTTTTTGGGGTTGATATTTTTCAAAATATGTTTTGGTAGCTCGGTGAAACTTGTCAGAGCTTACTGGCAAATAACTGTAGACACAAAGTAACCAACATGCCTAAAACGGATTAATATCTCAGAAAAATGTCAGTAAGAAATTTTGGGGGAGGTTAGAGGAAGAGTGGGATGAAAATGGCACCCCTAACTCCTGTGCAGCTCCAGGAAGAGGCTGCAGGGGACACTTTCCTGGAAATGTCGTTGTGAGCACTGGTTTCCCGGGCATCTGCTCTGCCTGGCTGCTGAGAAGTGGTAATGCAGTAATGCCCAGGAGACTTTAGAGAACGTTTTCTGTCTGGGAAGCTTTTTTTTTTTTTTTAATCTTTTGGGCTTAATTTTATATTTTGCATATGAAAAACATTTACCTGTTTCAAAGTCAGGCTGTATATAAAGATACTCTCAGAGAAATCTCATCCTTGTCCCCATCTCTTCCACCCCAACCACCTGTGTTCCTTAGGGTGACCATTTTCGTTAGTTTCACTGTAACCGTCCTGAGTCTTTTTATTGAAAAAAGCCAAATGTGCCATTTTCCTCCTGTGTAGAAGGCGGCATACTAGGTACACCCTTTTTGCACATTGCTTCTTCATGCTCCTTTTCCTTTTGGCTGCAGAGGACCCGTGGTGTGGAGGCACGGCTTTATTTAACTGGCCTTCTGTGAATGGGCATTGGCATTGTTTCCAGGATTCTGCCGTTAGAAATAATTCCACAATAAATAACCTTATGCAAATGCTGTTTCATGTTTGTGGAGGGAAATCTTCAGTGTTGAAAGAGAAACGCATCAGTACTTTTCCACATATTGCAAAATTTCCTTCCCACCGGCAGTGTTTGAGAGTGCCTGGGAGAGGTGCCATAGGTAGCTATTCAGTGCTTTTGTTTTAACCCTTTGCAACCTTAAAAACACACGTGTGGTGCCTGGAGCTTGTACCAGAGAGAAGCACCGTGAACCGTGCCTGTGGGTGTGAGCCCATCCCAAATAGGATTTTTGATGCAGCTACTGTCAGCTGAGGTGTAGCCCAGCGGAATCAGGATGCATCTTAATCCTATTACTGGAGTCCTTTATAAGCAGAATGACATTCAGCCACAGAGAGAAAGTCATGGGGAGAAGCCGGAAGTCAGCCCTCTGGGTGCATTGCCACGTGACAGGACAGCCAAGGATCACGGATCACCGACAGCCGACCCCAGAGCACCCGTTTTCCGGGAGAAAGCATCGCCTTGCTGACGCCTTGATTTGGGACTTCTGGCCTCAGAACCACGAGCCAGTCAGTTCCCATCGCTGAAGCCAACCCGTTGCCTGGTACTTGTTTTAGCAGCTGGGAAGCTAAAACGACATGCGTGTATGGCATCTCTACCTTCACAGCACATCTGTATGATCATTATTTCCGCCGGGGGTGGAGTGGGAGGTGAGCGTGCAGAAAGCCAAGCCTGGGGAGCTTGCCTTTCCCCAGATCCCTGGGCTTGGGACGGCAGAGCCGCGAGCAGGTGCAGAGCCTTCCCGTCGCGCTCTGGCTCTCCTGCCGCCACCACGTAGTCTTAGAACGGTGCAGGGCGAGCACAGTGCTTCCTCGAGGTGGTGGCGATCAGTCCGGGAGCAAAAGCCAATGTGAGTTTTAATTTTGCAGCCACAAAGAAATGTGTGACTCAAAGCAAGATGCAGATTTTAAGCCCATGAAATGGTGTTCATAATAGTCACGTACCCCAGAGATGATGGGAATTCAAAAGTGTGAATGTACTTTGGCCGTTTGGAAGAGAAAAAAAAATCCATTTGAAAATGCAGTACTTCAGTGCTCTTCTCATCATTACCTTAGGAGTTGGAACGTGTGGTTGCAGGGGAGGCAGCACACCCCTCAGATGAGGGAGCTCTTTAAGTCAAGGGGAAGGGGGCTATGGGAGCAGGACAAGCGTGCTCTCCCCCAGCACCGCTGTTGCCTCACTGCCTTTTGCTCCTTGGTTGTGGGAAGTTGAGGTATCTGTGGGAGTGGCCAGGGCGGCAGGAGGGACAGAGGGACAAAGGTTTTTCAGGCTGATGACCACTGTCAGTGGCTTTGGTGCCAGCTGGCATCAGGAAAGCCGTTTCTTGATTGTTTGCCGCTTGAATGTCAAATTCCAAGAAAGTTTACCTATCTCTTGCAGTAATCGAGAATAAGGGAAGAAACCGTTAAAATACCAAGAAGGAATAGCCAGGTTCTCAGTTTGTAACAGCAGTCTCTGGTGAAATGAATTTGTAATTTGTGGCAGAGACCTGAAACTGCTCTTCCTTGCTAAAATAAATTGATTTCTTTGGCTGTCTGAACTTCATTTCTTGAACTGGACAGGAGCTAGCCTAGTCTAAATTAAACTCACTTTCCATGAATAAAACCGGGTCACACGGGGCCGGCTGAGTGTGTGAGTCTTAGGCCCATTCAGCACACACCTGCACCTAGTGTTGCCCTCGCCCCCCGGCTGGCCCGTGGGTGCTCAGCGTGCGTTAGCCTTCGGGTCGGTCGCTCGACTTGGTAAGGACCGTCAGGCGGACCTGCCGGCGTAGCGCAGTGGTGGGTGGGGAAGGGAGGCGTCAGCGCACACCTGCGGGATCCCAGGGAAGGAGGGCCCTGGCTCGGCGCTGAGCCAGCTGCCTCCCGCCTGGCCTGCCTCTGGCCAGCTGCGGCCCTGGGCCCCTTCCTAGTTTTCCTGTGCAGGAGCCGGGCACCGTAGTATTTCAGAGGTTTTATTTGCATGTAGAAGCCAATGAAGTAGATCATGGAGGCAGGAAACTGAATTTTTAGAAAAAGGACTGAGTGCCATCATTTAAAATTTTATTTCTGGGAAGCGGATGTGGCTCAATTGATGGAGCGTCCGCCTAGCATATGCGAGATCCAGGGTTCAAACCCAGGGCCTCTTGGCCTGTGCGGTGAGCTGGCCCACACACAGTGCTGATGCGTGCAAGGAGTGCCGTGCCACGCAGGGATGGCCCCTGTGTAGGGATGCCCCATGTGCAAGGAGTGCACCCCTTGAGAAAAACGCAGGCTGCCCAGGAGTGGGGCCGCACACGTGGAGAGCTGATGCAGCAAGATGATGCAATAAAGAAGAGACACAGATTCCTGGTGCCACTGAGAATGCAAGCCACTGAGAATGCAAGCAGAAGAACACACGGTGAATGGACACAAGACAGCAGACAGTGGTGGTGGGGGAAGGGGAGAGGAATAAAATAAATCTTAAAAATTTTTTCTTTTTTAGGCTTTTTTTGTTGTTAAATTTCTTTTTAGAAATTTTTTTTTTTTAGGTACAGGGGAATGAGGAATGAACCCAGGACCACATATGTGGGAAGCTGGTGCTCAACCACTCACCAAGACATATCAGCTTCCCTGACTTGGCTATTTTGTTTGTTTTCTTTGTTGTTTGTTTTTGTTTTCTCAGGAGGCACTGGGAACCAGACCTGGGACCTCCTGTGTGGGAGGCGGGCCCTCAACTGCTTGAGTCACATCTGCTCCCTAAACTTTTTTTTAAAATAGAGCAGTTGTAGGTTTACAGAAAAATCACACAGAAATTATACTGCTCCCATACATCTGCCTCTTGCACACAACAGTTTCCCTATTATTAGTGTGGTACCTTTGTTACAATTGATGAAACATTATTATTATAATTGTACCATTTGCTATAGCCCATTGTTTACCTTTGGATTCCCTCTGTGCTGTAAAGTTCTGTGGTTTGTTTTTGTTTTCATGGTAACTTATTACCATGTAAAATTTCCCATTTTATCCACTGGTGTTGACTCCTCACTGAGCTGTGCCTCCGTCAGCATCGTCCTTGGCCGGCCAAGGTTTCCATCGCCCCTTCTGCTAAATCAGAGGCCTTTACAAGCGGGTTGGCGTAAACAGTGGGCGTTTCCTGCTCGCGGCTGCGAGGTTAGGCGAGACCCGGCATCGAGGGGCTGCCAGTGGCTTCTTCCCCGGGCTGTGCTGCTCTGGGGCTGGCTGCCCGACATCCCTGGGTCTTCGGCTTTTCTGTCACAAAGCAGTGCATGTGGCGGCATCTCCTTTTTCCTCCCCGTTCCGCTCACTTCCAGTTTCTTGCCTTTTCCTGGTTCCCTTTGCTTGTAAGGTCAGCCCATCCCCGTTCAATTTGGGTGACCTTAACTAACAGCATCTTCAAAGGCCCTGTTGACAAATAGGCTCACATCAGTTTGGAAACTGAATGTGCCTTTTCCAGTTTCCAACCTGGCAACTGAACAACTCCAGCAGAAACTCTGTGCAGTTCAGCACTAACTCCCTGTTCCCCACCCCACTGTGATCCCTGGAAACCTGTATTCTAGATTCTGAATTTGTGAATTTTCATATTTTGCTTATTTCCTCTAGGTGAGATAGTAAAATATGGGTGCTTTTGTGCCTGGCTTCTTTCACGCAGCAGGACGTCTCCAGCGTTCGTTCATGTTGTGGCATGCGCGAGACCCTCCCGGCTGACGAATCAGCCGCTGTATGTATGGACCACACTTGTTTATCCATTCACCTGTTGATGGACGCCAGGGTTGCGTCCACCTTTTAGCAGTTGTGAATAATGCTGCTCTGAACATCGGCGTGCAAATATCTGTTCTAGTCACTGCTTTCAATTCTATTGGGTATATAGCTGGAAGTGAAATTGCTGGGACATACGGCAATTCTGTCCTTAGCTTTCTGAGGAATTGTTAAACTGTTTTCCACAGTGGGTACACCATTTTACATTCCTGCCAATGATGTGCAAGGGTTCCCATTTCTTCATATCCTCTCCCTTACTTGTTATTTTGTTTCCTTTTTTTCTTTTCTTTTTCTTGGCCCCTGGTCATGTGCAGGCAGGCTGGCAGGTCTTCCTCAACGGATTCACTTGAGCCTCCATTTAGGCTTGCTTGCTTTTTATTGATGGTTTCTTCTCCTTTTAAAAGTGGCCAGTCTAGAGTGTGTGAAATGGTATCATTGTGGTCTTGATTTGCATTTCCCTGATGATTAATGATGTTGAGCATCTTTTCATATGTTTATTGGCCATTTGTATTCTTTGAAGAAATATCTATTCAAGCTTTTTCTAATATTTTCTTTTTATTTTGAAATACTTTCAGGCTTACAGGAGAGTTATAAAAACAATACACACCTCCACAGAGAACTCCAGCACAGCCCTGAACCTCCAGATCCCCAGAGCCACTTAGCATTTTGCCACATTTGCAAGCATCGTTCTGTCTACCCATTTGTCTGTCTATGTCTGTCTGTCTGTCTTTCTATCCATTTTCTTTTTTTTTTTAAGATTTATTTTTTTAAATTTATTTCTCTCCCCTTCCCTGCTCGCCCCCGCCCCCAGTTGTCTGCTCTCTGTGTCCATTCGCTGTGTGCTCTTCTGTAACCGCTTCTATCCTTATTAGCGGCACCAGGAATCTGTGTTTCTTTTTGTTGTGTCATCTTTTTGTGCGTGCAGCGCCATTCTTGGGCAGGCTGCACTTTCTCTCACGCTGGGGGCTCTCCTTACAGGGCACAATCCTTGTGTGTGTGGCTCCCCCACACGGGGGACACCCCTGCGTGTCAGGGCACTTCCTGCACGCATCAGCACTGCGCACGGGCCAGCTCTACACGAGTCAAGGAGGCCCGGGGTTTTGAACCTTGGACCTCCCATGTGGTAGGCAGATGCCCTATCCATTGGACCAAGTCCGCTTCCCTATCTCTCTATCCATTTTCTGAACACTTGAGTGTAGGTCATCATGCACCTTGAGCACTTAATACTGCCAGGTACATTTCCTAAGACCAAGGGTATTGACTTATGTAACCTCGTTAAGTGCAGTTATCAAGGTCATGAAATTTAACATTGATGTAAAGTTTACCATCTAAATTCTAATTTTTTCATATGTCCTAAAAATGCCCACTTGAGACTTTTCTCCTCTTTGCTAAATCCCATCCAGGATCATCTGTTGCATTAGTTGTCATTGTCTCTTTGGTTGTTCTTTCTTCTTTTTTTAATTATGAAAACACATGTACAACATGAACTTTCCCATCTCAGCTACTCTCAAGGGTACCATTCATTGGGATTAACCACATTCACGACACTGCTGTGCCCTCACCACCTTCCATTCCTAAAACGTCCCCTCTCCCCAAGCAGAACCCTGCACCCACTAGCCATTAACTCCCCACTCTCCCTGCCTCCCATTCCTGGAAACCTGGATCCTAGTTTCTGTCTCTATGAGTCTTGTGTATTCCCAGTATTTTCTTTGTTGTTACCATGGAGTTTAAATGTAACTTCTTAAATCTATAGCGGTCTCATTTGTTTTGATACGAACCTAACTTCAACAGTATACATGAGCTATGTTCCTGTACTCATCGTTCCCCTCACCTTTATGTAGTTTTTGCCACAGATTACCTGTCTATACGTCATGAATCCAAAACCACTAATTTTCATTACATTTTATGCATTTGCCTTTTAGATCCTGAAGGAAATAAAGAGTAGAGTTATAAACCATAAAAACAGTAGTACTGGCATAAATCTATATACCCATGCCACTACCCTCACTGGAGATCTTTATTCTTCATGCAGCTCCTGTGGACTGCTGTCCTTTCCTTTTTATCTGCAGAGCTCTCTTTAGCATCTCTTATAGGCCAGTCTTGTGGTGCTGAACTCCCTCAGCTTTAGTTTATCTGGGAATGTCTTAATCTCTCCCTTATTTTTTTTTTAAAGGAGGGACCAAGGATTGAACCTGGGACTTCATGTATGTGAAGCAGGTGCTCCACCACTGAGCTACACGCACTCTGCTCTCCGTCATTTCTGAAAGGCAGTTTTGCTGGATGTAGAATTCTTGGGTGATAATTTTTTACTTTTAGGACTTTAAATATATTAATCCCACTGCCTTCTTGCCTTATGGTTTCCAATGAGAAAAAGGCTCTTTATCTTATTGAGGCTTCTCTTTAAGTGACATGTTGCTTATGACTTTCAGAATTCTTTCTTTTCTTTAACTTTTTCAACAACTCAGTTTTTTTGAAACGTATTAATAAAGCATACAATTCATCCAAAGTGTACAAAAAATGGTATTTGGTACAGTCATAAAGTTGTGCATTTATCACTTCAATCATTATTAGAGCATTTTCATTATTTCAATAATAATAAACAAAAGGCAAGCAAATAAGAAAATTATTTACCTCTTAATCTCTCTGTACTGTGTATAACTGCTATTTCTTGCTGTTCTTTTTATTTTTCTCAAAAATGCCCCATGTTACACTTTTTCTTCCCTCTCCCTCCCTTCAGAACCTTTGGTAGCCACTCTTTATATCAACATTAGAAGTTCTTCCGTTACTAGAATAATAATAAGTCTACTTAGTCTGTAGTTTCATTCCACCCCTTTTGTTTGTTCATTGCTCTCTCTTGAGGATTCTGGTGCCCACTCTGCTTCGATTGAGAGGGGCTCAGATCCCAGGGGCAGGTGGATGGGCGTGTCCTCCTCCTTGGAGGGGCGAGAATTGGCCCAGCCCCTTGAGTGGCACTGAGCTTCCTTCCGCAGCCCTTGCAGACCCACTTGCCGACCCACTTGCCCTGCCCTCGCATTCTTGAGACCCACCTCCGGAGGCCCAGCGGGAGGCTCGTATTGTCCTGCCTCAGTCCCTGCCTTCCTAATTCTCACCTCGTGTGTGAGCGAGACCAGGGCTGCGTCCTGATGATGCTGAGTGAAGCTGGACCTGCGGATGCCATCCCCGTGTGGGACCAATGATTTCAGTGTGGCTTTGGGAAAATTCTGGAATATCAAGCTCTAGAAAGGTCCAGACTACAAAGATTTCAGTGTGGCTTTGGGAAAATTCTGGAATATCAAGCTCTAGAAAGGTCCAAACTACAAGTACTTTATTTCCATCATTCTTTAAATATCTGAAGTGCTGTATCATGCAGAGTTAAAAAATTGGTGGCTTTCATTTTAGCTTAATAATGAAAGGTCATGCTCAGTGTACCGGATATGTGGAAGGCTAGAAAAGTCAACGGAAAAAGAGATATTCTTTGGTATTTACTTCCCTTTTTGAAAATTTTGAGGAAATAAAAATCTCCAAGGAAAAGAGGTAGACCTTCTCCTTCTCCCCCCAACCCCCAGCTAGTCACACTTTTCAGCCATAGACGGTCGTGCTTCCTTGTCTCCTCTGTGCGATCTTTTCTATACCGTGCTGATCACTGCTCACCGAGAGTTTCTCTTTCTTCTCTTTCCAGTGCGCAGAGGCCAAAAAGCACTGCTGGTATTTTGAAGGACTGTACCCCACATACTACATGTAAGTATTGGCCCTTTTCTGTTTGTTTTGTTCTGTGGTCACGTCTCTCTGAGAATTTTTTCTTTAATAGGTGCAGGTCTGGGCAGTGATGGGGGCGGCCTGGGTGTGCCCCCCTCACCCCCAGCTCCAGTCCTGCCTGTCTGCTGCCCGATGAGCAGGTGACCTTGCAAATGGCATTCAGCCGGCTCAGACCAGTTTATGTGCATGTTCTGTTCCCTAATGTGGATTGGTAAAGGCGGGGAGTGATAGCTGGGTAAGGCCCAAATTGTGTTGGTTTATACAGATTTCCCTAGGCAGAGGGAGGGAGGATAGTAGCAGTAAAATTATGATCTTCAGAAGGACTACAAAAAGCCCTCAGCTGAGCTGCTGTGACGGTGTGTGTGCACGTGCATGTATATGCTCGTGCAAGCGTATGTGCAAAATAGCACTCATCTGCCCCTAGAGAGGTCCAAGGGCCAGGCGGGCATTGCCGGTGGTTTGTGGCAGGCAATGCCTACTCCTCTGCCCCCTAGCGCAAGCACTGCAAGCACTTCCACTCTGTCCCTGTGTGATTTCAATAGCTGTCCTGCCGGCCACTAGCACGCCATACCACTTGCCTACGTGGCCTCATTCACTCTTCGGCTTATTAACTTTTTGCTTTTGAGTACCATAGGCTTTGAGTGGCATGCCCCAACCAATTTTTTCCTCAAAGCCTGTTATTTTCAGTATAGAATTTTGTCAATGTGAGCTTTTTCAGGACTGCACATAATGGCATTAGAGCAGAAACACTGTCTTTTAGCATACAGGTGTTCACAAATGGTTTTAGAATCTGATATGATGCTAAATACATGGTGAGAGCAAACATGCATCAATGAGGGCTATTTCTGAGTCGGCTAGTATGTATGTTGTCTTACCTGTGTTTCTTGGAGATGGAGCTGGTTTTTTTTTTTTAAAGATTTTATTTATTTCTCCCCCTCCCTGTTGTCTGCTCTCTGTGACTATTCACTGTGTGTTCTGTGTCTGCTTGTATTCTCACTAGGTGGCTCCGGGAACTGATCCCAGGACCTTCTGGATTGGGAGAGAGGTGCTTACTCTCTTGTGCCACCTCTGCTCCCTGTTCTACTATGTCTTCTTACTTTCTCTCCTCTGTGTCTCTTGTTGCATCATCTTCTGCGCCAGCTGTCCGTGTCAGCTGGCACTCCTGTGTGGGTCGACGCTCTTGTGTGGAATGGCATTCCCACGCAGGGCGGCACTCCTGCACAGGGTGACATTCCCGTGTGGGCCAGCTTGCTGCATGGGCCAGCTTGCCCTCACCAGGAGGCCCTGGGTACCGAACCCTGGACCTCCTATATGGTAGATGGGAGACCAATTGGTTGAGCCACATTCGTTTCCCTGGAGGTGTTTTTAATCTTGCGGAGACCAATGGTAGAAGGAGAAAGGTTGCCTGTGTGTAAATAGGGATGAACAGCAGGGAAATGTGTGGTTTTGTTGCTTTGGCTTCACCCCAACAACGAGGAACCCCTAACGCACACATCACTGTAGTCTGGCAGAAAGCCTCTGCAGGTGCAGAAAGAAAGCAGCATAAGGACTTCGGCTCTAATTACAGAGTTATCAGGTTGAAGAAAAATGGTGGTGGGATAATGGAGATAAAATATTTTGGTTCTCCTAAGTACAAGCTTTTATTGTTTCAGCTTCTTCCCCAAATTGGATCTGCCATGCCCCCTATGTGTTCTTCCTAGGACCACGTGTGTTTCTTGTTCGGTGACTCAGCTGGTGAATGACTTCCTGCTTTTTTAGGTACTGGGAGTCAGAGTTCACTGCCTTGTATTCATTTGTTCCTTTATTCATTCACTCTTTGGTAAATGGCTTTGAAGCAGTTATTCTGTTTCTGCATTCAGACCTGCTGGTTTGGTTTTGGACTGAACCCATCTTTCCCCCTTCCTGTGGGAATGGTCCAGCGTCCTCCAGCTGACTCCTGAGAAGTTGAAAAGTGAAGTCACTCTCAGGCGCTGGATACTGAGGCTCGGTGTCAGAGGGAGCATTTACGCAGCCACAGGCGTCGTTCTGTGCTGCTGTGGGAACCAAGATCTGTGAGCATCATGGTCACTTGAAGGCCCCATCTCCGTGGACGAGTCTTCTCGTTCTTCCTCTGCTCTCGCCGCCTCCTAGTTTCCCGGAGCTTCGCCTGGCTCCTCACTTCGTTACGCCCAGGGAACATGTCGTGAGCTTTCTGGTGGGTCTCCTTTTAGTATCTTCTCCCACCCAGGTCTACCTTCTTTCTAGACCACATCACTTTCCTGCTTCATAGCACTAGGGACCAAGTCTAACTTCTTAGCTCCCTTTGATAGGAGGTCTCCAAGATACTTGTCTGGTGAACCTTTTCTCTTGATCGAGGATCCCACAGGCCTCCAAATATTTGACTTTGCCTGATGCACAGTGAACACCTCCCCGCCCCAGTGTCAAGTCATGCTTTTCTTTCCAGCCCCCACCCTGCAGTCAGCATTTATGCAGATGACTCTCTGTCACTCCCAGTTCTCTCCCTGGCAGACCTCTTGTTCTGTGTGAAGCCTTCAGTGACCCAGTTCAACCGCCAGATTTTGACACCCCTTCTCCTTTTGACTCTGCTGTAGCACCTCGTGTATTCTTTGCCAACGACACGTGGTATACCACATTGTCCATTGTGTGACCACTTCCAGGATGGGTGCCATCATTTGTCCATCTGTTTAGCCTCAGTGCTTTGCACAGTACACAGCCCTCGATGTTTGTCTTCATGCCTTGTGCTATTTACTTTTCTACCAGCTCTCTTCTCCCCGTTTTTATTTCCTGTATTCTGGCACCCTTTCCTTATGCATAGATTTTTAAGTGTTTGGACTCCAGAGTCCAAAGAGTTCAAATATTTGTTCTGTGATGTCCTAGCTCCCTGATCTTGTCCAGTAGCTTCTTTGTGTACAAAATAGGAAAACAAAGGCTGACCTTCAAGGTTTGTAGCACGTGGTTGGGGCTGAAATTGTGTATGCATATACTCCTGTGCGAGGCCGGTTTCTGTCTCTGCTGAGATTAGTTCCTTTACAAACGGAACCCGCCGCTTCCCTGCGCACGTGAGGAGTGTCAGTGCCGTGGCACAGCCCTAGGCGGGGAGCGGTGCCTGGGAGCGCACTCTTGTCAGGCAGGCTGCATGCTTTGAATGGCATCGGTTCTCTAGGCTGGGGGCTGTTGAACACAGGAAAGCTTCCCTACTTTCCGTCAAGGTGGGGTAATGAAGCATTTTTAGCCGAGGGGAGCAAGGGGAAGTTGATGAGCTGTGTTCTCCTCCATCCAAGCTTGTCTTGGCCAAGGACAGATTTGCCACAGGCCAGACGGTAGCTGCAGAAAGGTCACGACCCTGCTGGAGAAGTGGCTGCCCTGAGGTTTAATCTCCTGGGGGAAGTCAGCATTCTTTGAAGCAGGCCTCGTGGTGGTTTCTGCGGCTTTGGCGGACCGTGAGACTCAGTCCAGCTCAAGCTCCCTCTTCTGCTTGGGGCCTGGGCAGGTCCTGGAATCCTGGCTCCATGACGTGTTGGCTTTCCACTGCACCAGACAGCCTCTTGACAAGGGTTGAGTGTGCAAGGCAGCTTTCTAGGGGCTTTATTTATTTGATCTACAAGTATTTGTTGACTGTCTGCCATGTGCCCGCTGCTGGGGATACAGTCAGGCGCAGGACATGGAAGGGCCTGGTGCCTCTGGGAACTGCCTGATGATCATGTTTGATTGACCGGTTATTTTTTTCTTATTGGTCAGTTACTCTTGAAGCATCTTTAACATTAAATTAAAGAGCCATTGAATCATAACAGCTCTCACTTAAAAATAATTTTTTTCTGAATATTCTACCTATCATTTGTTTGGGATAAAGTGCTTTGTATAACATTCTCCAAAACAGATAATTCCTTAAAGATGTTGATTCAAGGTGGTATCCTTTTTATTTTGTTGTAGATAATTTTCCCCCTGCAGAAAATACATTCTAAACGACGTCTTTCTTTTCTGATTATAATTTACCATGTGGAATGCGTTAGGGAGAAAGCATCTAGGTACAAGCTTGTTTGAGAGATTTTGTGCCTCTACCTCCTAGCCTGTCTGGTCTTTTGCTTTCTCCTTTTTTTTCCCCCCATTATTTTTACAAATAAACACTCTGCCTTCCCCCTGCCTCCATTTCTCTCTCCCCACCCCCCACCCCAGGAACCTCTAATCTGCTTTAGAATCACTCTGAATTTTCTATTTCTAATCATCTCTTCCAAGTGATATCATACCATTTTTGCCCTTGTGTGTCTTGCTTATTCCACTGAGCATGTTTTCAAGGGTCTTTCATGTCTCAGAACTTCATTTTTTTCTTATGGTTGAATAATATTCCATTGTGTACTTGTATCACACTTTGTTTTGCATTCATTTGTTGATGACAGTTGGGTTGTTTCCAGCATTTAGCTATTGTAAATAATACTGCTATGAATACTGGTGTACAAGTATCTGTTGGTGACCGTGTTTTCACTGTCTTTTTGGTATATACCTACAAGTGGGATTGCTGAGTCCAATGGTAATTCTGTTAACTTTTTGAGGAATTGCCATATTGCCTTTCACAGTGGCTGTGCCATTTTACATTCCCACGAACAATGCACTGGAGTACCAATTTCTCTGCATTCTCTCCAACACTTATTTTCCGTTTTTTGAACAATAGCTGTACTTGTGTGACGTGGTTTCTCATTGTGGTTTTCATTTGCATTTCCCTAATGGCTAATGATGTAAAGCATCTTCTCATCTCTTTATTGGCCATTTATGTATTTTCTTTGGAGAAATGATTATTTACATCTTTTGTCCATTTTAAAAATTCAGTTGTTTGCCTTTTTATTGTTGCATTGTAGAAGTTCTTTATATAGTCTGGATATTAAACCCTTGTCCAACATTTGGTTTGCAACTACTTTCTGCAATTCTGAAGGTTGTCTTTTTACTTCCTGGATTATTTCCTTTGAGGCACAAAAGTTTTTAATTTTGATGAAATCAAATTTACCTATTGTTTCTTTTGTTGATCGTGCTTTTGGAGTCACATCTAAGAATCCATTGCTGAATCCCAGGTTGTGAAGGTTTGACCCTATGTTATTTTCTAAGAGTTTTGTAGTTTTGGTTCTTATATTAAGGCCTTTGATCCATTTTGACTTTATTTTCGTATACGGTATGAGGTAGAGGTCTAACGTTACTCTTCTGCTTGTGGATATCCACTTTTCACAGCACCATTTGTTGAAGAGACTATTCTTTCCCCACTGAGTGGACCTGGCACCCTTATAAAAATTCATTTGGCCATAGATATGCGGGTCTATTTCTGGACCTTCAGTTCTGTTCCGCTGATCTATTTATCTTTCTCTGTGCCAGGACAGTTTTGATTACTCTCACTCTGGAGTGCAATTTGAAATCATAAAGTACGTCTTCCTGTTCTTCTTTTTCAAAATTGTTTTGGCTATTCCAGGCTCCTTGTGGTTCCATATTAATTTGAGGATTTCTTTCTCCATTTCTGCAAAAAATGCTGCTGGAATTTTATGTAAGGATTGCATTGAATTTGTATATTGTTTTGGGTAATGTTGACATATTAACAATATTAACTCTTCTAATGCGTGAACATGGGATGCCTTGCCATTTATTTATGTCTTCTTTAATATCTTTCAGTAGTATTTTCTAGTTTTCAGTACACAAACCTTTTATAACCTTAGTTAACTTTATTCCCAGATACTTTATTCTTTTGGATGCTGTTATAAATGGAATTGCTTTCTTAATTTCCTCCTTGGATTGTTCATTATTGATATCTAGGTACAGAATTGGTTTTTGAATGTTGATATTGTATTAATACTGTGCCACTTTGCTGAATTCATTTATTAGCACTAATAGTTTTTTTATGGAATTTTTTTGTTTGTTTGTTTATATATATAAGGTCATTTTGGCTGGAAGTGGAGAGATTTTTAATTCTTCTTTTCCAATTTGGAATTTGGAATATTTTCTTTTTCTTCCCTAATTGCTCTGGCAATTATTAGTATTAGTACAATACTGAATAGCAGTGGTGAAAGTGGGCATCCTTATCTCATTCTTAATTTAAAAAGATAAAGCTTTAAGTCTTTCAACCATTAGATA
The DNA here is from genome assembly GCF_030445035.2 of Dasypus novemcinctus. NCBI lineage: Eukaryota > Metazoa > Chordata > Mammalia > Cingulata > Dasypodidae > Dasypus > Dasypus novemcinctus. Next base: position 181,043 of record NC_080677.1, read on the forward strand.
TGACATTAGCTGTGGGTTTCCTTCCTAATGGCCTTTATCATGTTGAGAAAGTTCCTTTCTATTTCTACTTTTCTGAATGTTTTTATAAAGAGTGCTGGATTTTATCATGCCTTTTTTAGCATATATTGAGATAATCGTGTGTTTTTTTCTTTTATTTTTTTAATATAGTATATTACATTGATTAATCACAGCTTCAGTAAAAGTGACAGAAGAGATGTGTAGGAAGATCACATCTGAATCCAACTCCATGACAATCAGGATCACAAATTCCAAAGTAGGGCCCACTGGCAAGGCAATGAACTCTAGAGCCATCTGTCATGACCAGAGAACCTGTGTATTTCTGTAGCCCTCAGGAACACCAGTACCTGGTGTCTTTGGGATCCTGCGAGAGGTACATAAGCGCGACCCCTCTGATGACCTCCTGACTTGTTTTGAAGTCTCTTAGCCATATAAACTCATTTGTCTTTACCATTTCCCCCTTTTATTCAAGGTCTTTTTCTAGTTGCATCACCAGCCGGTGATGGTAGTAATCCCTCGGCACCAGGGAGGCTCATCCCTGGAAGTCATGTCCCATGCTGGGGGGAAGGTAATGCATTTACATGCTGCGTTTGGCTTAGAGAGTGGCCACATTTGAGCAACATGGAGGCTCTCAGGAGGTAACCCAAGGCACCCTGCAGCTCTAGGCCTAGTTGAAATTTTAAGTACATAGGCTCATAAGCATAGTCATCAGTATCAAGGGCCCATCATTGGACCATCCTTCTTCACTTGTCTTTGTCTTGGCACTTGGGGGATTGTTGCTGTTCCACTGGGGAATGCAACAGAGCTCTTCAGGATGGGAACTCAGCACTCCCTCAGTTGTCATGTGTAACTCTATCCACTGTGACAATACCCAACAAACATCCAAACATACCTGTATACCCTGTGTGCATGCCCTGGAGAACTCCCTCCCACCCATGGATCCCCCATCAATGATACCGCACCCTAGCGCTCTTCCCCTGCCATACTTGAACCCCTCTGTGGTCCAAAACTTCTTCAAAAATGAATCCTAATATATTGCCAAATTCAGTTAGTAGGAAAAAGGAAATAGTATTGATAGGTTTAAAGATTAGAAATAGAATACCTAATAATTTAGAAAAACTAAAATAAGGTAAAAAATAAATTGGAGTATTAAAAAATGAAAAATATCATAACACTTTGTTTTTGACGTTTTGCCTTTCATCACAGTAATAAGTGTTGCCCTGCATGATTGCCTTGACACTGTACATATTGTCTTTTACAGTCTATTTGGCTGATATTAATTTAGCCACCACCATTCTATTTTGATTACTATTTGCATGAAATATTTTTTCCATCAACATGTTTGCATCTATGGATCTAAGATGGGTCTCTTCTAAACAGCATGTAGTTGGTTCATGTTTCTTTATCCATTCTGCTGATCTCTCTGCCTTTTGATTAGTGAGTTTAATCCATTTACATTTAAGGAAGTTACTAAGGGAAGATTTACTGTTTTGACCTTATACTAGTTGTTTTTTGTAAGTCTTATTCCATTACTACCTTACTTTTGTTTAGATGATCTTTTATAATGATCCCTTTTGAATCACTTGTCCTTTCCTTTTTGGCAGATTTTTTAGATATTTTCCTCATGGTTGCTATGGCATTTTGATATTTATGAATTTCATAAAGAGATATTGGTTATTTTTGTAAGCTGGTCTGTTCCTCTGAGCATGATAGATACCCTTTGATTGATTTAAATTCAAAGGCTTTATGTTTACTTGATTCAATCAAGACTTGGACTTTGACTTGACTATGTCATTATGGCGTGAAGGTTTGAGTCTCCGCCTCCTTGGTGGTCTGTATAAATGGATGCTCAATCAAGAACACAGAAGAGAATACACAGAGGAAGAGAGACTGCTCCATAGATATGGCAGAGGCCCTAGGAAGAGAGATGAGCCATTTGCATGGTAGTTTACAGCTGGTCCTGTGAAGAGACCAGAGTAGCTGAGCCTGGAAAGAAACAAATCCCAGGGAGAGACGAGCCCTATGCCATCCAACAGCTGAGATACCCAGGAAAAGGTGGACCCACGGAAAGAGGGCGGCTGAACCCTCACAGATATCAGCAGCCATCTTGCTTTAACACCTGGCAGCAGACATTTGGTGAGAAAGTAACTTTTATGGTACCTTGAGTTGGGCTCTTCAGGGTCTTGTAACTAAGTGTAAGCTTTTACTCCAGATAAATACTCCTTATAAAAGCCACGAGAGGGAAGCGGACTTGGCCCAGCGGATAGGGCGTCTGTCTACCACATGGGAGGTCTGCGGTTCAAAGCCCGGGCCTCCTTGACCTGTGTGGAGCTGGCCCACGTGCAGTGCTGATGTGCGCAAGGAGTGCCGTGCCACATTGGGGTGCCCCCCGTGTAGGGAAGCCCCCCGCGCAAGGAGTGCGCCCTGCCAAGAGTGCACCCCATAAGGAGAGCCGCCCAGCGCAAAAGAAATTTCAGCCTGCCCAGGAATGGCGCTGCACACATGGAGAGCTGATGCAGCAAGATAACGCAACAAAAAGAAACACAGATTCCTGTGCCGCTGACAACAACAGAGGTGGACAAAAACACGAACATGCAGCAAATGGACACAGAGAACAGACAATGGGGGGAGAGGGGGAAGGGGAGAGAAATAAATTAAAAAGAAAAAGAAAAATATCTTAATAAAACAAAATAAAAGTCACAAGGGTTCTAGTGCTTTGCATCAGCACCCCTTTGGCTGACTAACACAGTTACCATGGGGATGTCATTTAGCATACTAAGCCTATTACAATGCAGTTTTTTTAAAAAAGATTTATTTCTTTATCTCCCCCCGCCCCCGGCTGCTCTCTGTGTCCGTTCGCTGTGTGTTCTTCCGTGTCCGCTTTTATTCTCATCAGGCAGCACTGAGGATCTGTGTCTCTTTTTGTTGCGTCATCTTGCTACGTCAGCTTTCTGTGTGTGTGGCACCACCCCTGGGTGGGCTGCGGTTCGCATGGGATGCCTCTCTTTGCACAGGGGCTAGTCCTTGCATGGGGGGCACCCTTACATGGGGGCATCCCTGCGTGGTCCGACACGCCTTGCACGCAGCAGCACTGCGCGTGGGCCAGCTCACCACATGAGCCAGGAGGCCCTGGGTATCAAACCCTTGGACCTCCTATATGGCAGGCAGATGCCCTTTCTGTTGAGCCACATCCATTTCCCTACAATGCAGGTATTTTACTTCAATGGCCTACCCATACACAGTACCTATTTCCTGCCACCACTCTCTCTTATGTGGTTCATGCCACAAATTACATCTATATGCTTTTGTGCCCAGTAACAAAGATTTATGCGTGTGTTTTGTGCATTTGAATTTTCAGCCTTATAAGAAGTAAAAGACTGCATTACAAATAAAAGACAAAATTTATATTTAACCATGTTGTTACCCACACCAGAGATCTTTATTTCTTCACCCAGCATTGAGATACTCTATACTGTTCTTTCCTGTCAACATGAAGAATACTTTTTAGCATTTCCTATAAGGCAGGTTTAGTGGTAGTGAAGTCCCTCGGTTTTTGTTTGTCCAGAAATGTCTTAATTTCTCCCTCATTGTTTTCATTTTTATTTTTTAAAATTTTTTAATTTTTTAGGTGGTACTGGGATTTGCACCCAGGATCTTGCACGTGCAAAGCAGGCACTCAACCACTGAACTACTCCCGCTTGACTCCCTCATTTTGAGGGACTACATTGCCAGATATATTTTTCTTGGGTAACATATTTTCTTTCAGCATTTTAAGTATGTCCTCCTGCTTCCTTCTGGCCTCCGCTGATTCTGTTGAGGCCTCTGTTGATTCTGTTGGATGTTAATCTTATTAAGGCTCCCTTGTAGGTGACAAGTTGCTTCTGTTGCTGTTGCTGAGTCTGTCTTTGTGCCTGTCAGTGGACACTTTGTAAAATCTTGCAGCATAGATTTATTTGAGTATTGCTTGATGTTTGCTGAGCATCTTGGATTTGTAGATTCATATCTTTCATCAGATTTGGGAAGTTTTCTGTCATTATTTCTTCAAATATTTTTTCTGGCCCTTTATTGCTCTCTTCTCCTTCTGGGTCTTCTGTAAAGCAAATTCTGTTTTGTTGTTGTTGTTGTTTTTCCCTCATTCTCTTCTCTTTCTGCTTCCCAGCGTGGACAATTTAAATTGTTTTGCCATTGAGTTCACTGATCCTTTCTTCTGCCTCCCTCAGTCTGCTCTTCAATTTTCTACTTCAGTTATTTCACTTTTGTGTTATGGAATTTTCATTTTTTTATAATTTCTACATCATTATTGCAATTCTCAATTTTAATCAGATTGTTTTCCTGATTTTTTTCAGTTCTTTGTCCCATTGTCCATGTTTTCTTTTAGTTCCTTGATCCTATTAATGAGAGTTGTTTGAAGATCTTTGATTAATAATTCCAGAGAGTGATTCCTCAGGAATATTTTCTTTTGAGTTATTTTTTTTTCCCTGTTACTGGGCCATATTTTCCTGTCTCCTTATATGTTTTGTAATTTTTTGTTGTTGTTGAGAACTAGACATTCTGCATACTAGCTCTTTACAGCCACGTGGATGCTAGTGGGAAGCTGTAAGTTCTGCTCAGAGGGCTGAAACTGTGGCCAGCTTCTGTCTTGGTTCCCCACCCCCATCCCCAGGTCCCCCAGACAGATGCCAGCCCTCAACCAACTTTAGAGGAAGAGCTTTCCTCTGCCAGGCCTGGCCCCAGCGGGCTGCTCCCGGCATCTGGGACAAGTTGCTACACCCGTTTCTGCAGGCGCCACCTCCGGGCTGAGCAGTGGGGCTCATCACTGGTTTGTACATTCACTTGTAAAAGTAGAGCTTCCTCTAGCGCTTCTGTAGTTGTTCTAAAGGTCCATTCTGGTTCCCAAATTAACCACCTATTTAATTCCAGTCTCTTTTTTCTAGCTTTTTTCATTTTTCGAGTGGAGGGAGCAGTTTTCAAAACTTCCTACTCCTACATTTTGTACCTTCTCCTTACTCTTATATTTGAAAACCTGATTTCATTTTGTCTCACCACAAATCCCATATGGCACTCCTTCTATTTCTCTTGCTTTTCTGCATGTCCCTGAATCTCATTCCAGCATTTATTATTAAGTTAATAGAGGCTAATTTTTTAAAAGCGATAGTGGGTTGCTGTTTTTTTTCCCTGCCTCTGCTGCTGCCATGGTGCCTGGAAAAAACTTGTGGTGAAGGGGGGCAAAAAAAAAAGAAAGCAGATTCTGAAGTTGACTCTTGACTGCACCTACCCAGTAGAAGATGGAATCATGGATGCTGCCAATTTTGAGCAGTTTCTACAAGAAAGAAGCAAAGTTAATGGAAAAGCTGGTAATCTTGGTGGGGAGGGGTCGTAACCATTGAAAGGAGCAAGAGCACGATTACTGTAACCTCAGAGGTGCCCTTTTCCAAAAGGTATTTGAAATATCCTGCCAAAAAATATTTGAAGAAGAATAATCTACATGATTGCTTGTGTGTAGTTGTTAACAGCAGAGAAAACTATGAATTACGTTACTTCCAAATTAACCAGGACGAAGAAGAGGAGGAAGATGAGGATTAAAACTCACTTATCCTGGAATATTTTGTATAAGTTGTTTAATAAAACATGGGAACCGCCCCCCCCCCCCCCAAATAGTGGATTTTCACATAGCTTCCTGGACATAATCACTTCACCAGTTATGATTTCTTTATGCTAGATGACATCACTCTGCTGACCCTTTCCCTTAGTCAAGGTTTCTTCTTTCTCGTTATTTTATCAGTGTTGAGTTGGAGAACTACATATCATATGTAGAAGCAAAATATTCTCCTTGTTTTTGAAGAAAACGTCCCTTTGGAATCTGAAAGGAGAAGCAATATGAATTCCAAACCTGTCTCCTGTTTTTTTTCCCCCTTACTCCTTACTTCACCACTTTTCTCTCCTGTCTGCAGGCTGTCCTTGCAAAAACTCTAAATTATTAATAAAATGTGCCTTTTTTGTGCTTAGGTTCAGGATTTACTAGCTATCTCCTGTTGAAAGCCCAGGCTCGTCATGTGGCCTCTTTTCCTTTCATTCTCGAGTTGTTCTGCCAGGGACTTTCTGCACTTGCTCACCCAGCGCTTTTATTTGTGTGGCTTGGAACACTGAGCAGCTAAAGGCAAGAGAAGGCAAGATGAAGCACAGAAGCTTGCAGAGAGCACATGACCAGAGCATGGCAAGCGCAGGCTGCGTCCATCGAACGGACCACTCTTTTTCCTCTCTCCTAGAGTCCAGAAAGTACTGCAGACAGCAGTGACAGTTTTCAGAGAAGGGTACATTTTAACATCCTGGCACTGGCCTTGATGCCAGGGTAAGGCTCCAGGAAGGGGGTCGCCATGCAGAGGTGTGGTCCAGTGAGGGTGTGCCCTCGAGGGCAGGCTCATGCAGAGGGCATGGGATCCAGTGAGGGCAGGGCCTCAAGGAGGGCGTTCTAATCCCCGAGCCCTGGAGAGCCTTCCGTTTACACAGGTCCTCTTTCGTTCCTTTCAGCAATGTTTTGTAGTTTGTGTGCAAGGCCTTTATGTTCTTGGTTAAATTTATTCCTAGATACTTGATTCATTTAGTTGCTATTGTGAAAGGAATTTTTTTTTCTTCTTCCAAATGTTCATTACTTGTATGTAAACATTAGTGATTTTTTCGGTGTTGTTCTTGTACCCCAACACTTTGCTGAATTCATTCATTAGCTCTAAGTGCTTTGTTGTGAATTTTTCAGAATGTACAGTATATACGGTCATATCATCTACAAATAGGGGAAGTCGTACTCCTTCTTGCCCCATTTGGATACCTTTTATTTCTTTTTCTTGCTTAATTGCTTTGAAAAGACCTTCCAGTACAATCTTGAATAACAGTGGTGACAATGGGCATCTTTGTCTTGTTCCTAATCTTAGAGGGAAAGCTTTCAGTCCTTCACCATTAAATAGGATGTTAGCTATGGCTTTTTAAAAAATGCCCTTTATCATGTTGAGAAAGTTTCCTTCTGTTCTTATTTTTGAATTGTTTTTGTCAAGAAAGGATGCCATATTTTGTTGAATGCCTTTTCTGCATCAATTGGGGTGATTGTGTGGTTTTTTTCCTTGATTCTGTTAATATGATATATTACTTTAGTTAATTTTCTTATATTGAACTAATCTTGCAAAGTAGGGATAGATCCCACTTGGTCATGGCATATAATTCTTTTAATATACTGTTGGATTTGGTTTGTCTGTTTTTGAGGGTTTTTGCATCTATGTTCATAAGAGAATTGGTCTGTAGTTTTTGTTACCTCTGTTATCTTTATTTGGCTTTGGTATGAGGGTGATGTTGGCCTCCTAGAATGAGTTACAGAGTGGTCCTGCCTCTTCAATTTTTTGAAAGCATTTGAACAGAATTGGAATTTAGTCTTCTTGGAATGTTTGGTGCATTTCCCTGTGAAACCATCTGGTCCTGAACTTTCTTTGTTTGGAGGTTTTTCATTACTGACTCATTCTCTTAGTAGTAATCGGTTTGTTGAGATCTCCTGTTTCTTTTTGAGTCAATGTAGGTAGTTTGTGTGTTTCTAAGAATTTGTCCATATCATCTAGGTTATCTAATTATTGACATACATTTCATAGTGTTCCCTTATAATCCTTTTTATTTCAACAGTGTCAGTACCCTTTTCATTTTTTTTCCTTTGTGAGTCTAAAGGTTTGTCAGTTTTATTTATCTTTGCAAAGAGCCAAATTTTGATTTTGTTGATCCTTTTTTTTTTTTTTTTCTGTTTCATTTCTCTGAGACTCTAATTTTGTTATTTCCTTCCTTCTCCTTGCTTTGGGCTTGGTTTGCTCTTCTTTTTTTCTAGTTCTTCCTGTTTTGAGATTAGATCTCTGACTTGAAGTCTTTTTAATGTGAGCACAGAAGTATAAATTTCCATCTCAGTATGGTCTTTGCAGTATCTCATAAGTTTGGTATATTATATTTTCATTTTTGTTTGCCTTAACATATCTCCTAATTGCTTCTGATTCCTCTTTAACCATTGGTTATTTTTTGTGATTTTTCCCTTTCTCCCTCTGATATTGATTTCTAGAATCATTCTGTTGTGGTCAAAAAAATATATGTTACATGATTTCAATATCTTTTAATTTACTGAGGATTGTTTTGTGACCCAGCTTTGGGAATGAATGCTCTATGTGTACTTGAGAAGAATCTGTATTCTGTTTCTGTTGGGTTCAGTGTTCTGTATATGTCAGTTAGGTCTAGTTGGTTTAGAGTATCATACAAGTCTTCTATTTCCTTTTTGATCTTCTGACTAGATGTACTACCCATTATTAAAAGTGGTGTGTTAAAGTCTCCTACTATTAATGAGACCCATCAGTTTCTCCTTTCAAACCTGTCAGTATTTGCTTCATATATTTTTGGTCTCTGCTATTAGGTGCATAAATATTCATAATTGTTACATCTTCCTGTTGAATTGTCTCCTTCATCAGTATGTAATGATTATCTTTTTTTGATATTTTTTACTGTAATGTATATTGTAATATCTATAACATTTTAGCTTATGTGTCTATAAATCCTAATTGATAATACAGGACTTCTGCCATTTTTTGGTTTAACCTTTTTAAGTCATACCTTTGTCCCTCATTTCCATTAAAGCCTACTTTTATATTTGTTTACTTTCTTGTGTTGTACCATATTGTGTGCCTTCTCATTTCTATCTGAATATATTTTTCACATTTTTTCTTGTGATTACGATGGGGTTAAAATTTAACATCCTAAATATATAATAGTTATATTTGGTTTAATACCAACTTCACTTCAGTACCATGCATATATAATTTTCCTATACCCCTCTGTCCCTCCACCATTTTTTGTACTTGTTACCGCTTATATCTTTGTACATTGTATGTCCAAAAACATAGATTTATCACTTTTTTTGGTTGTGTGTATATATTTTTATTATCACCTATTTTTACCTTTTTTTAAAAGATGCATAGATCACACAAAATGTTACATTAAAAAATATAAGAGGTTCCCATATACCCCACTCCCCACCCCCACCCCCACCCCTCCCACATCAACAACCTCTTTCATCAGTGTGGCACATTCACTGCATTTAATGAATTCATCTTGGAGCACTGCTGCACAGCATGGATTATAGTTTACATTGTAGTTTACACTCTCTCCCAGTCCATTCAGTGGGCTATGGCAGGATATATAATGTCCTGCATCTGTCCCTATAGTATCATTCAGGACAACTCCGCATCCCAGAAATGCCCCACATCACACCTCTTCTTCCCTCTGCTTCATAGCAACTCCCATGGCCACTGTCTCCAAATCAATGATACAATTTCTTCCATTGGTAGAGTCACAACAATTCTATAGAAGAATACCAGTAAGTCCACTCTAATCCATATTTTATTCCTCCATCCTGTGCAGACCCTGGGGGGGTGGTGTCCACTCCACCTTTAAATCGAGAGGGGACTTAGATCCCACATGGCTGATGGATGGGATTCTCCTGCTTGCGGTTGTAGACACTCTCAGTTCCCTGGTGTGGTGGTTGACCATCCTCACTTCCCTGTTAGCTAACTTGGGTAAGTCCAACGAACCGGAGAGCAGTTATTGCAACTCTGCTGAGGCTCAGGGCCCAGCTGGCACATGGATGTCATTACTTTTTATGCATTTGCATTTTAGCAACTGCAGGAAGTAAGAAGTGGCTTTACATACCAAAAAATAGACTACAATAATACTGGTATTTATAATTATGCAAATGGTTACCTTTGCCACAGGCCTTTATTTCTTTATGCCACTTTGAACCACTGTCTAGTGTCTTTTCCTTTCATTCTGAAGAACTATCTTTAGCATTGCTTGTAGGGCAGGTCAGGCAGTGATGTTCTTTTTCAGGGTTGGTTTGTCTGAGAATGTCATCTCTCCCTAATTTTTAAAATGTTGGATATAAAATTCCTGGCCAGCATTTGTTTGCTTTCAACATTTTAAGTATTTCAACCCACTGCCTTCTTGCCTCCATAGTTTCTGATGAGAAATTGGAGCTTAATCTAATTGGGACTGCCTTGTACATAACGTGTTGCTTTTCTCTTGTATCCTTCCAAACTCTCTCCTTGTCCTTTGCATTTGATATTGTAATCAATTTATGATTGGGTGCATTTTTCTTCATGTCTATCCTCTTTGGTGTTCTCTGAGCCTTTTGGATGTCTATATTTATGTCTTTTGCTAGGTTTGGGAAGTTCTCTTTCATTATTTCTTTGACTGTCCCTCCTGCCCCTTTCTGCTCCTTCTGGGACTCCCAAAATATGTATAATGGTGTACTATAGCTGTCACAGACTTTTTTCATTTTTAATATTTTTTTCTTTCTGCTCCTCAGCCTGACTCATTTCAAGTGTTCTATCTTTAAGTTCACTAATTCTTTCTTTTGCCAGCTCCAAAGTGCTCTTGAAACCACCTGGGCAGTTTTCATTTCAGTTGTTGTGGTCTTCAACTCCAGTAATTGTGTCTGGCACCTTTTTAAAAAATTTCTATCTTTATCAACGCTCTCATATTGCTCATCCATTGTTTTCCTGATAATATTCCTTATTATTTATTTATTTGTTTCTTTCTTTCCTATCTGGTTGAATCATCGTCTTTTGGTGCATTGCTTCACCGCACAGGGACTTGCACCTCCCCACACAGGTCTGGGGCGCCTATTTTCTTTTTTTTACTAGGCAGTCCCGGGGATCGAAACTGGGTCCCCCATATGGTAAATGGGAGCTCAGTTGCCTGAGCCACAGCCTCTCGTGAGAGATCCTTTAGTTCTTTCTCTGTACCTTCTTTCATCTCCTTGAGCATTTTTAAGATCTTCTTTTTTTTGAAGGGTTAATTCGTTATGTCCACACTCTTGACTTATTTGTTGGTGTTTTCTGTATTTTTATCTTCTTCCTTTGTGTGGATCATCATTCTTGTTTCTTTATCTAGTTCTCTTTTGTTACACAGTGTGCATTTTAATATTTTAAAATGTTAACTCTGGGATTTACTCCCTGGGAATATCCGTTTCTTTGTTTTGTAACCGGCTGGTGATGAGGGAGACATTTTCTAGCGCTTCAGCCCTTCCATCAGGTCTGCCCCAGGCAAATGCAGTGTGCAGGGGTTTCCTGTCTTTCTGGGCCTCTGGCTTCTCCTGGACTTTTGCTCTTTAGTTCCTGGGAGTTCCCATGTTTACAGGAGTTTGGTTGGCCCCTGTTTCCCAAGGAGACTGACCTCTCTTTCCTGTGTATTTGAAACTGGCAAACCTTTTCCCACTTTCTACCTCTATAGTTTGTTTTGTTTTGTTTTTTACATAAAAAATAAGTGTATTGGGAAACGGACTTTGGCCCAGTGGTTAGGGCGTCCGTCTACCATATGGGAGGTCCGCGGTTCAAACCCCGGGCCTCCTTGACCCGTGTGGAGCTGGCCCATGCGCAGTGCTGATGCGCGCAAGGAGTGCCATGCCACACAAGGGTGCCCCCTCGTGGGGGAGCCCCACGCGCAAGGAGTGCGCCCGTGAGGAAAGCCGCCCAGCGTGAAAAGAGAGTGCAGCCTGCCCAGGAATGGCACCGCCCACACTTCCCGTGCCGCTGACGACAACAGAAGCGGACAAAGAAACAAGACGCAGCAAATAGACACCAAGAACAGACAACCAGGGGAGGGGGGGAATTTAAATAAATAAATAAAATCTTAAAAAAAAAAAAAAAAAAAAGATGGACAGTGCAACCCCTAAAAAAAAAAAAAAAAAAAAATAAGTGTATAATAGTCGTGAACTTATAAAAAAAACTATATAACATCAAACAAACATATATAATATCTCACTCTACCACCAATAACTTGCATTGCTTTTAAACTTTTTTAGCTAATGATTAAAGAGCATTGTCAAAATATTACTACTGAACAAAGTAGTTTTCCCCTAACCAATCCAATTGTTATTATCTTTATATCATTTGTATATGAACATACATAAACAATTAAGTGTATAGTAAAAGTTGTGAATTTAGAAAGCAAACATGCATAACATCACATAGGGGTCCCATACATCAACCCTCCACCAAAACCTTGCATTGTCATGAGATGTTTGTTACAAACTATGAAAGAACACTGTCAAAATCTTACTACTAATCATAGTCCTTATCTTACCTTTGGTGTGTTTTTCCCCCAACCTACCTATTATTATTTTTTAAATATATATTTTTTTATGACAGAAGTTGTATACTTATAAAACAATCATGCACATGTGCAGAATTCCCAAACAACACCCCTCCATCAACGCACCACAATGTGGTGTGTCATTTGCTACAGATAAAATAATATCATCTGATTGTTACCATGTCCATAGTGTACATTTGGTTCACATTTTCCATACTGCCTCAGTATCAACACAGTACATCTTTTGTGTAGATGCAAGAATATTATTACTACTAACCACAGTCCATAGGTCACTCCAGCTGTATTTTTCCCATGCTTCTTCTCCACATTCCCATCCCCTGCAGTAGTGATATACATTTGTTCTAATAAAGGACACTCTTGCATCTGTACCATCAACTACAATTCTCACCCACTTCTTGGTTTACTGTGCTATCCACTTCCTAGATTATTCTCAAGCATTCTGTCAATTGGCATTTACATAACTCGACTACCATTTTCAGTCACGTCCCCATTTATAAACTAGCTGTTACTCACTGTGTTACCATCCACTCTATACATTTCCACAATTTTACAGTAAAGCTAATTAAAACTTCTACATATATTAAACATCAGTAGTCCACTCAGTCCTTCTCTTATCTCCTTTAAGAATCCACCACCTACCACTAGTTCTTGAAGACATTTTCCAACAATTTCTTCTAGAAGTTTTATGGTTCTTGCTTTTATTTTTAGTTTTTTGATCCATTTTGAGTTTATTTTTGGAAAGGTGTGAGATAGGGATCCTTTTTCCTTCTTTGAGCTATGGATGTCCTATTTTTTCAGCACCATTTGTTGAATGGATTGTTCTGCCTGAGCTGTGTGAGTTTGACAGGCTAGTCAACAGTCACTTGACCATACCTGTGAGGGTCTGTTTCTGAACCATAAATTTGGTTCCATTTGTCTATTGTGTCTGTCTTTAGGCCAGTACCATGTTGTTTTTACCACTATAGGTAGGTATTATGATTTAAAGTCTATAGATAAGGGTTTGCTTTTCCTTTTTGTGATGTTTCTGGCTATTCAGGACTCCTTACTCTTCCAAATAAATTTAATGGTTGTGTTTTCAATTTTTTCTTTAATGCCACTGTTATTTTTATTAGGATTGCATTAAATATGTATATCAATTTGAGTAGAATTGACATCCTAATGACATTTAGTCTTCCAATCCATGAGCATGGTATGTTCTTCCAGTTATTAGGGCTTTTTTTATTTCTTTTACCATTGAGTTGCAGTTTTCTGAATATAAGTGCTTTACATCATTGGTTAAGTTTATTCCTGACTATTTGAGTTTTATTTGTCATATTTTATTTTCACCACTCTTTTGACACTTTGTTACTTTTTTTTATATAATCTTCCAGGCCTCTCTCTCCAGTCTTATCTTTTCAGGCTCTAGCACACCCTTTAGTATTTCCTGAAAACCTGGTCTCTTGCTGAGAAATTCTCTCAGTTTCTGTTTACCTGTGAATATTCTAATTTCACCCTCATTTTTTAAAGACAGTCTTGCTGGATATAAGATTCTTGGCTGGAAGTTTTTCTCTTGTAGTATCTTAAATATATCAGACCACTGTTGTCTTGCCTCCATGGTTTCTGGTGAGAAATCACTTAATCTTATTGGGTATGCATTATATGTGATGCATTGCTTTTCTCTTGCTGGTCTCAGAATTCTCTCTTTGTCTTTGGCATTTGACATTCTGATGAGTATGTGTCTCGGAGTTGGTCTATTCAGATTTTTTTGGATGGGAGTCTGTTGTGCTTCTTGGACATGGATATCTATGTCCTTCAATAGGGTTGGGATATTTTCTATCATTATTTCTTTAAATATTCCTTTTGCCCCTTTTTCCTTCTCTTCTCCTTCTGGGACACCCATGACACGTATGTTTGCATGTCTTTTGTGTCATTTAGTTCCCTGAGATCTTGTTCGATTTTTTCCATTCTTTCCTTCATCTGTTCTTTTGTATGTTCACTTTCAGAGGCCATTTCTTGAAGCTCACCAATCCTTTCTTCTGCCTCCTTAAATCTGCTCTTATATGATTCCAGTGTTTTTCTAATTTCATTGATCATACTTTTCCTTCCCATAAGATCTGCTATTTTTCTATGTATGCTTTCAAATTCTTCGTTGTGCTCATCCAATGTCTTCTTAATATTCTTAATCTCTTTAGCCATCTCATTGAATTTTTTAAGGAGATTTGTTTGAACATCTATAATTAGTTGTCTCTACTCCTTTATGTCATCTGGAGGCTTATTTTGTTCCTTTAACTGGGCCATAGCTTCCTGTTTCTTGGTGAGTATTGTAATTTTTTGTTGGTGTTTTCACATCTGGCTAACTAGAGTATTTATTCTGGGTGCAGTTTTTCTCTTTAATTTAGGGCTTCCTATTGTTTCTCCCTTGCTGCTTGTGCAGTAGGAGCCAAACATGTAGTTGGTACTGTAAGTTGTGGAGGCTGAAGCTGCCCTCATTGCATCAGGGACCAATGAAGCTTCTCCCAACTTTCTCCTTTGCCAGGGGTAGGGACAGAGTCTCAGCTCTGTGGAATAATCCACGTACAGGCTTTGACTGTAGTTACCCAGAGAGACTGATGAAGCTTCACATCCCTTTCTCCCCTGCCTGGGGCTGGGACGGAGCTGCAGGTGTGGGCAGCAGCCTATGCAATGTGGGTCTAAGATGACTGCAATTGCCCTGGTAGACTTCTGATTTTCAATCTGTGCCAGCCCAAGTTCCCTGCAGTTACCTGTATAGGCTGGAACAGGGCTCCTCAGCCTCCTCCCTGACAGAGGCAGGACTGAAGCTTAGGCCACCTGCGCGCTGATCTGTGTGAAAGAAACTGGTCCCTGCTAACACTGAGAGTGTCAGTCAGCCCGGCTTCCCCTCAGGCTGAGGTGGAGTCAGAATGGCAGCTACTGGCCTCTTTCTAAACTGGGCTGGTTCTCACCCCAGCTGTTCCCAGGGTTATCTCTTAGCCAGCCCAGTCTCCCAATCAGTAGCCAAAATCGGCAGCCAACCATTTCCTCCTCCTGCGTTTCTGGGAAATGGAGCTTCCAATTCTCATCACAGAACAGCTCCTGGGGCGGCTCGTGCCACCTGAGTAGGACAATCACTGCCTCCGCAGCTTGGCCGGTAATTTCCTGGAGAGGCTGGCGCAGGTCCCCGCAGCTTCCTCCCTGCTGGAGGTGGCACTGGGGCCTAGGCTAGACCTGCAGACTGACCTGGGTGGAAAGAAGCTGGTCCCCACCAGCACTGGGATCCTCAGTCTGCCCCACTTCCCCTTGTGCCAGGTGCAGAGTTAAGATGGCAGCTCCCAGCCTATTTCTGACTTGGACAGGCTCAAGCTTTAGCTGTTCTCAGGATTATACTGTAGCCCACTGAATTTTCTCATCAATAGCTGAAATTGGTGCCCAACCGTCTCTTCCTCCCCCGTTTTGGGGAAGTGGAGCTTTCAATTCCAGCCTCAGAACAGCTCCCGAGGCTGCTTGTGCCTCCAGTGGAGGATGGGCACTGGCCTCCAGGGCATGGAACCTCTACTTATGATTCTTCTCTGCATATGAGCATCTCCTCCTTCCACTCCCCCAAGGACATTGCAGGATGCTCTTCTGGTCTCTTGGAGCCCCCAAACAGGTGCTTCAGCTAGCTCCAGAGAGTTCCGGGTGTTTGCTAACTGCCCTGTAGCAGGAGCTGACTCTAGGAGCTCATTACTCCACCGCCATCTTGCTGGGTGTCCTCTACCTCTATAGTTTTTTAACATTCCTTTCATTGTCATATGCTACTTTTGCCTGGAGGACAAATCTGGTAGGAGGATCACCCTGGGAAGGAATCTCCAAGTTGGTATTTCCCAGACAAAACAGGGTCAGGGACCCATTAAGGGGGTGCAGATTTGTTCCAAAGTGCCCAGTGGAGGGGGGTCAGGAGGCATGCCTGAAGCTTCTCCAGTGGCTCCCCAAAGCTGAGCTTTCCTGGCCTGCCCAGCAAATGCAGCCCCTCAGCTTACTGCCCTCTGCAGCCCTGAGGAAGTGCTGTGTTTTTAAATCTCCACTGTCACTGCCCCTGTCCAGTGTAGAGTTGGAGCAGTGGCGGCCCTTGGAGCCCAGACCCAGAGATCCAGATTTGCTCATCAAAAGCCATCTTCAGTGGTCAGCCATGCCCAGCACTCCTCTTGAGGAGGAGGATTTTTACGTCCTTTTCTGTCACCAGGGACTGGACCGTGAGGTGCCCTGCCACAAGTGTTGGGGGATGGGCATTGGCAGCCGCTGTGCAGAGAGAGCAGTTTACAGTTCTTTACTGTAGTGTATCAGCCTCTTCCTCTCACTGTTCCCTGGTGCTGTACAGTGTTCTTCTGGCCTCTGGAGTTTCAGAATAGCTGTTTCTCTTCCTGCCTGTTTAGCAGTTGTTCTGGCGGTAGGACTGGGTCCTGGAGCTCGCTACTCCACTATCTTCCCTGAAAGTCCCCCTGTTTCACTGATTCTTATGTTTCCTGTGCTGACGTCATGCCTGGCACACACAAGACGTCCCTTAGAGAGGGGATGGAGAAAGAAAGGGGGATCCTGGTGGCAGTCCTTGATGATGGAAAGTGTGTTAGGAACTGGAAATCAAGAGATCTCTTCTAATCCATTAGATCACTGTGTGATTGGGGGCAAATCTCCTAAGCTCTCTGGGTTCCAGTTTTCTGTGGTAGTTCATCCCTAAGGCCTCATCTTGCTTATTCCATGATGTTCTGGCTCACTGCTTAGAATAACGCATAACAGAGAATAAAAGATGAATGAGGGGGTGGGGAGTGGGAAGAAGAGATGTGATGTGGGGGCATTTTCAGGACTTGGAGTTGTCCTGGGTGGTGCTGCGGGGACAGTTACTGGACGTTGTGTGTCCTCCCATGGCCCACTGGGTGGACTGGGGGAGAGTAAACTTAAATGTGGACCATTGACCATGTGGTGCAGCAGTGCTCAGAGATGTGTTCACAGAGTGCAGTGAGTGTCCCATGATGATGGAGGAGGTTGTTGTCATGGGAGGAGTGGGGTGAGGGGGGTGGGGGGTATATGGGGACCTCATATTTTTTGAATGTAACATTAAAAAATAAATAAATAAAGACAAAAATAAATACATAAAAGATGAATGATCAAGCAGGCTCATAATGTTGGAGGTAGAGATAAACTGACAAATGTGAGATGAATATTAGCTCATTAAGCATCCAACCTGCTTGCCAGGTACAATGCAACCACCTAATGTTTCCTTTCAAAGCAATGGGTCTTTCTTCTGCATTCTTAGTAGTGACATGGCAGTGGAAAAAGGTGTTAATCCTGCAGTCAGGCTGGTTGGATGTAGCCGCCTGGTACCACTCACTGTTCCAGATTTCAAAGTTCCTTGGACATCTTATTAGGAGCTGAGCTGTAGCTTTCTGGCAGGCAGGTACACACACGTTAATTCTGATAATGACTTTCTTCACATGTATTTCAGCAAGTCAGAGAAAGCTGATGGCTGGGATGTGCACGTTTCCCATTCTTAATGACTAGAAATACATCTAGAAAATCGAGGGCAGCTTAGAAGTGGGTAGGCTCTTCTCAGCTAGATTCCAATGATTGGAACATGAGAATAACCCGTTGGCTCTCTTGAGCGCTGCTGGGTGGAAAAGGTTTGACCCACTCATGGGCCTTGATTTGCCTCTATTATTTTAGAATGTTGAGAAAAATTTAAGAACATCCCTAGTTCTACGAGTGAAATCACCAACACGGGAGATGGTGAGCCTCAGGGGCCTGTGGCATGGTGGTCACACCTCTGGCTGCCACGGCATGGAGCAGAGGTGCAGGCGTTTGGGTTCTGGGTGTGCTCGTTTTAATTGTTGCTTCCAGGGGGTCTCCACCAGGGTCCATGGAGAGATCTCAGGGGGTCTGTGAGCTTGAATTTTAAAAACTCAACTTATTATCTTAGTTTCTCTGACCTCTAACTGAAATCTAGCATTTTCTTCATTTATGAATGTATGTAATAAATTACAGTAGTATTCATTTCATATCACATTACAGTTGTTGCATATCTTGAAAAATCTCTTACACTCAGCCGTCCTTCAAAATTAGACCCGACGCTAGTTGACTGTCATAAAGCTATCTGCCACTACATTCTGAGAAGGGTTCTGTGGTTTTCATCTGACTGGCAAAGGGGTCCGTGGAACAGAAAAGCTTAAGAACCCCTGCATTACAGTGGAGGTTTTGAGGAGAGGGAGAAGGAAAACTCTGTGTAATATGCGGGCATTTTGGGGACATTGGAATTGTCCTGCCTGACATTGCCATGACAGATACAGGCCATTATATGTTTTGCAGTAACTTACAAAATTCATGGGACAGAGTATGAACTATAATATAAACTACAATCCATGGCAGCAGTGCTTCAATATGCGTTCATTGATTGTAACAAGTGTACCACAGCAATGAAGGATGTTGTTAATGTAGGAAGGTGTGGGAGGAGTAGGAAGTAGGGCCTATAATCCCCTATATATATATGTATGTATGTATGTATGTATATTTTAAAGACTTTTTGAATTTCTCTCTTCCTCCCTTGTGGTATGCATTTGCTATCTGCTCTCTGTGTCCATTCATTTTGTGCTTGTCTTCCTTTTTTTTTTTTTTTTTTTTTTTTAGGAGGCACCAGGAACCAAACCTGGGAGCTCCCATGTGGGAGGGAGGTGTCCAATGGCTTGAGCCACTTCCGCTCCCCACTTGTTCTGTCTTTCAGTGTGTTTCCTCATTATGTCTCTTCATTGCATCATTTTGCTGTGTCATCTTGTTGTGTCAACAGCTTGCAGTCTTCCTCGCCTTCTTTAGGAGGCACTGGGAACCAAACCTAGGACCTTCCTTGTGGTAGGCGGGTGCCCAAGTGCTTGAGCCACACTTCTACTCCCTATTTTTTTAAAGATTTATTTTACAGCATGTTCCCAGGGTCTCTGGCTGCTTGTGGCCACGTGATTGCCAACTGCATGCCAGAACAACCTGGAGAGACTCTGACAGCCCAGGTCAGCAGTACCCGCAGCTACCACTCAGCTTTCCCATGGTGTCTCAGGACCCGGGCTTGGAGGCCCACGGCCAGGTGTTTCGATTTCACCTGTTTCGGCGTGTTCCCATTTGTTCTGCAGGTTACCCCTGAGTTCCCGGTGTTAACAAGTCAGAAGACTCCAGCCTGTGGCTGGAGCAGGGCTCAGATACCTAGAAAACCGTCCTCATCTGAGTGTGGACCTAGGTTTGGGAAAGCACTGGGAAGAGGCAGGCTAAAGGCACCCGGCTGCTGTTAGGTGGAAATTGTGGCCACAACAAGCAGAGTCCTTTGCTTTTTGTTTAGTGCTTACATCCGTTGTGTCTGACACATTGGTGACCAATGAAAGATTTACTCTGTGGAAAAAAAGATTTATTGATTTGTTTTATTTATCCCTCCCCACCCCTCATTGTTTGCACCTTGCTGTGTCTGTTTGTCTTCTTTGTTTCTTTTAGGAGGCACCATAAACTGAACCCGGGACCTCTAATGTTGGAGCAAGGTGCCTAATTGCTTAAGGCATCTCTATCCCCTGCTTTGTTGTGTCTCTTGTTATGTTTTTCCTCTTGTGTCTCTTGTTGCGTCAGCTCATCATGCCTGCCTGTCGTGCCAGTTTGCCGTTCTGCTTGTCCTCTCTAGGAGGCACCAGGAACCTCTGCTCCCTGCTTTGTTGTGTCTCTCATTATGTTTTTCTTCTTGCATCTCTGGTGTCATCTTACGTCAGCTTGCCATGCCTGCCAGTTGTGCCAACTCGCTCTGTTCTTTAGAAGGCACCGGGAACTGAACCATGGACCTCCCATGTGGTCGGCGGGAGCCCTGTTGCTTGAGCCGCACTGCTTACCCACCCCCCCACACATATTTTTTATGTAACATTTATGTAACCTAAAGTATCTTTTTAAAAGTTTTTTTAAAAGGTAATTTTTAAAAAATGAACCCCTGTATTAAATGGAATTAATGAATACTACCTGCCAGGACCATTCATTAATTCCTCTCATATAACATTGAATACAATGACTTCCATACACACACTAAGGGAGAGAGATCCAACATTTAGGGCCCACGAGTCACGGATGAGCGCGGCACGTGCCTGCTGTCCTTCGCCCACATGTGCCTGCTCCCCCAGCGACGGGTGTGCCCAGCCCCGGGCAGAGCGCCCCTCTCCACCAGCCATTTCAGCCCCTCTTCCCAAGTCTCCATCGGGCCGGGAGGCTTCTTCACAACGTGGAGTTGTGTCTCTGGGCTCCTTGCTCTTCTGTGACTAGTTGATGCCGTGAATGAGTGAAGTGCTGTTCACAGGTGTCAGCGGAGGCCCCAGAGGCCAGAGGAAGAGCCGGCGGCTGGGCCACCTTGCCTGAACGCCTGAGCCAGAGGCGCCACGGTCAGCTCCAGGGTCCCCGAGGCATTGCTGTGCGCCCCGGGAGGAGGTGCTGGTGTGGGCTCTGCAGTCAGCCCGGGACTCAGAGGAGAGCTCCCGTGTGTGCAGAGGTCTGTGGATGCCCACCTGCCGGCTCTCCTCGGGGCAGGGTTGGAGGCTTGAGAGATGCGCAGAGCAGAAAAGGGTGGAGCAGGGCAGGGGTGCTTCCTTCACTGTGCCTTCCACACACCCCTTTCCCAAACATTTGTTCTTGTGCCATGACGGGGCTGGCGAGCACAGCCCTTGGGGACAGATGTTCTAAAGAAGGATTTCTGTTCTCCCTGCAGTCAGTGAAGATTCCTGGTGTATGCTGGAGACCATGTTCCTGTCCTCAGAACAGAGAAAGATTTCTCGTGATCTTCCACTTAACAGCTGTAGCCCTGAAATGTGCTCTTTCTCTATATTCTGTAACTGGACTGTTTTCACTAACACTAAATTGTGAATATTCTTCAGTATGTAAATCGTGATTGCAGAGTATTCTCTAAGGATGTACCATAAGTCATTTATGTATTTTCCTATATTACTTGTACTTTCAGATGGTATCAGTTTTTTTCTTATTGAAGGTCCACAGTTCCTTATCTGCAACTTTGAAATTTAAAATGGCACTATAGGCAGATTTACTTGGCACCAAGAATGGATTTGAACAGACAGGAGGCTATTTATATTCTTTTCTAAATTCCACTTAGTATGATGTTTTGTATATTTCACTGCACATTCTTCTGGTGGTACTGTGTAATACAAAGCATATGTGTATCTTTTTCATGAATCCCCCAAATTCTGAATTCTCTGCCTATCTAGTCCCAGGAATTTTGGATAAAATCTTAGACTTGCCCCATAACTTCAGTAGACATCTTTGGGCAAATATCTTTATGTCCAGAACTTACTACTGTGTATCAGAGAGGGATGGATTTTCAGAACTATAATTGCTGGATTGAAGATTATACTTATTTTATATTGTAATAAATAATGCTGGCCAACTCTCCCGTAGTATACAGTCCAGCTGTCGGTGGGCGAGAGCACCTATTTCAAAGGCATCCTCTCTAGCTCTGCATTTAACATTTGATCAGAGTGCACTTTGTACTGTTTGAGTTCGTGTTATTTAATGTTTGCTCCCATCTGTGGTGAACTTCCTTCCTAGGGCAGTGTCCCTTCTGCTTAATGCAAAACACTTATGCTGTGCCAGGAAGCACAGCAGGTACGTGGCTGTCCATGGCTGAACAGGAAAGGGCTGTTCTTCAGCTCGTGGAGGGTGTAAAAGACAGATGCCTTGAACAGCTGACGATGATATTATACACCGTGAGAGCTGTAGAAATGGAGGTTCAGCAAAGAGAGGAGGATGGTCTATAGATGGTGTTGGGAAAGACCCCCAGAAAGGGCTAACAGTATTGGTTGATCATTGAAAGTTGAGGAGCAGCTTCAGAGCAAAGAACTTGGAAGTGTATGAAGGTGTATGGCGTATTTGGGGAACCATGAGTCTAGAGATTAGTTAGGGTGCTTAGAAGATGGTAGGATGTATTAGGGTTCTCTAGGGAAACAGATCCAACAGGAGATATTTGTAAATTGTATTAGATTTTATAAAATTCTCTCATGCAACCATGGGGATGCACAAGTCCAAATTCCACAGGCAGGCTGCAAACCAGGGGCTCTGATGAAGGTACTTGATGAGTTCCCAGGAGATGCTGAGTGACTGAAGTAGAGCTATAAATTATCTTGAATGCTGAACTCGCTTCCTCTTTAAAGGCATTCAGCTGATTGGGTAAGATGTCACTCATTGCTGATGACAATCTCTTTCATTGATTGTAGATGTAATCAGCCATCTATGGAGTCAACTCACTGATGATTGAAGTCCATAAATGTCCTGTATTACAGTTAGCTCAGAGCTTATTTGACCAAACAACTAGGCACCATTACCTGGCTGAGTTAAAACATTAACCTAACCATCACAGTCCACCCCTTGTCAACTTGGCAGCCACACACATCACCTTAAACCATACTTAGTCTCCAAATAAAAACAATAACATACATACATATATATATTTTGCCTAACAGTATTCAGCTGTCCTGTGTACAACTGGAAACACACCAATTCCCTACAGAATAGAGTGAAAATCCTTGGGTAATTTTCACTCTTAAACTTGACATCCTTAAATATTAGGACACGAAACTAATACAACGTATGTCTATTATAAGTGAAAAGGTTAGGGAAGAAAACAAAGATACTTGTTTTATGTACATATACAAACATACTCATAACAAACAAGGAAGACAGCCCTCGTTTCTGTAACTGGTCACATGGTGAAGTTCATATTTATCTCTACCTTCTTTCATACCCGTTCCATGTTCCCGTTACCCTCAGCAAGCACTTGAGCTGGCTGTGGTTCTTTGCCTGGTGTGGTGACCCAAACTTTCATTTCCGAAGATTCAGGCCACTGTTAGTCCTGCTTGGATTGGGTTGTTGCAGTTTTCCATTGACTTAATCACAGGGCATGGCAGTACCAAGAGACACTCCAGAGGATCTTCTGTATTCCAGGCAAACTCTTCATTATCTCCATTGTGTAGCTGTAGCCCTATTT
The DNA here is from genome assembly GCF_030445035.2 of Dasypus novemcinctus. Taxonomy (NCBI): domain Eukaryota; kingdom Metazoa; phylum Chordata; class Mammalia; order Cingulata; family Dasypodidae; genus Dasypus; species Dasypus novemcinctus. The sequence goes on from NC_080677.1 coordinate 204,243, forward strand.
CCCTTTGATAGTCAGGATCAATCACCCCAGCAAATGTAGTAATTCTCTTCCTTGTCTGTTGATTCAAAGGTAAGAGGAGCCCAAAGTGGCCAGGTGACAGTCTTAACTTCCAGTTCAATGGAATCATTGTTGGGTTCCCTGGTGGAAGTACTCCTCCTTTTGGGACCAAGACCTATAGACCAGGAAATTTAAGGTTGCAGGAACAGGAAGCAAAAATTTTCCTAGTGGGTCACTAGGGATAATGGTGAATGGTGCCACTCCCATTTCTACCCCTTGATTCCTGGACCTCTGAATCCTGGCTATGGGAGAAACAGCACCACAGAGTGGATGCTGATTTAGAGCATACACAACCTCCTGGAGAATACTGCCCCAGCCCTGCAAGGTTTTACCACCTAATCAGCACCATAATTAGTTTTCAAAAGGCCATTCCACTATTCTGTCAATCCAGCTGCTTCAGAATGATGGAGAATATGGTAAGACCAGCGAATGCCACAGGCATATGGCCATTCCAACACATTGTTTGCTGTGGAATGGGTTCCTTGATCAGAAGCAATGCTGTGTGGAATGCCATGGCGGTGGATAAGACATTCAGTAAGATAGTAGTTTTGGAAGAAACACTGTGTGCAAGAGAGGCAAATCCATATCTGGGGTGTGTGTCTATTCCAGTTAAAGCAAATTGCTGCCCCTTCCATGATGGAAGTGGTCCAGTGTAAACAACCTGCCACCAGCTCGCAGGCTAATCACCTCAGGGACTGGTGCCATATCAGGGGCTGAGTGTGGGTCTCTGCTGCTGGCAGATTGGGCACTCAGCAGTGGCTGTAGCCAAGTCAGCCTTGGTAAGGGGAGGTCCGTGTTGCTGAGCCCATGCATAACCTCCATCCCTTCTTCCATGGCGCATTGTCCATGAGCCCATTAGGCAATGACAGGAGTGGCTGGGGAAAGAGGCTGAGCATTAGCCACAGAACAGGTCTTCTTATCCACTTGATTAAAATCTTCCTCTGCTGAAGCCACCCTCTGGTGAGCACAATATTTTCATGTTTTTTGCCCACTCAGAAAGGTCTGGCCACATACCTCTTCTCTAGACTCTTTGTCATCAATTTTCCAATCATGTTTCTTCCAAGTCCCTGACCATTCAGCCAAACCGTTGGCAACAGCCCATGAATCAGTGTACAAACTCACCTCCAGCCATTTCTTCCCAGGAAAATGAGAAACCAGGTGCACCGCTCGAAGTTTCTGTCCACTGGGGGGGATTTCTGGACATCCTTCAGGGATGTGGGTGCCTATGGTGCACCCACATATTGTGCACAACCATCTGTAAATCCAGCCTGAGTTTTCTCTTCCTCTGTCAACTGATTGTAAGGAAGTCCCCAAAGGCTTTTCCCACCTGTGGGCTGGGAAGGAGAAGGTAGCATGGCAGGAGTGATGACCACGGGCATTTGGGCTACTTCCTCATGTAACTTACTCAGCCTTCAGGACCTGCTCAAGCCCCATCTCATACATACCACGTCCACTTTACGATGGAGTGCTGCTGTGCACGCCCAGCTTTATGGTTTTGCTGGGTCAGACAATACCGAGCTCATGATAGGCAACTCAGGCCTCATGGTAACTTGATGGCCCATGGTTAAGTATTCAGTCTCTACTAAGGCCCAGTAGCAGGCCAAAAGCTGTTTCTCAAAAGGGGAATAGTTATCTGCAGAGGATGGCAGGGCTTTGCTCCAAAATCCTAAGGGTCTGCATTGTGGTTCTCCTATCAGGGCCTGCCACAGTCTCCAGACAGCATCTCTGTTTGCCACTGACACTTCCAGCACCATTGGATCTGCTGGGTCATATGGCCCAAGTGGTAGTGCAGCTTGCACAGCAGCCTGGACCTGTTGCAGAGCCTCTTCTTGTTCTAGTTCCCAATCAAAACTAGCAGCCTTTCTGGTCACTTGGTAAATGGGCCGGAGTAGCACACAAAATGAAGAATGTGTTGTCTCCAAAATCTGAAGAGACCGACTGAGTGTTGTCCCTCTTTTTTGGTCACAGAAGGAGCCAGATGCAGCAGCTTATCCTTCACTTTAGAAGGAATATCTTAATGTGACCCACACCACTGGACTCCTAGAAATTTCACTGAGGTGGAAGGCCCCTGTTTTGTTTTGTTTTTTCAGATTTATTTTATTTATTTCTCTACCCTACCCCCCCTCCAGTTGTCTGCTGTCTATGTCGATTTGCTGTGTATTCTTCTGTGTCCACTTGTATTCTTGTCAGTGGCACTGGGAATCTGTGTCTCATCTTGCTGTGTCAGCTCTCCATGTGTGCAGTGCCACTCCTGGGCAGGCTGAACTTTTTTTTGTGCGGGGTGGCTCTCCTTACGGGGCGCACTCCTTGAGTGTGGGGCTCCGCTACACGGGGGAACACCCTGTGTGGCACGGCACTCCTTGCGCGCGTCAGCACTGTGCATGGGCAGCTCCACACGGGTCAAGGAGGCCTGGAGTTTGAACCCTGGACCTCACATGTGGTAGACGGATGCTCTATCCATTGAGCCAAATCTGCTTCCCAGAAGGCCCCTGTATTTTTGTTGGATTTATCTCCCATCCTCTGTCACGGAAATGCCTTGCCAATAAGTCTAGAGTCTTTGCTCTTTCTTACTCTCTAGGTCCTATCAACATGATATCATCAATATAACGGGCCAGTGTGTTGTCTTGTGGGAGGGTGAGATCAAGAACCCCATGGACAATATTGTGACATAGGGCTGGAGAGTTGATACATCCCTGAGGCAGAACAGGGACGGTATACCGCTGACCTTACAGCTGAAAGCAAACTGTTTCTGGTGGTCCTTACTAATAGCAATTGAGAAAAAAGCATTTGGCAGATGAATAGCTGCAAACTAGGTACCAGGGGATGGGTTGATTTGCTCAAGCAATGATACCACATCTGGGACAGCAGCTGCAGTTGGAGTCACCACCTGGTTAAGTTTATGTTAATCTTCTGTCATCCTCTGAGATCCATCTCTTTTCTGCACAGGCCAAATAGGAGAGCTGACTGGGGATGTGGTGGGAATCACCACCCCTGCATCCTTCACATCCTTGATGGTGACACTGATCTCTGCAATCCCTCCTGGAATCCAGTATTGCCTTTTTTTTTTTTAAGATTTATTTTATTTATTCCTCTCCCCTTCCCCCTGTTGTCTGCTGTGTCAATTTGCTGTGTGTTCTTCTGCATCCACTTGCATTATCCTGCGGCACTGGGAAGCTGTGTCTTTTTTTTGTTATTGTTGCGTCATTTTGCTGTGTCAGCTCTCTGTGAATGTGGCACCACTCCTGGGCAGGTTGCACTTTTTTCACGTGGGGCTGCTCTCCTTGCAGGGTACACTCCTTGCGCATGGGGGACCCCTACGTGGGGAAGCCTCTGCTTGGCATGGCACTCCTTGCATGAGGCAGCAGCACTCTGCGTGGGCCAGCTCACTGTGTGGGTCAGGAGGCCATGGGGATCAAACCTGGGTCCTCCATATGGTAGGTGGACGCCCCATTAGTTGACCCATGTCCACTTCCCATGTATTGCTTTTGATTTACTATTTTGCTAGGTGGGGGCAGTTCTAGTGGCTTCCAGTTGACCTTTCCTACCATAATAGCCCTCACTACACAAGACAGGGATCCAACGTGGGGATTCTCCCAGTTGCTGAGTATGTCTCTTCCAATTATGCATTCTGGACCTGGGGAGATAGCCACAGGATGGGTCTGGACCCACTGTGAGATGATTCCATCAATCACCAAGTCTCCATAAGCTCCTCCTCTGACTGGTGGACCACTGTGACATTTTGGGTCTCCTGGAATTAATGTTACTTCTGAAATGTCTGATCATTTCCTACTCTGGTAGAAGGCTGTATGTCTCCTTGGGGAAAGCTGGGAGGAAGATGAACAGTATAAATTTTTGACAGTGTAAGAGGATCCTTTCCCAAGGCGACCTGGCCTTCTTCTCATTCAAGGGGCTCTGGGTCTGTAAACTGCCTCAAGTCTGGAAATTGATTAAGGGGCCATGATTTTCTGTGTCTGTAATTCAGCTTAGGTTTTGTTCACTCTACCTAGCACTCTTTGGCTTATACAGATCAGGTAGGAATTCAGTAGACTGCCCGTGTCTTCCACTTCTAGGTATCCCATGATCTCTTAGCCAATGCCGTGGCCCTGTGGGACTCTTGACTATTTCGATTGATTGCTGCTTTAAGGCTGCCTGTCAGTGTGGCAGCCACACCCACCTTGTCTTTGGTGATTAACTGCTGATACTTGGCATTTACCACCCCGAGATCCAGCCATCCCCGTGGTGTTGAAGGACTCTAGTTCCATGGCTGCAGTTCCCACAGTCATATCTGGGCTACAGAGAAGAGAACTGCTGAGCTCTCAGGGATGACGGAGTTAGTCTTACAAATTTATTCCTCACAGTCCTGGTGAAAGGTGTGTCCTCTGGACGTTCCTGGGGATGGAGGGGTGGGCAGGTCTCAAATGGCAAATCCGTTTCAGCACTCCAGTCTCTCTCAGCCTTTGAATTCCCTCTTCTACTGTACTAGAGGGTAAATCAGGCATCTCAGCCTCAGACATTTTAGGCCATCTTTTGGTCCATGTTTCAGTCAGCCACCTCAACAGAGCCTTTTCTAACCACATAAGCTACAGCATTGAATCCAGAATTTTTTCTTAGTGGCCCATATCAATAAATTCAGCCTGATCTAACTTTATATTCCTTCCACCATTATCCCATACTCTTAGTATCCATTCCCATGCATATTTCCCTGATTTCTATCTGTTACACAGTTCTTTTAGAATATAGAGTACTTTGTCATGGGTCATGCTTTGTACTTCACCTTTGGGGGCTTTTTGTGATTTTAGTCTAGTGATAGGTCTGGAAGAAGAAAGGAATGGTGGGGGTGGGTAAGGAGAAGTATTAGAAATGCCTTACAAGCTACTGACCTCAGGGCATTCCTTTATATTTTAATCCGGTAAAACAGGATTAATCTCTTCAGGCAGGGGTTGGAAGGCAGACTTCTCTGGGCAGGGTGGATGTTGGCCAGTACATGCTTGGAGTTTGGCTGGTACCTGCCTCTGGGCTGGGAGAAGGTCCAGACTCCCTGGTGCAAGCTGGAGGCTGGGAATAAAAGCCTGGCATTGTGTAGTCTCCACAGGGCAGGCCACCACGGGTTTATCTGGCAAAGTCTCAGCAGAATTTAGGGTTCTGATGTCCCCACCGATGTCAACTCATATGTTTCCATCCTAATCCTCAGGGTTCCACTTCTTTCCAATCAACGCCTTCACTTTAACAGCAGACACCTTCCGAGGTTGAGATTTTAGTTTCCTTTGTAACTCTGCTACTCTAGCAATGAGACTATGAGCCTGGTTTTCAGAGATCTCAAGTCTGTGGCTGCATGAAACAAGATTTTCTTTTCAGAGCCCACATGCAGCATTTAAGTTGCAAATTTGAAGCCTTTAGCTCATCCCTTTCTTTTGTATCCAGAGTATTTAGGAAGAGCCAGCCAACATCATTGTACCTTTTGACTCCACAAAAGCTCTATTAAGGTATCAAAAACACCGTCATCCAGATCCTGGCCTCTCGTAAGCATGAACGTAGTGGAATCCAGTGGTGATATTTTGTGTATCTCCATTGTCAACTGTCAACTGGCCTCTTGATTATTGGAAAGGAAGTCATTAATACCCTTGAGTCCAGTTAGAGTAGAAAGCCAATCCCAGAACTCCCGGAACCACTTCAGAAGTCCTATTTTTAAGATTCTGTTTCTCAAGAACCGCTCCTGGTACCAAGCTGTATTGGTCAGGGCTCTCTAGGGAAACAGAACCAGCAGGAGATATCTGTAAATGAGATTTTATAAAATTCTCTCACGTGGCCGTGAGGATGCTCATGGATGCACAAGTCAAGATTCCACAGGCAGGCTGCAAACCAGGGGCTCCAGTGAAGGTCCTCAATGAGTTTCCAGAACATGTTGTCTGTCTGCAGTAGAGCTGGACATTCTCTCTGAACGCTGAAATCGTTTCCCCTTTTCAGGCATTCACCTGATTGGATAGGACATCACTCATTGCTAACAGCAATATCCTTGGTTGATTGTAAATGTAATTGGCCATCTATGGAATCAACTCATTGACGATTGAAGTCTGTAAATGTCCTTGTATTACAGTTAGCCCAGAGCTTGCTTGACCAAACAACTGGGCAGAGTTACCTGGCCGAGTTACCACATTAGCCTAACTGTCACACAGGACATGAGAGAAAACGGGTAGGATGGAGCTCAGTGAGAAGGGGCTTGAATGACTTTGATGCGTTGAGACTTTATCCCACAAACAGCAGGATGATACTTACAGGCTGGTCATTCGGCAGGCTGCTGGCAGCTGTGCAGCCGTTGGGTGGAGGTGGAGGGCAGAAGTGAGGAGGCTCTGCCCGTGGTCAGGAAAAACATGGAGTGTCTGACACGGGAAACTGCCATGAGGAACAAGGCAGTGGGTTTGCCAAGTGCTTCTCAGAAGACGTGATGTGGAGATACAGGGAGTCGGGTAACAGAGGTTGCTGGTTCAGCAGACAATGAGGCCATGGAAAAAAGCAGATTTAAAGAAGGATTTAACAAAAGGGTAAATAGGAATGTCAGTTGCGCCTGTCTTTGAGTTTGAAATTCTTGCAGAACAGAATTGCAGAGACTAGAGCTAGAATATAAATTTCCGAGTCCTGAGCATGGAGATAATAGGTAAGCAGCTCAAGTTAAAGAGAAAGTAAGCCAGGGTCAGCCTGAATCTAAGCTTGCAGAGCTGAGATAATGGTTACCAGCATCTGTCTCCCGTCTAGATCTCATGGCCAAACACATATCGTTCTATCTGCTTTCGTCATGCCTATGTTAGTTCAACGATAAGAATTCTATTATCTGATTAAAACCCTACAAGGTCATAGAAGGACCTTGATTTTTTCATTTCCTATATTACCTCACTATTCTGGGCCAATTTTTTTTTTTTTTTTTTTTTTTTTCACATTTAATCAACCAGAAACTAGCAGGGTCAGACCCCTATTTTTCAGTACTCTATATTATATACTCTATGTGCTGTGTATTTTGTATTTAAAATCAGTTGAATAGAACTGATTTTAAATAACCAACAATTTACTGAAAAGAGAAAAGGAAAAACTCCCCCCAAAACACAAGTATAGAATTTCAGAAACCCTGGAGTTAGTGAAGTCCACAGTAGATGAAAGCCTCTCAGTCCATTTTACCTCAGCTCTGGATGTGGCTGCGCTCTCGGACAGCAGCTCTTCAAGGGCTGAAATGGGAGGAAATGAGCCTCTCTAACCCATATGGTCTGTTAGTTTTAGGCTTTATTATAGTAAGCATGGAAATGCTTTCTCCCGCAGCAGAAATAAAGGTAAAGTTCCCCTCTGTAGATCCCGTATGCCCTCCAAGTACAGTGTCTCGTGGTTCTGCAGATCTGAGAAGGCGTTTCTTGACAGATACCTGGAGGGCAGTCGCCCCCCACCGGGCCCGAGGGGGGCCTCTTCAGCCTGGCAGTCCCTCCTGCAGGACACTGTGGAGGGCAGGAAGAGCCTCGTCCCCAGGGCAGTGGGAGTGGTGGGGCCCTGTGCAGCGCCCTGGGGAGTCATCCGGAACAGAACCTCCAGGGGTGTGTCTGTGGAACTGAATTGTGTTTGCCCCCAAAAGCCAGCCAGGTTGTCTTCAAGGGGAGACGGGCCTGGAGGTCTGGGAGGGGACATGAATCTGGATTTCATCGCTCGATATTTCAGGTTACAGATACGGAGTTCTGGTCCAAATAAATAGGCCAGTTAGGAGGATTCGTCACTGGCGTGGGAGTGGGCCTGTAAAATTATGGTTAATAAAATAGGTGGAGGGAGGGCTCTCGTGGGGTTCGCGCTTGGCTCCCTCCTCGGCGTTTTGCTGTTACGAAACATGGAAGGCCTGCTGAAGCAGCCCTGTTTACAGATGGCAGGGAGAGGCCTGGGCTCCTCCTTCTTTGTGTCTTGACTGACAGAGAACTCATATACTGTAAAATTTTCCTCCCCTTTCTTTTTATCCAGGTGGACAGATTGGTCAGAGTCTGAAACAGCTGCTGAGCAGTTGTCTGGCTGGGTGCTGGGCTGCGGGCCCGCTGGGTGCCCACGCCCACCGTCTCCTGACACTGTCTCCCCTCCGTGCAGCCACCTGGGCCGCGGGGCCAGCCTCACCTGGGCCGCGGGGCCAGCCTCACCTGGGCGGGGCCCTCGCCCTCAGTCCCTCTTTACTCCTTCCTCCACACACTGTGCTGGCCTGCGTAGGATCGTAGGAGCTCCAGTTTTGGAGTTTCGCTGTCGGGACGTAGTTTTCAACCCCAAGCCTTGTGCTCCGTGACGTGGCAATGGAGATAGCGGGCAGTGTCGTGCTGCGACGGTCCCTGAGTCATCTGCCACGGATCGCAGCGCAAAGGACGAGCAGCAGCCCGCCTTCCTAGATCCCACTTAGAAAAGCGAACGCTTCCATTGACAGAATGCGGATCCATAAAGCTCCTGAGGACGGGAAACAATGGGCCAGATTTCCTAAGATTCAAGTTCAGTATGGATAAGAGCCTATATTTAGGTCCCTAAATCTTGCTCTGCCAGGATAGGATGGAAAAACAGGACATACTGAGAAAAGCTTAGAAGTTTCATTTCAAAGAAACTTTGTTATGGCTGCTGAAAAAGTTAAATATTGTCTTAGGCTGCAGTAAGTGTAGAAATGAGAGTGACCTGGAATTCTTTCTGGTGATGGAAACCAAGATTGTACCCAAACAGGGTATGCTTTCTCTGAGGAGAGAGGCCTTGGGGCACCCCGAGAGCCCCTTCAGGCGCCGAAAGGGTGGGATGCTCAGCCACGGCCCAGGGGCTGGAGAAGCTGTGCAGCTGGAGAAGCTTCAGCAGGGAGGGGTCGCCGCCGTGGGGCTAAGGGGGTGGGATGTACACTCTCTAGGCTCTTCCTGCAGGGCGTGGGGGTGGGCTGAGACCCACAGGCAGGCCTGGCCCCATCCCCAGAATCCCACCTCCCCTTTGGAGTTCTCTGCTGAAACCTTGAACAGCTCCGATTTCATTTTTACAAGGAGCTCAGTTTCTCAAGGCAACCTCTGGCAACCCTGTCAAGCCTGGGTTCTCTGACAACCCCGGAATTCCGTGATTCTAACCCAGAAGCCACCTTGGAGCACCTGCCACAGCTCTGCGGGGGAGCTGCAGATGATACAGATGATAATACAAATAGGGTAAGAGATAGGTCCTGGTAGCAGGGAACCTGTAGTTTAATTGAAGAGACCAACCAACCTGGCAAACTAAGCCAGTTGGGACTGGACAGGAAGGAGAGCATGGTCTACAGCAGGGACATACAGGGGAAGTGGCCTTCCGAGACTCAGCCTTGCAGGTGAGTCAGGGTCAGGGAGGGGGGAATTGACCTTTTAGTGGAATGGTGTTGACAAGAATTTGCTTACATTTTCTTTAATTTTCTTTTTTTTAAGCCACGCCCTGTTATTTTTAACACCAAAAAATTACAACTCCCACAAAGTCTATCTTTAGGTATCATCCCAAACATTTTATATTTTGCTTATATTTAGTTGTCCATCGGGTGCAGGCATGATTTTCTGTGACTAGGTTTAAATATAACCAATTACAAACAAATGCTAACGAATTACCTTTTGACACTAAATGGAAAAGTTTATATGTAGCATGATTTTTTTGTGTTTGTTTTTAAAGAAAAGTTGTAGATTAACAGAACAGTCATGCAGAAAACACAGAATTCTCAGAACGCCGCCCCCACCCCCGTTTTTAATGCTTTGCATTTGTGTGGTACATTTGTTACACTGGATAAAAGAGTATGATTGTACTAAAACTTCCCCTTTTTAGCCACATTCAAATGTATAATTCAGTGCTGTTACTTACGTTCACAGTGTTGTACCGCCCTTACCACCATCCATTCACCCCAAGTAGAAACTCTGTACCATTTTAACATTAACTTCCATTCCCTACCCCTACCCCATTCCCCATACCTATATTCTAGATTCTGTAAGTTTGCTTATTCTAATTATTTCGTAACAGTGAGATCATACAATATTTGTCCTTCTGTGTCTGGCTTATTTTACTTAACTTGAGCTTTTCAAGGTTCATCCATGTTGTGGCATGTATCAAAACATTGTTAGTTTTATGGCTAAATAATATTCCCTTGCATAGATAGACTGTGTTTTGTATATCTATTCACAGGTTGATGTTGGGTATTTTTTTAATAGAAAGATTTTGTGACTTTACAACAGTTGGCTCTTTCCTGACCTGGATACATGATCTGTTTCTAGTTTTCAGAGTGTGTGACCCAGGAGCTACAACTCTAATGGCTAGACCCCTTTCCTTGTAGAGAGTGATAAGCTTGACACATGCTCACTTCTTAGACTCCTTTTAAAGTTAAAAAAAAAAAAATGTATTAAAGAAGTCATGCCTAAAATACAGGGTTCCTATGTACCACCCTATTAGTAAGGTCTTGCATTAGCCTGATACATTTGTTACAATTGATGGGAGCACTTTTTTATAACTCCAACTGATTGTGACCCCTGGTTTGCCTTAAGGGCTCAGCATTTGTTTGTACATTCCCTTTCTAAGACTGGAGATTCCAAAAGGGACCCTCCTGTTATATTTGCATTTTTTTAAAGATTTATTTATTTCTCTCCTCTTCCCCCCATTGTCTAGTCTCTCTGTCCATCGCTGTGTGTTCTTCTGCATCCACTTGCATTATCTGGCGGCACTGGGAAAGTGTGTCTCTTTTTTGTTGCATCATCTTGCTGTATCAGCTTTCCGTGTGTGCAGCGCCACTCCTGGGCAGGCTGTGCTTTTTTCACGCAGGGTGGCTCTCCTTGTGGGGTGCACTCCTTGCACATAGGGCACCCCTACACAGGGGCACCCCTGCGTGGCATGGCACTCCTTGCATATGGCAGCACTGGACGTGGACCAGCTCAGCACACGGGTCAGGAGGCCCTGGGGATCGAACCCTGGACCCTCCATATGGTAGGCAGATGCTCTATCAGTTGAGCCACAACTGCTTCCCCATGTTTGCATTTAATCACCCTAATGACACTGTAGCAGTTTGATATAATTGATGATTTCCAAAAAGAAATATTGGATTATGCTTGTAATCTGATCTGTACCTGGGCATGATTGAGTTATGATTAGGGATTTGAGCCCCCACCCCTTGGTGGCTGGGGACTCACAGATAAAAGACATGGTAGAGGACAGAGTTGAGGGTTTTTAATGTTGGAGAATTTGATGTTGGAGTTTGATGCTGAAGATTTAAACTGGAGCCCTGTGAAGTCAGCGCACAGAGGAAAGACAAGCCAGCCCCAGGAAGAAAGGAACCTTGAACCCAGAGAAAAGCAAGCCCTAGGAACAGAGGAACCCAGGGAGCCTGAACCCTCTCACACGTCGGCAGCCATCTTGCTCCAAAATAGACGTTGGTGAGGGAAGTAACTTATGCTTTATGGCCTGGTATCTGTAAGCTCCTACCCCCAATAAATACCCTTTATAAAAACCAACCAATTTCTGTTATTTCGCATCAGCACCCCTTTGGCTGACTAATACAGACATATTTCTAACTTATAGCACAAAATCTTCCAAACATATGCTTCCTTTTATGTTATGCACCTAAGGACCCCACTGCCTACCATTTACACCCTGATTTTATCTCTGTATTGTTCTCTGACCTTTTAGGAACTCTCCGTTTGGTTCCTAGAATGCAGAGATGAATGCTAACAGAAAGCAGTTCCAGAGATCCATTTCTCTCACTTAAATGCTCCTTTCAGTCTTGTGATGTGATCACAACCCAAGGTCTATACTTAGAAATGCTGAAGGGGGGATTTGTTTAAGAGTGATCCTTGTTCTTTCTCCTGAGAGTCTGGGAATCTGTACAGCTGACACACAGAGTGGAATGAGGAGAGAACACCTGGCCCATTCTGCATCAGAACGGTAGAGGTTGCGGGCTTGGGCCTGCGGGGCTTTTGGGGTAGCAGTACCATTTTGAGGCTTGGGGCTCTACACACAGAGAGCTGCTGCATCGGAAGGTGAGCTCATTTAGTGTGCTAGACTTGACTGCTCCTTTTAATTAAGCTAGCGCTACACTTGGCATTCTCTTTACAGTTGCAGCTGCTTGGCATGTCAGCAGGTGCGTGCTTTATTTAGGCCCCAATTCACCAGCAGGCTCACTGGAAGAAAGAGGCAAAGAGCAAGGGGTGGCAGATCCGAGCATGAGTGGTTGCACCCTCCCCCTCGTGGCCCACACCCTCCTTGTGGCCCGCGCCCTCCTCTTAGTGGCCCGCACCCTCCCCTTCGTGGCCCGCCCCCTCCTCTTCGTGGCCCGCGCCCACCCCCCTCGTGGCCCACACCCTCCCCCTCGTGGCCCGCCCCCCTCCTCTTCGTGGCCCGCGCCCTCCCCCTCGTGGCCCACCCCCGGTGAGCGTTCTCATTGGAGGCAGGCAGAAGCTCATGTGTACTACAAGGACGCTTGAAGCGAATGGCCTTCAGCTCAGGGTGAGCGTGGAGGCCACAGCCTGGGTTTCGAGAGCAGATAACCAGTTGACAGTGTGTGTTTGCTGCAAATGTTCCAAGCTTGGGTCTGGTGAGTGAGCTAGAGCCCCGAGGCGGTGAGTCTTGGTAAGAGTGATTTGAATCAGGACTCAGCGCCCATTACGCTCCTGGTCTTTAGGACAGACGTGTTCTCAGTCTGAGATGCAGTGTCTCCAGCCCAGACTGCTAGACGAGCTCTACACAGGTGTCGGAGCGTGAGGCAAGTCTTGCCTCCACTGCTCTTGGAACACAGTAAAGGTGCTACGTGGGCTTGGGTTTCAGGGCAGCAAGTGCGTCCCGATCGTCCTGTTAGCTGGACCCGCTCTTGAAAGGTTAATCAGTGACGGGATGTCTCCCTGCTTTCCTCTTTCATACCAAGTGCATGGTTTCCAGATGTGGATGGGCTCCAAGTACTCCAGCTCAGCGGTGCCCAGAAGAGCCCAGGCAGCTCTGGAAGCAGGCAGGGGTAAGCCAGAGAGAGACAGGGAATCGCCCAGGGCGGCGGAGCAGTGGAGCAGCGGCACTCAGCTGGGAAGCATACAGGCTGCGTGCCCTGAGCCGCGGTGGCTGCCATCCCACCCTCAGCCTGTCACCTCCTCCTCGGCTACCCCTTTCACTTCCCTCTCAGCCCCCGTCCCCTCCTCCTCAGCCCCCCATCACCTCCTCCTCACCTCCCTACTCACCTGCTCCTCAGCCCCCTTTCATTTCCTCCTCAGCCCCCTGTCACCTCCCCATCAGCCTCCCTTTCCCCTCTTCCTCAGTCCCTGTTACCTCCTCCTCAGCTCCCCACTCACCTCCTCAACCCCCATCACCTCCTCAGTGCCCCGTCACCTCCTCCTCAGACCCCCATGACCTCCTCCTCAGACCCCCATCACCTCCTCCTCAGCTACCCCTTTTACATCTTCCTCAGCCTTCCCCACCCCCTTTCACTTCCTCCTCAGCCCCCCCTTTTACCTCCTTTGCAGCCACCCCCTGTCACCTCCCCCTCAGCCTCCCCCGCTAACCTCCCCTTTGGCCCCCATCTCCTCCCCCTCAGCCTCCCCATCACTTCCTGCTCAGCCTCCCCCGCTTGTCTCCTCCTCAGTGCCCTGTTTCACCTCTTCCCCAGCCACCGCCTTCATCTCAGCACCACCACAGCTGAGGCAGGGAAGCAGGGGCCATTCCCACTGGGGAGGAACTCCATGGAGTCCTGCCTCCTAGAGTTGGATGCTCGCAGAACATTTGTTAGTACCATTTGGGGCAAAGATAGCCCTGGCCAGACCCAGGACTCCATCCACGTCCCTCCGGCAGAAGGCTTGGGACTAAAGCCTGCACCCTTGACAGCAGGAAGTGACTGACAGTCGGGGCACTTGGGCCAGTGGCGGCCCAGAACTCCCAGGGGGTGAAAGAAGCAGAATTAGAATCAGTTGTCAGCTACCATGGTTGATTGGCCCTGGGATTGACTTCCTTCTCTGTAGCCTTTGGTTCTTCCCCAAACCCGCCAGCGTCTTGGTGTTTCTTGGTCTCTCCTCCACTGCCCTGCACCCCTTTTTGTCCCTTCCAGTTGGTTCCTTAGCATAAGCTGTCCTCCATTAGAGTGCAGTCACAGCACACTCTGTAATGCTTGGTTCCTGGCTGCTTGGGAGAGTGTGCCTGAGGAAGAAGAGGCATCTCCAGGGGAAGTAGAGAAGGTGGCCCTATGAAAAAGAACGGCTCAGCATTGCCAGAGGGGCAGGGCTACCGAAGGTATTGTATTCATGCACGCTGTATTTGTCAGCCAGAGGTGCCCTGATGCAAAATACCAGGAGCTGGTTGGATTTATAAAGGGTATGTATTTGGGGTAGGAGCTTAGATACCAGGCCATAAAGCATAAGTGACTTCCCTCACCAAAGTCTATTGTCACGTGTTGGAGCGAGATGGCTGCCCACGTCTGCAGGGTTCAGGCTTCCTGGTCTCCTCTGGGCTCAGCTCCTCTGTTTTCTCCACAAGGTCAACTGTTCTCCATCAGGCAGTTAGCTCTGTCTCTCTCCCTGGGGCTCCAGTTTAAGGCTTCAAACTCCCAACATCAAAACTCCAACATCAAAAACCCTCAACTGTCCTCTGCCATGCCTCTTATCTGTGAGTCCCCACCCACCAAGGGGCAGGGACTCAACGTCCTACTGACACAAGAGGTTTACTTGATTAAGTAATCAAGTAAGCCTCTGAATCCAGTATAATCTCATATGCCCAGAGGAAAAGACCAGCTTACAAACACCATCCAATATTTCTTTTTGGAATTCATCAGTAATATCAGAGGCTGCAGATGCCGAGTCCATGCTTGGCTGGGAGCAGGCAGGACATCCCCGAGGCTTCAAGCCTGGGGCTGATAACGCCTCGCTCATGAGGTGCTTTGGGCATGAGCGGGGCGTTGTGCAGCCGAGTAACCTGGGCGTAGACGCGCTCAGCACCTGCAGCCTCTGTCCTGGGCTCTGTTAGTTTTCTGCTGGTAGGGAATACATTACCACAAACTCACTGGCCCAGAACAACACACGTTTCTCGACTTGTGGGCCCTGTGGCTCAGAAGACCTGGCGCCTTGGGGCTGTGCTCCACCAGCTCCGTCAGCACCCACCGGGCTGTGCTCCCATCTGACCCTGCTGGCAGGCGTTGGCCCTGGAGGCCATCGGCTAGAGCCTCTTGTTCCCTTCCGGGGAGCCCGCGCTTGCTCTCAGCTTCTGGAGAACGCCGTCGTGTATAGCCAGGCAGCCCACTCATGACACGGCAGCTGACTCCTGAGGGCCAGCAGGGGACTCGCGTCTGCTGCGGTAGAGACGCACCTGACACACCACCGCATGTACCATCCGCAGTCACCATGGCTGACCCGGCACCATTTGTACCCTCCTCTCTCAAGGGGAGAGGTGGCCGTCCCAGGCACCAGAGGAGGGAACCTTGGGGGCCATCGTAGGACCCTAGCAGCCCCATCATCACGTCCTTCACAAATTTAGCCTAAGTGCCAACTCTTGAAACTGAAAACTTCATGGTAGGAAACAGTCCCTTTTTTTTTTGGTATTAAATCATCCGACTTCACCTGCTCTAAAAGCAAGACATTCTTTCTCTTGAATCCTCTCGCTTCTCCACACATATGCACTCACATGTGCAGCACAACCAAGACCATTAAAATCCTAGGTGAAATGTGGCCCTCCGTGCAGTGGAACAGTTTGAACCAGAAGAGAGATGACGTTCAGCTGTTTGAGCCCCGACCGCGTTAGGCTAAGTGAAATAGCAGACACTGAAGGACCAGCCTTGTGATGCCGCTCCTGAAATATCCAGCCTCAGCAAATGCACTGGAACAGAAAGCAGAGTAGAGGTCAGCCGCCAAGGCTGGGAGGAGGGGAGTGGAGTTCTGCCGAGCGAGCACAGGTTCTCTTCGGGGGGACGACTAAGCTTTGGCAATAGATGGTGGTGATGGTAGCGCAAAATTGTCAATTACTCTCACCCAAATGAACATTTAATAATGGTTAAAACGACTGAGAAACATCGATTGTACACTTTGGATGGATGGCATGGTGTGTGTATAAAACAGCTGAAAAAATTTTTTGAGGGACTTTTTTTTTTTAAGATTTATTTTTTATTTATTTCTCCACCCCCACTCCCCCCCCAGTTGTCTGCTCTCTGTGTCCATTCACTGTGTGTTCTTCTGTAACCGCTTCTATCCTCATCAGCGGCACAGGAATTGGTGTTTCTTTTTGTTGGCGTCAGCTCTCCGTGTGTGTGGCACCATTCCTGGGCAGGCTGCACTTTCTTTTGCGCTGGGCAGCTCTGCTTATGGGGCGCACTCCTTGCGCGTGGGGCTCCCCTACGCGGGGGACACCCCTGCGTGGCAGGGCACTCCTTGCGCTTGCGCGCATCAGCACTGTGCGTGGGCCTGCTCCACACAGGTCAAGGAGGCCCGGGGTTTGAACCAGGGAACTCCCGTGTGGTAGACAGACGCCCTATCCATTAGGCTAAGTCTGCTTCCCTTGAGGGACATTCTTAAAAAGGGTCAAGGTCCCAAAAGAAATTTCTTTGAGCCTTTTCCAGATTAAACGAGACTAAAGTGACTTGACAATTAAATGTTAACGGGTGATTCTAGAGTAGAAAAAGTAATAATGTTCTTTCATCAGGTGTGTAAAGGTACCACACAACTGCAAGGAGTTAATAATTGGATGGCATATGGGAACTCTGCATTTTATGCCTGGGTTTTCTGTAAACATGCAGTATCTCTAATAAAGAAACAAAGTTGAGGCCACCAAAAAATGAAAAAATTTTGTTACAAAAAACAAAAACAGTGTTCTTGAGGAGAAGGGTCAGCTTCGGCTCTGCCCTGTGGGATACGGCCCGTGCCCAAGCACTCATCTCCAAGTCCAGTGCAGGACCTGGGAGCCCAGACCGAGCCTGTGGCCCGGCCTCGGAACCTACACAACTTGGCAGCTCCCTCGGGTCCCTGCTCAAACGCCCTTGTCGTTGGGTCAGCCCCAAACACCAGCTTAACACTCTCTTACTTGCCCCCCCACCCCGGGCTCAGCCTGCCGCGCCTGGCTCTTTGCCATCGTGCAACAGGTGACCACCAGCATGTGTTTTCCTCATCGCTTGTCTCCCTCCCCTAGACATAAAGCTCCTCCACTGCCTGGGACTTCTGCCTGAGTGTGGATGGCCCACCTCGGAACCCCGCACAGCCCAGCTCCTCGAATCTTCTCAGTGGACGCCCACTGGGTGGTGACGACCAGCAGCATTTTTAGGCACATGTTTCCGTGGCTGTGCTAGACGTTGCATCAAACATGTTTAACAGGCAAATGTCATTAGCTTTTGGGAGCATCTAATCGAAAGCATGGAGCAGGTGTAGCCCAGTGGTTGAGCGCCTGCTTCACACGTACAAGGTCTGGGGTTCAATCCTCGGTACCTCCTGGAAAAAAAAAACAGAAATCCTAACAACTTAAGACACCATATTTGTGGGCCATGGAAGGGTGAGGTTGAAAAAGTCTCCTAGTCTGGAGGTGAAATGGAGTGTGCATGTGGTGCGTCTCTCAACTCAGTGTGTCTTTTAAGTGATAGACAACTTAGCTGAAGTGGTTCACTGGGTGTTTTATGAGAGGTAGCATCAACCCCTTAGAGGCTTAGTGAGCTGCCAAGGTTGAAAAACCAGGGAGAACCAGGCTGGAGCGTGGCTCTGCTGAGGTCCATTCTTCATAACTAAATATTTTCCAGGGAGTTATTTTCCTATTTGTCTTCTTTTCAGGAGGTATTAGGAGCCAAATCTGGGACCTCCCATGTGGGAAGGAGGCACCCAATCACTTGAGCCACCGCTGCTTCCTGCTTGTTGTGTCTCTTACTGTGTTTCCTCACAGTGTCTCTTCATTGGGTCATTTCACTGTGTCATCTTGTTGTGTCTCCTTGCTGTGCCTGCCTGTTACGTCAGCTCACTGTCTTGCTTGTTTTCTTTCGGAGGCACCAGGAGCTGAACCCAAGACCTCCGTGGTAGACAGGTGCCTAACTGCTTGAGCCACATCCACTTTCCAAATGTTACTTTTTTTAGGAGGTACCAGAGAATGAACCCAGGACCTTGTGCATGGGAAGTGGGCACTCAACCACTGAGCTACGCCTGCTCCCCTTTATACCTTTTTCAACATAAAATAAGCCTGTTTGTATGGGAAGAATGTACAAATTCAGTGCCCAGGGTCTTGGATTGAATTATATATTTCTCCCAATTTCTTTTTAAAGAAGAGAACTGGCAGGAACCTCAATCATAATTATGTGGTCATTTGGTGTAACTGAGAAACATCCCCCTTCATTCATGCCCTGAGACTCAAATCGCTTTCATGAAAGCATCCTCTGGAAATACCCAAGTGTGGAACAAAAGGGCGTGAGCTGTCACAGCATTTTCCCTTTTCAAAAGGGAAACGGGGTTGAGGAAGAGCAAAAATACTGGTGGAGCCAAGCTGACTCATCAGAGGCCTGTGCTGAGTCCCCCCTGGGCGCAGGCCTTTCTCCCTCAGCCCTTCTGGGTGAAGAACGACTGCCGACCGTGTCCCTGAGCGGGTCCCCCGCCCGGGACCCTGAGGCCTCCCACGGCATTGGGGTATGTGTTGAGGGCGGCGGGCACTGACCAGTGCCAGTTGCTCTCGGTACTTTCCATAAGGGATTCTACAACCTGAAATGGCACTGGAAGGGGTCCTGCCTGCCCCCATTTTCTGGTACACTGTGAGGTTCACAGAGGTTAGAGAACTTGCCAGAAATGCCACAGCTAGTGAGGTGCAATTCGAGGACTCAAGTGCCAAGTTGCCTGACTTGAAAACCTCCGTTTTCAACCTGTGGCCTTGTTTGTGAGGTTTTCCACCTTTTGGCCACAGGAAGGGATCAAAGGCTGAGCGAGAATCAGTGGCGCGCCAGTCTGTTTAGCGCTCCCTCTGTTGTGGGCCGGTGGCTTTGATGCCTGCCTTTGGACGTGAGGTGGTGGGTGCATGCACCTTTGACTCCCGTTGGCCGTGCCATCGCCGCAACCGAAGGACAGTGGTCAGCTCCAGGGGCTTCATGAAGCACCGTGGTGGCTGCCCTGCCCTCTGCCTCACCCCCGCAGCCCCCCGGGAACAAGTAAACAAGTCCAAGCCAGACCACTCGCCAGCTTCCTTTGCATTTCAGAGAGTGACACCTGTGCCTTCTCTCCTGCAGATGCCGCTCCTACGAGGACTGCTGCGGCTCGAGATGCTGCGTGCGGGCCCTCTCCATACAGAGGCTCTGGTACTTCTGGTAGGTTCTCTCCTTGCTCTCAGTGCCTTTCTCCACGAAGCCCTGGCCCCAGGGCTCCACCAGCACCGTACTGAGACAGCCTCAGAGAAAGCACCTGGGATCACTGGACGGGGGCAGCCTTGGTCAAGGGCACGGCACCCGTGTGCTTGGGTTGGCTCCCTGGAAAGCAGCCGAGCTCTCACAGCGCAGGAAACTCGTCCCCATTTCCATGAGCTTTTGGCTGGGGAAGAAGAGTTATCCTTGTGGAACGGTGAGGGGTGGAGAGCAGCCCCTTCTTCAGCTCGTTACTGAAACGGAGCTGCGGCCGACTGGAAGGATCAGAGACGCGCCAGCGAATCAACGAGACTTGCGGTCAAGTGTCTCTTGCCTGGAAATCTCCGTTCCCACGTGTCAGCTCATTCTTAACTCTCAGGATCAGCATCCAGCATCCTTTGTCCATCTTCCAGCTCTACCCAGGGGCATTTGAGTAGGGTCTTGAGAGGGTACAGGGAGTGGTGCAGGCATCCAGGAAGGGTGGGCACGCAGAGCTCCATTAAACGTTTAATGATTACCGCGAGGAACCTCACGTGGTGGACTGGATCCTCAGAGGATGCCAGCTGGGGGGTGCCTTTCTGAGAATTTATGATTTTGTAGATAATAGATACTAATTCAGATGACCAAGATGGCAGAGCATGTGTGGAAAAGGATTTATTTAAAACCCAAAGAGACTTCCTTGCCCCACCACTCTCTGCTCCCCCTGGACGTAACCCCTTGGGTGGTGATATCATCAAGGCACACTCCACCACGGGTTGGGACGTCAGGGTCTTCGAGACTTCCAGCTCTTTGGATTTTAAGGTTCTGACTTGACCGCTGCTTAAAGGTCTTGAGATCGCTGCTGAGCACTGTTCAGCAGCTGCCCGAGTGCTTGAATGCCTTTCCCTCCGACAGCTGCCCCCAGTGTCTGATTAAGGAAACCACCAGTCACTGGAGAGTCTACAGGCCAAGTTCCCTAGGTTTCTTTTATCTTTTTTTTCTTTAAACTTTTGTACTGAAATAATTTCAAACTTACAGGACAGCTGCAAAAAATAATACAAATCCATACAGAGAACTCCAACATGCCACCACGCAGGGACCCAGGCTCACCAATTTTAACATGTTGCCACATTTGCCATACCGTTATTATTCTTTCATTCCAGCTAGCTAGCTGTCATGTCTCTTTGCCAGTCATCTCTCAGTTGATCTGGTTTCTGAGCATTTGAGAGTAGGTGTGTACGTCCTGTTCCTTGAACATATAATACTTCCACGTAGGTTTCTTTCAGTTGCAACGCCTCCTGTCTGTCACATCACTCCCTCCTTGAATGGGCATTGGGCACTTGGAGATGGGGACTCAGCAGTTACACCCCTGTCCCTGGCCAGGCTCCCCTAGGCTGTGGGGGACCCCAGCTTCTGGAGCTCCTCTAAACAACCGGGTGCTGGCATCCAGCTTCTCCCCGCCCCAGAGTTGCTGGTGCCAAAACCTCCCCAGAAGATGAATTCCTTTAGCCTAAGATGCGGAGTGTACACAGCTCTGTCTACATTCAAGTGAAGGGGAGGAGAGAAGGACCAGGAGGAGCTGGCGTCTCAGAGCTCTGCCTGACCACAGGGCATGCTTTCCTGCAGGCCTTCCCCTCGTGGGGCCTTGTGGTCGGAAGGTGTGACTCCTGCAAGGGTTCAGAAACAGGCTGGGGAGGTCTAGAGTGTGACGAGACTCTGGGAGCCCTCCTGAAAATAAAGACGACTTGCCAGAGCTGCCAGGGGTCGGTGCTGCGGGAGGCCTGGGGGCAGGCGGGCTGCTGGGTTCTGAATTAGGGGCTCTGCTAAGCCTGGGGGCAGTGAAAAAAGAATTGGATCACCAGAAAAAATGAAATACTTGTGACCACAGAAGAGGCACAAACGCTTGCTTCTCTTAGTCCCTGGAAAGCTCCCAAAGCTACTTGGCAAGGAGAGGGGACGCGTGAGCTCGGCCTGCCGCTCAGCCCTGGAGCCGTTCTCCTCCCCCTCTCCCCCTGGCTGAGCTTCCTCCCCTTCCTTAATAAGCTCGCCCCCTCCCCTTGCCAGCGCCTCTGTGCTCCTCAGGCTGGTGCTGCAGTAGGGCCAGAATCGGGGGCCGGGCGCCCGGCTTGCCCGTTGTCGCTGCCCTGTGCCTCTCCCTGCCGGGCTGGGGTGAGCTGCCCGCGGGCCTGTCCCCCGGGACTCCGCAGAGCCGTCCGTGAGGCTCCGCTGGATGGTGTACACCAGCGCTGGATGGTGTAGACCAGCGCTGGATGGTGTAGGCCAGCGCTGGATGGTGTAGACCAGCGCTGGGCTCGTCGCAGGGAAGAGCCCAAGGTCCTAAGTGGCTTCCGAGGGTTTCAGTCCAGGGACGGGTCTTGACCAGTGGCATGTTTGAGAAGACGCACCCCTGCGCCTTGAGGCTGTGTGTGCGAACGGCTCCGGCCGGCGGCCACAGTGGATCCAGCTGCAAACGTCCCCTCATCGTGGAGCCCACCTGGGGAGCTGGTGTCCTCCACGATCCAGCACGCTTAACGTGCAGAGTTGCAGCACTTCCTTGCCAGCCCCTGACCCGCCCTCACCCTCCTCCGCCTCCCTGTTCCCCCATCTCCAGCCATGCAGGCGCCCCCGCCCTCCTGCTCACCGAGCGCGCCTGCCTACGCCTTGGCGGGCCACCCAGCGGGCTCCTTCCTTCCCTTGGACAGCTCGCCTCGCCATCAGCTCAGGGGTTCTCTGAAGAAGCCTTCCTGCTCTCCCCACCCTGACATGCCCTTGTTAGGCCTCCTGCCCCACGCTTTGCTTTATTTTTTGGTGCTTAGCCTTGCAGCCTTGTGGTTGGGTCAGGGCAGGGGTGAGGCCCGCCTTAGCCCGGCATGGTGCTGGGCACGGCAGGTGCTCGTGGGGGATGGCGACTGCAGGGCAGACCAGAAGGCCGCAGCGTAGCCCTTTCCCGGTCGTTCCTGCTCAGGAGCCACAGCTGTCCAGGCGAGACTTGTCTGATGGAACCTGCAGTTAACGACGCACTGATGAGCTGGAGTTAAAGTCTTCCCACAGGCGTTGCCACCTCCTTTCCTGAAATTTCCCTTAAGCGTGCTCGAGTGCCTTTGGTCGTGACAGTCCGCTGCGGGGTGGCCTCACCCTTCCCAAGGCCGTCTGCCACCCACACAGAGTTTGGGCATCATGGGAAGGTTCTGGCAGGTTTCCAGAGTCCCGGCATAATTTTTGTTCAGAGAATTTCCTGGCTGTGTCGGTGCAGGGCAGTCAACGTGGATCTTCTCAGAGGGGCTCCCCTCTCTCCAGGGCAAATGCGAGCTGTTCGTGCCATTGTGCCGCAGTCGCTGTGAGTCTTGAGTGGCAGGGCACAGGTGCTGTTGTTGGGGCGCATTGCGTCCATTCGACCTTGGGTCTTGGCAGGAGAACGCCCTGCAGTCCTGAGAGCCGGGGGTTCTGCACCCGCAGCTCTTCTCTTATCGTAAGTGCCTCCTTTCTGTTCCTGCAGTTCCTCCCCCCCCCCACCCGTGCTCGAGAAGGGGCGGCTCTGTTTCTTTATGGGTGTTTCCAGAGTGAAGAGGCAGCTGTTAGGAAGGAGACCCGGGCACAGCCTAGTTGTTTGAAGAGGGGCACCCTGGGGAAACAGATGGCAAGCCACAGGCCGGCTGAGCCGTGCGTCCAGGAGGCCCCGGGGCGTGTGCTGTTTGCCTCTGAGCAGAGGTCAGAGGCGGGGAAGCCACGGCACCCATCCCAACCCAGCCAGCCTGCTGGGGCAGTCGGAGACAGAGCTCACATAGGGTGCTTCCGTGAGTGGCATCGACCGAGGGACTGCCCAGAAGTGCCTGCCTGGTCCACCAGGGTCCTGGACAAACCACGCAGAAGTGCCTGCCTGGTCCACCAGGGTCCTGGGCAAACCACCCAGAAGTGCCTGCCTGGTCCACCTGGGGTCCTGGGCAAACCACCCAGAAGTGCCTGCCTGGTCCACCTGGGGTCCTGGCAAACCGCCCAGAAGTGCCTGCCTGGTCCACCCGGGTCCTGGCAAACCACCCAGAAGTGCCTGCCTGGTCCACCCGGGTCCTGGACAAACAGCCCAGGCAGGGCCACATGCCACGGCGGGAGCCTGGCAGCAGAGCCCACAGCCGAACCACCCATTCAGGGCCGGTGCGTGCCAGCGGGAGCGCTGCACGCCAGGGCTGGCCCTCGGGTCTGCACCTCTGTCTGGTCCGCGCCCTCTGTCCACGCCCCCCCACCTACTCCCCGCATGCCTGCACCCCTCACACCGGCACCTCGGGTCTGCTGGAATGCCCGCTGCACCCGCACGCCGGCGCCCCCGTCTGCCCAGCGCCCTCTGTCTATGCCCTCCACGTGTGAGCTCCTCCGGCCTGCATCCCTCACGACTGCGGACCTCATCTACCCGCCGCCATCCGCGCCCCCACGCCTGCCCCCCGCGCGCTGCGCCCCAGCCCTGACGTTTCTGCTCTCGCCCAGGTTCCTCCTCATGATGGGCGTGCTCTTCTGCTGCGGCGCAGGCTTCTTCATCCGGAGGCGCATGTACCCCCCGCCGCTGATCGAGGAGCCGGCCTTCAGCGTGTCCTACACCAGGCAGCCCCCCAACTCCGCGCCAGGTCAGCCCCCCCCTCAGCACCCCGTGGCTGGGCAGGCCCCGGGTGCTGGGCGAGCCGGCGTCTGGGGGGCCGGGCGTGGTGCTGGGCGAGGCCGGGGGCGTCATTCACTGGCCCTGCTGGTGAGGAGGGCGGTGCCTCCGGCCCTGCCCGTCCTGGGGGGCCAGGCGTGGTGCTGGGCAAGGCTGGGGGCGGTGCTGGTGAGGAGGGCGGTGCCGCCGGCCCTGCCCGTCCTGGGGGGCCAGGCGTGGTGCTGGGCAAGGCTGGGGGCGGTGCTGGTGAGGAGGGCGGTGCCGCCGGCCCTGCCCGTCCTGGGGGGCCAGGCGTGGTGCTGGGCAAGGCTGGGGGCGGTGCTGGTGAGGAGGGCGGTGCCGCCGGCCCTGCCCGTCCTGGGGGGCCAGGCGTGGTGCTGGGCAAGGCTGGGGGCGGTGCTGGTGAGGAGGGCGGTGCCGCCGGCCCTGCCCATCCTGGGGGGCCGGGCGTGGACATGCGTGCAGTTGGTATGTGCACGTTATTGCTTCCTGCCTTTTCCCTTCAAGACTACTGTATAAATTTTCCCGTAGAAACAGTAGCATCCCCGCCTTTCTTACTGCCTGGGGACTGCATGCTAATTGTGCTACTAAATGGTCATTTTAGTCATTCTCTTCCTGTTGGTTGGTTGTTTTCATCTTTACTGATTGATGCGGTCAATCCCCAATATGACAGCATTTCCTCCTGTGCTGGGACTTACGAGCAGTGCTGCTGTGGGTATTTGGCACGAGCTTCTTTGGCTAATTTAAAGGCACCCAAAGTGATGTCCGAGAGGCAAAGAGGATTAGCCGTTGTGCGTTTCGTGTGAAACCCTGCTGGCTGAAAACCGACCCCGCAGAGGCCGTCGCGAGTGACGTCAACTCGTGCATTCAGGCGTCTGGGTCCCTGGTCACACGTCACTCGTGAGGGGCTTCCCCTTCCTCTGCAGGGCGCAGGTGCCCCAGAAGGCAGCATGTTGCCTGCCCCCTCCCGCCGGGGGCATGGCGAGGCTGGCGAGCAGGAGTGCCCCTCCCGGGGACTCACCCTCCCCTGGGAGGCTGGGGGCTTGCTGTCGATGGAGCGAACGGTCAGAATTCTAGGAAGAGGGCTGGCCTTGGTTTTAAGAGAGATAGGGGGTTGTGTAAGAGTGTGCTCTCTCCTTGTCCCATGCGTACGTGCTGTTCTCAAGACTTGAGAAGAGCTGGCCAAGTGTTATTCTTTCTTCTAGTTTTCTGCCACTAGATACTCTGCAGGCTTTTCCTTTTAAAATGATCGTATTTATTAGTTTGTAAGCGTTACTCAGAAAGATCTGAGTAGGGATCTTCCACCAGCATTCGGGGGATTGCGCCTTAGACTTCTCCACCTGGGCTTTGTTCCACTTTTATACGGAAGTGGAATTTGTCCTTTCTTATTTGGAAATACGGAGCATTTCAGATGGGCTCTTGTCCTAGGGAGAAGGACAGATTTGGGGTTAAATTGGCACTCGACGGGATTAGTCAGATTTCAGTCCTTTGGTGGTTTTTTAAAATCAGGTTGGAGACAGATTGGGGCAAAGGGTCAATTGCAAAGACTAAAGAGTTTTGTCTTTTTGTGCCTTTCTTCTGTGGGTCTTCAGTGTGGGAAGTGGCAGCCCCCTGCCCTCTGGCCCCTGCAGCGCACAGATGCAGAACACCCTAGACGCTGCGCGAGTGTCAGGGCCTATGGCTTTCGGCTCCTCTAGACTCGGGAGAGTCAGCGGATCGTGGTTACGCCCGCCTCGCCGGCCAGGCCGTGTGCTTCCTTGGGAAGGTTCCACGGGCATCTCAGCATTCTGGCCAGGGCATGGCGCCCAGCCTGGGTCTCGGCCCTCACCGCCCTTTCGTGGACCGTGCGCTCTGCCCCACGCGTGGTCGCGCTGCAGTCTCACAAGCAAACGTGGCCACCAGCCCTGCGGAGGGCTGTGGAAGGCACATCCCCGATGCCAGGGACCGGGCCAGGCAGCCTGGCCTGGCCTGGGGGGTGGATCGGGAGGCAGGACGCCCGGCCCAGCTGCTGTTAGGCGTAGCAGCCCCTGCCCGCACGCAGGGCCGAGCGGAGGAGCCTTTTGAAAGTGGATAAATGAGACACTGTCGGCAGGAGGGACAGCGAGTAACACCCCTGTGAACCCCTGAAAACAGCGCGGAGAAGCCGGCAGGGGCTCTGCTTTGAGGAGCAGAGCAGCCGCCGGCCCTTCTCGCCCTCGGGGAAGGACTCTTACCAGAAGGGGCGGCCAACGGCCAGCGCGGTCTGAGCCAGCCCCTCACTACGGTGCCAGAGAGGAGACCCCCATGGCTAGGAGCCCAGGGCCCGGGCGGGAAAAGCGGCCCAGCCGGGGGAGGCCCCCTTGGGCCTCTGCCCTCCCGTGAGGCCGCTGCTGCTTGCACCAGCTCACTGTTTCTGCAGCCAAAATGCAGATTGAATTTGCCATCACCTTTCCACGTTGGTGCCTCTCACAGGCCTGAAGCAAGCATGAAATAGTCGGTCCCAAAATAGACCAGTGTGTCTTAGGAAAATAAGGCTTGCTTTGTACCAGAGTCTAGTTTCCTTAATTTCACTGCAGAATCCAGGGCTGTGTGGTGAGTTAGCAGCTCGAAGCTTGTCATTGCTTTGATTTGACTCTTTAGAGATAGTCACGTTGGGGTGGGGGGCTCGCCAGTTTCTAAGTGGTTGCCGGGTTCTGAGGTGCTGGGTTCCCTCCCGACGCCCTGGCGGAGTGCATCCTGCGTGAAAGTTTGTGGAGATCCCGCGTCTTGGGGCGGGATGGGCGTGTGAAGAGTGCCATGTCGAGCTTGGAGTCTAGCAAGAGGAGCCAGGTGCGCTCTCGTTAGCAAACGGGACAGATGTCAGCCCTGGGGCGGGCACCGAGTGCTGGGGGCGGGGGTCGGCCTGGGGGGTGCGGGCTTGTGGGTGTGCTGGCGGCATTCCTCTCCTGCCATCCCCGGAGCGGAGGGGACCCTGCTGAGCATTGCATCTGGATGAAGGCAAGAAGGCAGCTGCTCGGGAGGACCCGCTCCCACCAGTGCCGGGCGGGCAGGTAGCGGCGCGTCCTCCCATGCAGGTGCCGTCCTGGTGTGCAGAGGGCACCCAGCGGTGCGCCAGCCGTGCCCGCCGAGCACAGAGGAGCCTAGGGCCTGCGCACTGCGCGGGAGCCTCCACACTAGGGGCGGGAGCGGGTGGGCAGCGCGTGGTTCTAGGGGACCCGGCAGGGTGGCGAGTGGGGGGAAAGGACTGATAGAGCCAGGGTTGGGGGTCGAGGCGCCGGAGAGGTGAGGTGCGGCCCAGCCCAGAACCCAAAGGCAGCGAGGCCGGAGCTGCTGGCGCAGGGTCGCCGGGCTGCTTCCGCGCCCAGGTGGGCCTCGGGGCTTGGCGAGGAGCGTGAGGAGGAAGGCAGAAAGGAGAGCTGAGCAGCCCTCGTCCAGGGAACCAGGAGGGGCCCCGGGAGTCGGGAGGCCCGAGTTCTGTGAGGCCTCAGCACTCGAGCTACAAAAGGAAACGGCAGGAAGGAAGTTCTCCTCCTGGCTCTCACGTGCAGAGGGGGCGAGTGCAGCAAGAGAAAGTCAGAGCTCCTGCAGGGGTCTGGGCACCCCTGGAGCACCCCCAGCTGCGCCCGCGCCGTCCTGGAGCCCTCGGGTGGAGGGAAGGGGGCTCGGGCACCCATGCCTTTAGAAGCGTCGGCCAAACAGCGCGCGCTGCTGCTGCGGAGGCGCTGCGTGTGAGCTGCCGCCCAGGTACGTGAAGGACTCGGTAAGGACCAGGTTACGGGTGCGGAGGGACGGGGCGGGGAGCCCGGAGACCCACGGGAGCCAGGTGAGGGCGCAGCTGAGGGTCAGGTCAGGGGGCTGCGTTCTGGGAGGGGCTGCGCTGCTGCGCAGGGAGGGGCTCAGCTGCTGGGGTGTCGGTGGGGAGGTGGGCTGAGGGGACGTCAAGGAAAAGGTGGCTGCGGAGTGTCTCTGGACGAGCGTGTGGCCTCTGAAGGTGGCAGTCATCGCGAGGAAGGCTGTAACTACGTGGTAAACCCACCGCAGAGCCGCGCTGGGCCCAAGAGCCGCCCGCAGCACTTCCCGTGGACGCCACGATTGCAAGGGACCAAATGCCGGACAGACTGTGTTAGCATGACATAGGTTTTCGTTAAAAAGGTTTTCCTTTAATGTGACAATGGTGATTTTAAAAAACACTTGAAAGTAGATGGGGCATTCCCATTGGGAGATAGATTTTTAAAAAATTTCAGCACTTAATTTTTTTTCATTCTTAAACTTTTTATTTTCAAATAATTTCAAACTGACAGGACAGTTGCAAAAATAATACAAAACCCATACAGAGAGCTCTAGTATAACACCCCACCCAGATACCAGATCTACCAGCTTTTAGCATTTTGCCACATTTGCCTTATCATTCCTTCCATCCATCCATCCACCCACCATCCATCCCTCTGGTCTTTCTCCATCTGTTCATCCGTTTGTCCATCCACCTACCATCCATCGATCTAGTCTCTCCATCTGTCCATCTATCCATCCATCCATCCATCCATCCATCCATCCATCCATCCACCCACCCATCCATCCATCCATCCATGCAGGCTCTCCATCTACCCATCTGTCTCTCCATCTGTCCATCCATCCTTCCATTCATCTATCCATCTTCTGTCTTTCCATCCGTCTGTCCACCCATCCATCCACCCACCCACACCCCATTCCATTTGCCTGTCTCTCCATCTGTCCATCCGTCCATCCATCCATCAGTCTATCCATCTGTCCACCCATCCACCCACCATCCATCCATCCCCACTCTCCATCTTCCATCCATCCATCAGGAGATAGACCTTTATTCCTTTCAGACAGTACTTGTGCGGTGAATTCCCCCAGGGTTTTCTGACTGTTCTGCTGTGTCAGTCCCATAATGAACC
This sequence comes from Dasypus novemcinctus, assembly GCF_030445035.2. Lineage (NCBI taxonomy): Eukaryota > Metazoa > Chordata > Mammalia > Cingulata > Dasypodidae > Dasypus > Dasypus novemcinctus. The sequence continues at coordinate 233,092 of NC_080677.1, forward strand.
CGTCAGCCTGCAGTAATGGCAGTGGCCTAAGTGATGCTAACTCCAGGCAAGTGGAAAGAGTAGGGAGTGTGTTTTGACAGTTTAATTACTCTCCAAATCAGAGCTAAACACAAAGAGGGCTGCATCAGTTATGAGTGCAAGCTGTGTTTTAATTAGAGTTGGGTGGAATACGTAAGTGTTCTTCAACATAACAGTGCTTCAGATATGCAGACACCCCTTGGACACACGTCCCTCCAGGCCTGCGCTCAGGCGCCCATGGACACACGCCCCCCACGCCTGCGCTCAGGCTCCCGTGGACACGCCCCCCGAGCCCGCTTTCAGGCGCCCGTGGACACACGCCCCCCAGGCCCGCGCTCAGGCGCCCGTGGACACACGCCCCCCACGCCTGCGCTCAGGCGCCCGTGGACACGCCCCCCACGCCTGCGCTCAGGCGCCCGTGGACACACGCCCCCCACGCCTGCGCTCAGGCTCCCGTGGACACACGCCCCCAGGCCTGCGCTCAGGCGCCCGTGGACACACGCCCCCCACGCCTGCGCTCAGGCTCCCGTGGACACACGCCCCCACGCCTGCGCTCAGGCGCCCGTGGACACACGCCCCCCACGCCTGCGCTCAGGCTCCCGTGGACACGCCCCCCGAGCCCGCTTTCAGGCGCCCGTGGACACACGCCCCCCAGGCCCGCGCTCAGGCGCCCGTGGACACACGCCCCCAGGCCCGCGCTCAGGCGCCCGTGGACACACGCCCCCAGGCCCGCGCTCAGGCGCCCGTGGACACACGCCCCCAGGCCTGCGCTCAGGCGCCCATGGACACACACCCCCCACGCCTGCGCTCAGGCTCCCGTGGACACACGCCCCCAGGCCTGCGCTCAGGTGCCCGTGGACACACGCCCCCAGGCCTGCGCTCAGGCGCCCGTGGACACACGCCCCCCACGCCTGCGCTCAGGCTCCCGTGGACACACGCCCTCCAAGCCCTGTGGTTCTAAGCTTTCCTTCTTGCTTTTTTCCCCGAAGTACTGGTAGGGTGAGGGGACCCATATCGTGCATGTCCAGTGCTCTGTGTGGTGAAGAGATGAAGAGATGGAATTCTTTTTGAATTTATGGTTTTGGTGAAAGAAACGTAACAGGAAATATTTCAAGTTATTTGTTTAAAAATCATGAATGCCGATCTATTCATACTCTCTTATAGCTACCAGAATATTCCTTATCAGTCATTCCTGATACCAGAAGCTGATTGTGGGGGGGATGACTTTGAGAGCAGTTTCATCCCGGGAAGCCCAGGAATCATTCCTGCCTCACAACTTAGAGCAGTTCTTTCCTGACCAGGAGCATTTTTCCGCCAAGTTCAGTGAGTGCCTGTCTGTTGTTCTCTGCCCCCTCCCCTCCCTCCTCGGCTGCCCTCTTTCTCACCCTAACGCTGCCTTCCCTCTGTGTGGCGCTCAGTGGCCATTTCTCATTATCCCATGAAGGGAACAGGTAGGATTTTCTGCCATGGAAGGCGAGTGTTTTCCCACGCGGTGCATTTCCTGTCATTGGCCGTTTTGAAGAGAGGCAGACTACCCGCCCCTCACAGAGCGCCTCACAAGCAAGGCCTCACCCACCCTGCCTGCTGACAGCACTTGGCCTTGTTGCCTCTGTCGCAACAGATTCACCCCTATGATCTTCCTCGATCAGTGGGAACAGAAACTTCCAGCAAATTTAGGTCCCGTATGTACTGTGCTCGGACTTGCCGGCCACAGAGCAGAGACAGCGTCACGGTCCCCCCACCTCGCGGGCGCTGTCTCTCCTCGGGCCTGAAGTGCCATGCCCGTGTTGGTTGGCAGCTCGGCACCCTCCGCTGCCTCCCGCCTCTTCTCCACCCCTCAGAGGAAGGAGGCCTGCTCTAGAGCAGCCCCGCGAGCCGGCCTGCCGCCCGCCTGCTTCGTCGCCTGTCGCCGTGAGCTCTCCCCGGGCCCGAGGCAGCCGTGCCACGGTCCTTCGGGGCTGGAGAAGGGCCTGGCAGGGCTCCTCACCACCGAGTCCTGCTGGCCCCGACGACGCCGCGTGTGCTCGCCGTCCCCTCCGTCACCCGCGTAGTGTGCTGGAGCTGCTGTGACAAAGCGCCATGGACAAGCTGGCAGGAGTGACAGGAGGTGACCTTCTCGCGGGCCTGGCGGCTGCAAGTCCAGCATCTCGGTGCGGAGGGGCCCTGCTTCCCGCAGAGGGAGGCGCCGTCCCCGCCGCGGGTTCCGGGCAGGGCCCGGGCCGGCGCTCCTGGGCTTGCGGCAGCGCGCTCCCAGCCGCCACGCGGCCGGCTCCCCCGTATTGATTAGGGTCAGGCTCGGCCTCATCTCCGCTAACCGCGTCTGCAGAGATCCCGGTAGGCTCACAGGGCGAGGGTCGGACCTGAGCGTGACCTGGGGGACACGGGCAGCAGTGCCGCTCGCCGGAGGCCTCCTGGAAGCTGCCGCGTGCTGAGCCAGCGCCTGGCCCCCGGCGGCTCCTGGAGCAGGCACCTTGCCCTGTGGGCCAGGGGAAACTGGAAGCTGTGGAGCCCAAAGCTACCGATGCCCCTGGAGGTCCCCTCTCATCTGAGGCTTTCAGATTGCCTGTGGGAATTCCAGCAACGAGGGACGTCCATCTTCCGTTTTATCTTTTACCTTCTTGGCCACCATCCGCACGCCTTTAATCTCCTCCCTTTTTTTATAACGGAGTTCTAATGTCTTGAGAAAATACTTCAAGATGTTGGAAAGTAATGTTTTTTTTTGTCTACCATTTGTTGTGTAATTGGTGTTTTAACCCTTGCTTCTCTGTGAAGTAAAAGCTGTTGAGTGGGAAGATGGGCTGGTGATTCATTTGAGGCCCATAAAAACTCTTATTAATACTGAAAACAAAAGGAGAGCTCATCCCTGGGTATGGAGCTGGTAGGGATGTTGCGTCAGTCCCCTTTGATTCCTTATAGGCAAAAGGAAGGCAGGAAAAGTCACCGGATCTCATCTCCACGCCGTCCCAGCCCCGCTGCACCCCTGCCGCTGACGTCGGGAATCTCCTCACCTCCGCACCCCAGAGAGGCCTCAGTTTGTCTTCAGAAAGCTTCAGTGAATACGGAGTCAGTTCTGAGGGAGCCTAATCCAACTTCGGGCAGCTCAGTCACCATTTCCACCTCTGAAGCTTCTGAAAACTGCAGAAGCCTGTTATGAAACAGGAAAGAGCAAGGCAGAGAGGTGGAATGAAGTGGAGAATGCTGGTGTTCCACAGAAGGAAGTTGAGTGTTGATTTTGACATTTTATTATAAATCCAGATTACCCACTCTTGGAATTAAAAGCAACATGTCTTCATTTTAGGTCAGTCAAAGATAGTAATAAAGTTAAAAAAAAAAAGAAAGAAACATCAGAAATAAACATGAAAGCAAAATGTGACCACCAGGGGAGGCTGAAGACTTACATATAATGACAGTGGATAGAAACGTGTTAAAACTTACCTGCAAGAAGAAAAAAAAATGATTGAGTTGCATTAAAATCAAAATTCAATTACATACCACTTCAAAGAGAGACCACTAAAGGATATAATGCAGAAGAGTAAAGGGACTTCGTTAGAGGGTGCTTAGCAGAGAAGTGGTGAGATCAAGGATTTTATTGCCACGTGTTGAATTTTTGGAGAGAATCTTGAGTGGAAAGAGGAACCCATGGCCCAGGCGTTGGGCCAGGGTGTAGCAGGGCTGGGGAGACCCTGGGGGCCTGAGCCCGTGTCTTCTGGCTTAGAGCCAGAGCCAATTGCCTAGTGAAAGGTTGGCGTGAAGGGAGGGCCCAATCGCGGTGTGGTTCAGATTTCTCTTCTGGAAAGGAGATGCATTAAAAAGTGTTCCATCCTTGGAATCCCCTGGGAACTTGTGAGAACCTCAGACTCTCAGGCTGGCCCACCCGACCTGAGGAGTTCAGATCTACATCTGCTTCTGACCAGGGGATGTGGAAGAGCAGCTGGCCCAGGAAGTGCCAGATGCTTCGTAAAGAGCGAAAAAAAGAGAAGGGTGGGCAGTGGAGGCAGGAGTGACAGTGGAGGTAAGCGCGCACAGCGGGGCAGGGACCTTCGAGGCCCGCAGGCACGCCGTCCTGTCGGGATAAGGGGCTTTCCTTTAGCCCTCCTCTCAGCTTGGATTCCAGGACCTGCTCTGAATTCTTGTTAGTGCAGTTATTTTTGCTTCTCTTTTGAAAAATCACCTGTGAGGAGCAAAACTTCTCTCTCTCACTCTGCATCCCCCTCTCAGCCTCTGATTTCTACAACCAGGAGTGAAGAAGTGATCCCTTCCGGTGCAGGGCTGCATTTCCTGCTCTCCTTGCTCCCAAAACTTGTCTCTGCTTCTCCTGGTGAGCCACCAGAGCCCTGCCTTGAAACAGGCACGTGTTTCTAGGCAGTATTTCAACTGTAGAATCTCCATAAACCCTGAAGGGGAGCTTGAAAACTCTTTTTTTGGTAGCAGATAACACTTGCTTCAACAGGGAGCAGGTACACAATGTATCTAACGTGAGAAAAGACGCAATGCCAATCCTCTCTCCTCCTCCAGTGCCCAGTTCATCCACTCTTTCCAGCCTTTTGTGTAGCCTTCAGGAAATAGTCCATGAATTCACGAACATACACACGCACAAAGGAAGTCTTTTTAATGCTGATAAAAATGGCCGTGTATTATGAAGATATATTTGTGTTGAGTCCCGTGTACTGAAAAATTAATTATTCTAAGTAAATAAAACAAAAGTTTAGAAATTGGAGGAAGATGGAAACAAAAATGTAGGGATTTCAATGCAGTGGTATTATAATCTGATCAAAAGATAAAGGTACACAGAATATCTAAAAGAATTCATCAGTTTTTACACTACAAAGAAAATCTGAATAAATTAACAAAAGCAGGGATTATAGACCTTGAGATTTGGATGCAGATGCTTCCCTCTGTGGCTGATCTTGGGAAAGTTACTCAGTTTCTCTAAGCCTCAAGCTTAGAGCCTTATTCCTTGTTAAAAGTTTGAAATATCTAAGCAAATGAAGTGAGCTCACAACTCAAAAGAAGTTCAGAAATTAATAAAATAAACCCACAGAAAGCAGGAAGAAGCAAATAATAAAAATATAAATATGCAAGGCAAAAAAATAGAATTGTAAGTCATAAAGGTTAGTGGTTGGTGAAAAGCAGTGAAATAAATGATATTGCATGTCCCACTCCTGATAAGTCTAATCACTGAAGATTAAAAAAATAAATGAAACAAATTAAAAAGGTTAAACTCAGATTTTAAATGACAAAAAAAAAAGCCTGTTAATGAATTGGAAAGTCTTGGTAAAATGAAAAATGTGTATTACCAAAGACAGAGAGAGACGTTGAAACTTCCAATCAACCAAAAGCAGGGGAAAGTCTGAAGTCACTTTCAAAGAATGGCTCCTACTTCCACATGGTTTCTTTAAAATTTTTAAGAAACCATTTCAATACTGCATAAATTACTACAAAATATAGAAACATATGGAAATCTGCTTATTTTGTAAAGCTAGTATAACTTGGAAACCAAAACCAAGATAAAATTATATCCCATTTAGTGAGCATAGATACAAAAATCTTAGGAAATGGAATTAAAGTGCCAAAATGGTAAGTCACCAGAACCAAGCATGACCTTCTTAAGAAAGAAAGGGAAGTTTAAGGTTAAGCAAACTGCTGTCAGTATTGTAAGGCGTACCAACAACTGGTGTGATGGCTTCAGTAGGTGCTGAAAAGCTGCTTACGTTCAGTGTGCAACACTCATTAGCGCTCTTAAAACCACAAGTGTAAGGCACCTTCCTTAATGCCAGACTCTGACTGTGAGCTCCTCGAGGACCGAGATCTTGAGGGTCTTTTAAGGCAAGAGCCAAATTCTCAGCTGTACCCCTCAGTGTTAGCAGCTGTGCCTTTTGAATAGGAACTGTTCAGTAATTATTTGTTGAATGAGCTAAATGTACTCTTGACACAGTGCCAACATCGTATTTAGTGAAACAGAAAACAATTAGGATGTTTGGCATCATCATTAATATTTAAAGTCTAGGATTTCTGGAAAATTCATGCTAAAGTATTAACATGAAAAATATTTAACCGTTAAGAAGAAGAAATAAAACTATATTTGGAAACAATATCATTACTTTAAAAAAAATCATAGAGGTTGAACTGAAAAATATTTTTAATAGTTCAGAATGAATAGATAACTTCAAACCAGCCTGAAGGCTTGGAAGAACGCCCAGTTTGGTCCTTGCGGTCCAGCAGGGCCCCTTCCCCGCGAAGGAGGAACTCCTTGGGCAAGTCACGTAATTTCTTTGGACTTAAGCATTTTCATCTGAGAAATGGGAATAACAGTATGTGTCTCCTAGTATTACTGTAGGGCTTAAATGACCCAATGTATGTGAAAAACTTATATTTGTCAAGAAAATGTGCTTATTAGCACATAATGGAATCGGTTTTCTTTCTTTGACACACTGAGAGAGAATCTGTCATAGTTAGGAAATCTGAGTGGTCTGCTCCCCCCAAAACAATTTGTTCTTTTCTTCATCTGGGTCTTTCACTCTCCCTCACCTGTATATTTTTTCTTCCTAACTCATAGTGCAGACTGTTGTCTTTGACAGAGAAGAGATTTGAGATCTTTCTGTTAACCGTTTCCTTTTTTTTTTTTTTTTAGCTACTGGGGGCCAGGAATTGAACCTGGGACCTCCAATATGGAAAGCTGGGGCTCAACCACTGAGCCACATCAGCCTCTCTGAGTTGGTCTTTTTCATTTGTTTTGCTTGTTGTTTGTTTTTGCTTTTCCAAAGGCACCAGGATCTGAATCTGGGACCACCCGTGTGGTAGGCAGGAGCTTACCTGCTTGAGCCACATCCACTCTCTCCTGGCCATTTGCTTTATTTCTTAATCCTCTTTTTTCTCCACGCACAGATTTTTTAAACAATGATTCTTTTCTGTCCAGCATCTGCTCCAAGCTTCAGGTTCCTTGGCCTTCCTTTATCCTGGTACGTAAGTACTTGTACTTGCCCATTTCCCATTCTGTCCTTTAGAATCAGTCACACAGGCTTTGTCTGGAACTTTTCAAAGGTGTGTTCTCACCTTATCAGTGATTGTGGAGGTGAAGTTAGGATTTTATGGGGCTTTCCAGTCCAGTCGCATGCCTGTGGAATCCTGTGACCGTTTGTGGGAACATCTCTGCAGCTGGCTTGCGTTTGCCTGTGGCACAGACCTCGGTCCTTCTTGCAGTGACTTTCCCCTTGCGTGAACGCCCCTTCCTTTCACTTCGCTAAACCAGTCTGCTGGGTTAGAGCTGGGCGGGCAGTGTCACTTCCCCTTTCAGCTTATCTTCTCTGCAGGAGACTGAGTGGTCAGCTAGGTTGCACCTTGTCTGCCAGGAGCTGGAGTTCTGCTTTTGATGAAAAGGGCAGACATCTAGCAGACGTCAGGGTCAGGGACATCCTCTGCCCGGGCCGGTTTCGTTCTCGCCTCGTTGCTTCCATCTGGCCAGGGCGCCTGTAGCTTCTCGCCACAGAGCTCAGCCTCTCTTTAGTGCCCTCGGCCCCACCACAGGCTTTCCCGCATGTTCCTTCCCCAAGCTGCCAAGATATTCCACCGAGGCCTTCATTTCCTTGACATGATTTATCCACCCGCTATTCTAAAAGGTCTGTTTTTTATATCCCAGTGCCTCTTCATCTCCACATTCAAACGTTTCATTCCCATCCTCCTAATTCCTGGCGCCATCTCTGCGCTGTGACTGTGGAGTGGAAAGGCAGGTTAGGTTGTGCACAGCTGCCGTCGCCTCTCGCTTTTCTCCAGCGTGGCGCTGGCCTTCCCCTTGATCAGCCTCTGACACTGGAGTGAAGGCCGCAGCGGCCCGGCATGGTGGGCTGGGGCAGCCTGCTCCTGTGCTGCCAGAAGCAAGTGTGCCTCGGGAAACAGCCTGCGCCGCGCCCGGCTCACAGTCGCCACCCAGCCCCTCTCGCACCGTTTGCTCCCGGTTTGGGAAACTTTTGCCACGTGCGGGTGCTCCTCTGGACTCTGAAGTGACAGAGATGAATGCTAGCCTGTCTCTATCTGCAGAAAGCCCCGGGACTTGCACCGCGCTGGGCCAGGGCTGTGCTGTGGGTGTGCACCGCTTGGTCTCGGGGCCAAGAGGGCCAGGCCCTTGATGGCCCGGGAAGGCAGGTGCGGGCAGGCAGCTGTGACTTCCTGGTGGTCGTGATTGTGAGCTGAGGCTGGCAAGACAAATGGAAAAGAGCAGGACAGGAGGCTGGAGGGAGGGGTGTGTGGAGAGGACAGGGCGTGCTGCCGGAGGGGCCTGCAGGCTGACCCCAGAGGGCGCGGCCCGAGTGCTTGGGCTGCTGGGAGTAACGAGTAAGGCCCAGCACTGAGCAGGGTGCCCCTGAGGTCGGCAAGGACCTGGTTAGGGGGCCTCTGTCCCTCACGAGGCTGCGCTGAGGGTCCACGGGCAACTGGGGGATGCGGGAGGGGTGGAGGCCGAGGCCAGGTCTGCTGTGACGTGCTTGAGGCCTGCCCCCTGGAGAGCACCCTGGGCTGGAGCTGGGCAGGTGCGAAGTCAGCACCAGGGTCCCGATTAAACCACGAGGATGCAGGCCGGGTCCAGAGCGGGGAGGAGCGCAGAGACCCACCTGGGCTGCCTCGGGAGGGCTCGCATGGAGGCGCGCACGGGACCTGAGGACCAGGTCAGCGCCGCACTGGGCGGCCAAGGGTGGCGTCCACTGCCAGGCCCCCACCCCGTTCCCGGCGTCCCCTCCCTCCTCCCCGCTCCCGGCGTCCCGTCCCGGGCCCAGACCCCCCCCCCCCCGTCCGCTCCCAGTGCCCGCTCCTGAGCCCCCCTCCCAGCGCCCACTCCCAGCTCTCTGCTCAAGTCACTGGCCGGCCCACCTCTTGGTGCTAGGACCCTCGGGGGGCTGTGCAGGGTGCCCGCGGAGAAGACGTTGACGTGAACACCTTGAACGCGCTGTTCTTGCTCCTTGCTGAACGAGAGCACCTTCTCAGATCACGCAGAGACTCTCTGAGGAGAGAGACGAGGCTGCTCCTGGGTTTCTAAGATTTATCCACTCACTTTGCATCAAGAAATAGAACACGTTCGGCTCCCGTGGAGACAGGCAGGCTGGGGCGCTTGGCTCGTGACGGCCGTAGCCAGGTCTTGGCTGGCGCTCGCAGTGCTGGCCCAGTGGGTCCCGTCTTCTCTGGTTCTCCCGTCTTCTTTCCCTGAACTTATTGCCCCACTTCACCATCCTGTTGTGAGAGATGCGTGGCATAGTGGAAAGAGCCAAGGCTTTCGGCATGCTGGATCAGAGCTCAAATCCTGGTGCTGCCACATAATGGCTGCACGATCTTGGGCAAGTTGCCTGAGACGCGGTTTCTTCAAGAATAAGTGGATGATATAATGTCGCATAATGATTGGTATTATCATTATAGCAATATATCAATATATTGGTATATTGAGTGAAGTGGGGCAGCAGTGCAGCTGCCATTCATTGCTCATCTCTTCCAGTCTTTCTCTGTGCGCTTGGGAGACAGTCCTGCTGTAACTGCAGCATCTTCCTAGATGCTCCATGTGATGTGCTTTCCTTCTTGAGCTGAGCTGTCTGCGATGGGCCTGCAGGCTTAAGGGTGGCCCTCTTCTCCTGTGCTTCTCCCCTGGCTGTCCCTGCCACGCCTGCCTCTGCCACGCCTGTGCATCAAGTCCCCACCCTGCTGAGACACCTGCTGTTGTGCTCGGTCGCTCCCCGTCACCGCTTGCTGCCCTCTGTGACCTATGCACGCTCCCCCTGTTCTCTGATTTTGGGAGTCTTTCTGCTGGCACCCCTCAAATCTTCCCTTCATCCTCTGCCCGGTCGCCATCAGCACATGGTAGCGTTGCCGAGGCTGCCTGCCGTGAGCACCTGCTCCTCTTCCCCTGCGGCTCTGAGTCTGCCCCTGAGCTGCTTTAAAAGGCCTCCCTGCACCACTTCTCTCTTCCCAGCAGCAAAGGCTGACGGAGTCCTCCTGTGCCCAGTCTCTGTGCGGACAACGGGGTCAAAACACTAACTCCCACTCGTAGGCCCCGTCCTCCTTAGGCTTGTATTCTCAACCTAGAAACCCTCTCTTTCTTATAAACATGCCCAAGCATTTCCCATCCTTACAAATATTACACGTCATCCTGGGAGTGGATGTGGCTCGGGCAGTTGGGTGCCCACCTCCCACGTGGGAGGTCCTGGGTTTGGTTCCCGGTGCCTCCTAAAGAAGAAACAGACAACGAGCAGACGAGGAACAAAACGGGGAGGGGGGGCATCTTGGGGTGGGGGCTACATAAATAAATTACCCCACCTTTAAAACAAAACATCTTCCTTTGCCCTGCAACTCTTTTAGCTACCATCTGCCCCGTGACCCAGGCTTCACCCTACCCTGACCTGAATGTTCTTGGCCGCTGCAGGGGGTTTGGACCTATCATACTAAATCTGTGGGCAAGGGGCACAAGAGCTCCCCACTGCCACAGCCACTGGAAAGTTGCACTTCCTATGTTGACCTTGGCGAGTGCCAGTCACTTTGGCCTTCCTGAAAGTTCTCCTTCCTGTGTGCTGCCGTCATGGAACCTCCAGCTCTCTCCTGTTTCTTGCTGGTCTCCTCGGCGTCCTTCTCACAAACCTTCAGTGTTCGGGTCTTGTCCTGCCTTAAATGGTGGTTCTGTCCTCAGCCATCGTCTTTCCTCACCCCCTTACACGCTTCCTTGGCAGTTCATCTACTCCCACCACCTTTACACGATTCCCAGAGGCACCCAGCCCTGAGGGGTGGCGTTTCCCACCTGCCCCGCCCTTCTCCTGCCTCAGTGCCCTCCGGTGGAGGGCCCTGTGGCGTCTGCGGAGCAGGAGCCAGGGCCTTTGTCTGAGACCTCTCCTCAGTGCGCAGTCACTCCCGCCTTGAGCTAGGCCTCAGGCCCCGCTGGTAAAATTCCCTGCCTGCTCTCTGTTTTGTTTCTTCTGTGATACTCAGATGACTTCATCTCAGTTTGCCTGAGCTATTAAAATCCCCTCTTCCTTTTTAGTCTCCAATTTAAGAAAAAATTGTGGTAACACGTCACATAAAGCTTGCCATTTTAACCATTTTTAAATCTACAATTCAGTGGGATTGATCACATTTGAAGTGCTGTGCTGTCACCACCGTCCATCACCGAAACTTTCCATCACCCTAAACTGAAACTCTGCGCCCGCCGAGCGGGCCCTCCCATTCCCTCCTCCTCCCTCCGGTAACTGCTGAGGTACTGTCTGTCTATATGAGTTTGCTTATTCTGGAGCTTTCCTGTAAGTATGTACAATATTTGCCCTTGTGTGTGTGGCTGATTTCACCTAATATAATGTGAAGCTTCAGGAACTTCGTTCCCCTGCGGCCGAGTCACTCTCCACTGTGTGTACGTATGTGGGGTTTGTCCGTTCACCTGTCGGGCGACACCTGGCTTCTGCCTTTTGGCAATAGTGAATGGTGCCACTGTGAGCATTGGTGTGCAGGTATCTTTCTGAGAGCCGGCTTTCAATTCTTTAGGGGCTTACACCTGTAAAGTTTAGTGTTCTTCATTTTAAAATATGAAGGGGTCCAGAGGTAAAACAAAATCCCTGTCCTAGAGAAGCTCCTGGCCATGGGTGGTAGAAGGAGAGTAAGCAGACGTCCTGCAGGGCAGAGGGCAAGGGGCACCCATGGGAGCAGGTGCCGCCTCCGGGCCCGGCAGGTGTGAGGTGAGGGGGCTGTGACACAGGTGACAGCTGTGGGCTGACTGCGTTCCTGCTGACGCCTGGAATGGATTTCTGGCCTTATGTGTGCATTCCACGTTCTCTCTCTGAGCATGTTTGTAGAGTTCCCCGATCTGATTCATGCCAGCTTTGGAGGGTCTTTTGGACACTTTGGTGGCCGTCTTTCTAGGAATCGGACCGTGGTTCAGTTAAACCTCGGTGGAGGGAGACTTGCACAAGACGACAGTGCATGCTCTCACAGGCAGCTTCTCTGAACCCCAAGTACCTCCGTGGATTACAGGGGCCCAACTCGGAACGGATTTCAGTTTACCTTCCGAATTGATTTAACCCAGGAAAAACCCAAAGTACCTCTTGCTTTTCACAATTCTTAAAAAAAAAAAATTCATTGTTCTCAAATGTCATCCACATGATCAGAGTAACTACACCTAAAAAAATCGACTCAAAAACAACAGCTGAGATATTTCTACCCATTAAAAAGAAAGTTAAGGCTAGAGTTGGGGACATGGCCACCAGTCTGGTTCCCACCTATTGCCTTCTGTGTTTCCAGACCCTCCCATATCCTGTACCTGGGGAGGCCACTGCATCCTCCCTCCTCCTCCTGGTAGAGTCCACTGCATCCTCCCTCCTCCTCCTTGTAGAGGCCACTGCATCCTCCCTCCTCCTCCTGATAGAGGCCACTGCATCCTCCCTTCTCTTCCTGGTAGAGTCCACTGCATCCTCCCTCTTCCTGGTAGAGGCCACAGCATCCTCCCTCCTCCTGGTAGAGGCCACTGCATCCTCCCTTCTCCTGGTAGAGTCATAGAGTCCACTGCATCCTCCCTCCTCCTGGTAGAGTCCACTGCATCCTCCCTCCTCCTGGTGGAGTCCACTGCATCCTCCGTCCTCCTGGTAGAGTCCACCACATCCTCCCTCCTCCTCCTCGTAGAGTCCACTGCATCCTCCCTCTTCCTGGTAGAGGCCACTGCATCCCCCTCCTCCTGGTAGAGGCCACTGCATCCTCCCTCCTCCTCCTGGTAGAGTCCACTGCATCCGCCCTCCTCCTCCTGGTAGAGTCCACTGCATCCTCCCTCCTCCTGGTGGAGGCCACTGCATCCTCTGTCCTCCTGGTAGAGTCCACCGCATCCTCCCTCCTCCTCGTAGAGTCCACTGCATCCTTCCTCTTCCTGGTAGAGGCCACTGCATCCCCCTCCTCCTGGTAGAGGCCACTGCATCCGCCCTCCTCCTCCTGGTGGAGTCCACCGCATCCTCCCTCCTCCTGGTGGAGGCCACTGCATCCTTTCCTCACCCTCCTAGAAGAGAGTGTGCTCCAGCAGTACTGGGGGAAGTAGCGGTTCTGTAAACGCATGAGCCCAGTCCTGCTGGCATTTGCACCTTTCTATGAATCCAGGCTCACCCTCTTCTGATAAAACCCCTTGTCTTAACCCAGCAGGTGGAAATGGAGACCTTTCATCAGAAACGGTCTGATATAGCACACTGTATTCAAAGGGGCTGTGGAGCTGCCACTGGTAATTCTGGGTTGCAAATCAGGAAGTGACGGGCCTCTTTCCAGTTCTTCCAAAAAGAAATTAGCCGAGACTTCACTTACCTCACTATGGCCGCAGTTTTTCAACACTCCGAGTGTGTAATGAGGCCTCTCAGCTAGCCGAGCTCGTTTTTGTTATTTATGTTTTGGAATAGTGACCTCTAAGCCTCCTGCCCCACCCGATTCCCTGGGCCTTCCTGTTGTGTGGCCACTGCCTGTGGCTTTTTGTTTGTTTTTAAAGATTTATTTCTCTCCTCTTCCCTCCCATTGTCTGCTCTCTGTGTCGGTTCGCTGTGTGTTCTTCTGTGTCTGCTGGCACTCTCGTCAGGCGGCACCAGGAATTTGTGTCTCTTTTTTGTGTCATCTTACTGCATCAGCTCTCTGTGTGTGAGGCGCCACTCCTGGGCAGGCTGCGCTTTTTTGCATAGGGGGCTCTCCTTACGGGGTGCACTCCTTGCGCGCATCAGCACTGCATGTGAGCCAGCTCCACAGGGGTCAGGAGGCCGTGGGTTTGAACCCTGGTCCTCCCATGTGGTAGGCGGATGCCTATCCGTTGAGCCACGTAGGCCCTTTTGGCTCTTTTGGTTTTACTTCTGCAGTGGCCTGTCTGCTCCAGTGGACTCCGTGTGGGGCAGGGTCTTGAGTGGCACGGTTGCCTGGGGGCGGGCAGGTGGTCTCCCCATGCGGTGGCCTGGAAGGGCCCGGGGAGTGCTGGGGTGGGGGGGGTCTGCCCCTCTTCTCACACCTGGCCGTCTGTCTTGCAGGAGCCCAGCAGCCAGGACCACCGTTCTACACAGACCCCAGAGGCCTGGGGCTGAGCCCCGCCGGGAACCCCGTGGCCGCGGCCCTGCAGGCGCAGCCCGGCTCGCCCCACGGCAGCGCGGCCTACCCGCCGCCGCCCTCCTACTGTAACACGCCCCCGCCCCCGTACGAGCAGGTGGTGAAGGCCAAGTGAGCGGGCGCCCGCTGGGACTCCTGCGCAGCTGTTCGTCCCCCTCCAGCGCCCTCGAGGACTGGTCCCGGAGCCCCGCCGGCCCGGCCGTCTGAGCCAGCGCCCCTCTCCGTGCTGCGCGGAGGCCCAGTGTTAGACCCCGCGCCCCGCTGCTTCTGTTCCTGGTGTAACCCGCGTCGTCCTGCCGAGGTGGTGGCAGTCCCGGGGGCTGTGCGCTCCCCCGGCGGAGCAAGCCCTAGCAGCCCGGGCCCACCCCCGCGCCGGGCAGGGCTCCTGAGCTGGTCCTGCCCCAGCGCCCCGCGGGCGTGCGGGAGAGGCGCGTGGCCCTCGAGAGCCCGCGGGCCCGGCCCCGCCCGCCGCCCTGGAGATGCGCCCCCGCCGCGCACGGGCAGGTGAGCTGCGGCGGGGCCTGCGCAGGCGGCCCCTGAACCCCGAGGAAAGCGCCGCCGGGCCGGCAGCCGCGCGCGCCCTCGCGCGGATCCTCCGTCTCCTTGTGTCTCGGGAGCCCCTGGTCTGACCTTCCCGCGCTGTGTGGAAGCCGCTGGCACCGCCTTGCGTGCTTCCAGACCGGACCCCCGGGGGTCCTTCCCCGGCGCCAGGCCCGGGCCAGCCTCCCGGACCAAGCTGCGGCGGGCGGCTTCTGCGGACAGGTCAAGGCAGAGCCCGCCGAGCCGCATCTGGGCCTATCAGGGAGGAGAGGGTCCCGGCGGCTGGTTTCACCTCGGCAGGTGGTGCTGGAGCCCGCTGAGAAGATCGAAAGCAGAACCCCGGTCGCCGTGGTGGAAAGAGCCCTTCAAGGAGGACGGTCTCGTCAGAGTTAGAGTGGAGGTGCGGTGGGAAAGGCAGACCCGCGCAGCCCGAGTTGTCAGCGAGCAGGGACCCTCGCGCCTCCACGTAGATGGTAGTGTTGATAGTGCGTTCAAACCCAGACTTAGACCTGCCTTGCTGTGTAGACCAAGGGCAGAAGGGTGTAGCCAGGACACTGAAATCCCGGTTTGTGTAGTATTTGGGGGGGAAGGGGGACTTTTTTAAAAAGCAGTTGTACTGAGAGCCGTTCAGATGCCGTGCAGTCGCCAGGGTGTAGCCAGTGGCTTTTAGTGTAATCGCGGGTGTGCGTCCCTCAGCGCAGTCAGTTCTAAAACGTTTTCATCGCTCCAGAAAGAGAAGCCCCACACCCCTTGGCAGTCCCTCCCAGGGGGCGGGGCTTATTTTTTAAATGGTCACTCCTGGAACGTGCGTGGGGGCCCTCTCCCCGGGGGTCCTGCGCGTCGCCGTGTCTGCACCGAGGAGCCTGGCGTCCGTGCCGCCTGGGTAGAGGCTGAGGACTGGACAGCAGAGCTCAGCGCTGCAGGAACGCGGAAGGCAAGGAGCCCGGCGCCTCCGCAGAGCCCCGCAGCAGGCTCGGGGACAAAGCCGCCGCCCGTGGGAGCAGCTTGGGAGCCAGGGTGCGCCCGCGTCTCCGCCTTGTGTGGCCTGTGAATCCCACCACCACTGCAGTGCCTCGCCACCCGGAACTCAGACACGGAGACGAGGCACCGCATCGGCCGTTTGCAGTCAAGGAGCGGCTGCGAGGGTCCAAAACGTTCATTTCTCTCCAGGCCTTTTTTTCCTTGTACTTTTAATGTCAATTTCTCCCTTTACCTTTTTCTGTTTTTTCTTTTTAATTGCTGCCCCACTTGGCCAGGGCACAGCTGAATAGGCACCCAAAAGTCTATAAGTAAATTTTGTTTATCTTTTTGATAACGAAACATCTTAAGAGGCTGAAGGATTTGTGAAGCTCAACACTTTTGTATCCCCACGGTTTTGTGAGACAGGTTCTGTTTCCCTGCGGCAGTGAACACCGATGCTCACTGCTGAAATCCCACCTGGGGGTGTTTCCCAGCCGCTCTCGCCTCCGTGGTGGGCTGTACCCACCTCCCAGAGTGCGTGCACCCTGGAGAGTCGGTGGTTGGGAGCAAACTGGAAGCAGGTCTGTGCATGCTCTCCTGTGCAGCTCTTGGCTCATTTTTTCCCCCTCTCCCTCTTCTCTTTTGATAGCGTCCTGTTTCCTATGTATGCTAAATAAAAGTAAATTTGGGCATGTGCGTTGGTGTTTTGCTGGGGAGGGGGAAGGAGGGCAGCGCTGGGGGCTTCTGGGGTGTTGTGCTTGGGCGAGTTGGATGATGCCCCCTCCAGGGAGCCTGCAGGGAAGGACATTAGAGGTCACCAAAGAGCAGACGTTGCACTGTAGGTTCTCCACCACATTTTAAAAACCAGGTTAAGGGGGAAATTACCCACGGCGGCAGGAAGAGAGCAGCACTAAGAAGTTAGACTCGGCTAAAGCTGACATTAGGTGACTCATTAACCGACGCCTGGGTCGGCTTCTCCAGAGCAGGGGAGCCTCGATCTGAAAACGCTGCTCTGCTTTCTGTCCGGGTCCTGCGGGGTCAGGGCCGTGCAGCGAGGCTGCCCTTGAGAAGAACCCCCAGAGAAAGTCCGTGACGAAGCGCTGATGTGCCACCACCTCAGCGCTGATCCTGGGCGGGCTCCTTCCCGCAGGGCCCCGGGGAACCTGAGTGTGGGGGCGTGGCAGTGTGCACTGGGGTCCTGAGCTCCCCGGGAGACCCCGCCCTGCTCAAGGAGGCGCGCGGTCCCGGGCACAGACCTCCACTCCTGCTCGGCCGTTCCCAGGCCAGCGGGGGAATGGGGAGGCCGGGACCCTCCAGCCCCTTCCTCTGCCCTCCGGGGCTCCGACTTTCTGCTTTCTTGAGGACAAATCCCGAACGGTTGGCACCACGTGTGGTTTTTAAATACCATTTAGTCTCTATTTATTACACTAATCCGTATCCCCTGGGATTTGAAATGACCCATTTTGTGATCAAACTAACTTGGGTACAGCTGCAACTCTGAAGTGGTTCGTACTTCAACAGATACAAGACTGCGTCTTAAAGTCACCGATCGCTCCAGGTTCCGAAGCACGCGGCCGGGGCGCTGCGTGCTGGGCCGGTGGAGCCCGGGAGGGAGGGGCAGGGCAGCGGCTCCCGCACGGAGGGGCCCGAGCCCCACGGCTTCCTGGCCGCTCTGGCTCCTCAAATGCTTGACCACAAAAAATCCCTTTTTTACTCTTTCCAACACTGCATTAGGAAAGCAATAAAACACGCAGAAACACTGGAAAAAGTTTACAGCAGACCTCTATTTACCCACTTCCTAGAGTCTACAGTTATTTTTACTGTTTGAACGTCAGTTTTAAAAACCAGTGTGCTTTCTCTGACATGTTCTATACCGTGTTTTAGAGCGTTGATCTAGGAACACATTTGGACTTAAAAATTAGTTTAGGGGAGCAAATGTGGCTCAAGCAGTTGAGCCCTGCCTCCCTGAGTCCCGGGTCCTGGGTGCCCCTAAAAACAACAAACTAAACAATATGAAATGAAAAAACCGCCTTGGGGGAGCCGACGTGGCTCAGTGGTTGAGGGCCGACTTCTCACACACAAGGTTCCGGGTTCAAGCCCCATGGGGTACCTAAAAAAAAAAATTAGATTTTCCTCAACTGCAGCCTCCCCCCACACACACCGCCCCCTTTCTGCGAGCTCTTGGGCCGTGGGCACAATCCCAGGCGTCTTGTCCCTTCCCCCAAACATGGGTGAAGACCCGGCCGTCCACACCGGCAGGAAAGCCTCCCCCAGCCTCCGTCCCTCGGGCTCAGCCCGGCCCCCACGAGGGCTCGCCACGGGGCCCAGCAGCCCCGCTGGGGCGGCTCCGGCCCGGGCCTGGGCTCGGGTCCTCTGCGGCAGCCCGCTGGCCCCGCGCTGCCTTCCTGAGGCCTTCTGAGGCCTTGGCCCAGGACTCAGAACGGCCCCGCCGGAGAGGTTTCTAACAGGTCAGCACTCCGAGTGCGGGGCCTGGCCCTGATTTCCCCCACAGAAGCCTTGGGCCTCTGCGGCCACCTCCCGCCTCCCGGGCAGCGGGCTCTGCTGGGAAGGCAGCTGCAGACCCCAACCCCTGCCCCAGGGGCTCGCTCTCATTTAAAGGTGTTGTCGTTCCTCTTCAGCACTGCATTACATATTCTGAAAAAGTACCAGTTTAGTTTGTTTTACAGATTGGAGTTCTGCCTTGAGGTGACTTGATAGAAATAATCCGAAGGTTTATTACAGGTATGAGGGTCGTCCCAGACCTCGTACGTCCAGGGGTTAAGTTCTAAGCTGTGGAGCAGCTTGCCCCACGGCACCCGGCTAACTTACACACCTTACTGGCACTTCTCACCTGGTCAGCTCCTCCAGGTAGAATGGAGGGAGCAGTCGTTTACAAGTCAAAGGTCAGCCTTGAAAAGGTCAACTGAGAGCTCACGTTCATCTGTTCTTCCCTAAATTCACTGAACGTCAGAAAACTCCATCACACTCCTTAAGACAAAAAATTGCCCGAGAGGAAATTTTGAGTATAGAAAGCAGGTGGGATTGATTGCTGGGGAAGACATCTCAGAGAAGAAGGAAACAAAGCGCTGGGGAGGTGAGAAGTGTCCCTGGAAGCTAAGCGTGAGTGAGCGCCAGCAGGAGAGCACCACCAGGGCAGTTTGTTAAAGGACGTTGGGAGGCCAGCTGTGCCAGAGGTTAGGTGACCACGACCCGCAGGTGTAACGGAGAGCACAGGCTCTGAAGCCAGGAAGCCCTGCTGGGTTCTCAGCTCTGCTCCTTCCTAGCTCCATGTCCTTGGGTAAGCGACTTTGGGCAAATCTCTCAGGTCTATTTTCTCGACCGTAAAACAGGAACTAGAGCGTCTACGGATGGCTTACCACTACCACACACACGGGTGATGCTGAGCCGGTGCTGAAACCCTGAGCTTCCCCACTTCCCTGGGCAAGATCAGCCGACGCGCGGTGGGAAAGGGCACGAGATCCCACCAGTCCTTTTCCAGCCTGGGAGCAGCTGGCCTGTGCTGTGGACGCAGCAGGGGAAGGCGGGTGCTGTCCCTTGGCTACTTCCCCAGAGGTGGGTTTTTCAGACCGTGATCCTGTAGAGAAGGACTCAGGATGTCACGCCTCCCACACCGTCTCCTGCCCAGGCCCCTCGTCAGCACACGGGGGTGTGCGCGGCTCCGCAGTGGGTGTCCAGCCGACCAGAACCGGGCGGGGGAACTCCTGGCCGCCTTCCCCCCCCCGCCCCGTGCGTACGGGGTGAGCTCGGGGAGCCCTCCAGAGCCAGCCACGGATTGTGCGCGTGTTTTGCTCGGGTCACTTCGGGTGATCATTGCTCCCCCAACCCCAGTTTTCCTCGAACGCCGTGTGCCGGGCGGCTGTGCCTCAGCCCGGGAAGCTCCTGAGCCCCGCTGCAGGGCCCGTGCCCCGCTGGGGGGTCAGGGACGGCTAGCAGGCCGCTCGCCCGAGGCGACGAGCTGTGTCCTGTGGGGACCCTGTCAGAGACCGCCGCGGGGCCTGCACTTTGGGGAAGGCAGGAAGGAAGACTCACGTTCCCCGACATGGCCCGGGGCGGGGGGTGGGCGCCCCTCGTCTCTTCTCAGCTGTAACAGGAACGCTGGCCGTGCGCCTGTGTCTTCTCTCCCAACTCCAGAAGTCACGGTCCCAGTGCCCTCCGCCCGTGGGCCGCTGCTGGGGACGGGTACTCGGACAGACGCAGGAACGCAGCGAGCCCACCCCTCTGACCATCGCCCGGTGCGGCTCTGACACACGTCACAGTCTCTCGTGTTGTTGTGGAAGGAAGGAAGTTTGCCCCCTGCTTTAATGTTCCCAGGCAGAAGGCCTCGAGACGGGTGTGCCAGGAGTCTGTGAGCCACACATGTGATTCTAAGCTGTCATTAGCTACTTTTTAAGTAGCAAGAAAGGGGTGTGTGTGTGAACTTTTAACAACATAGCCTAATATATAAAAGTATCATTTCAATAGAAAAAATAAACCAGATTGTGGTGTTTTCCCCAGACTTTCAGGACCCCGGGTGATCTGAACTCATTTCCGCACATCTCAGGTGGAGCAGCTGTTTTTCAAGTGCTCACCCACTCCTCGCCGCCAGGGGGTACTTTTACTGACAGACTGCACAGGTCTGGAGTGCATGTCCTCATGGGTCAAGTACAACAAGACCCATGGAGGTCAGAATAAGGTCAAAGGTCAACGTAAAATGGCCAAGGAGAAAACTCAAGGTTCCCATGATGGTAATAGTCACAGCTTTCAGTGAACCTGCACAATTCTCAGTTACACAGGCCAGTGGTGCAGTTTCCCCCAACAAACATTCTGATCCTGAGGTTGCAAGTCAACAGTCTTGGGAGGTCAAGGGTGATTACCTCCTGGCGTGCCTTAGCCGGGGCTGGGGACAGCTCTGCTCCATTTGCAGTTCAGCCTTGCATCGCAAGGTCCAGCAGTGCCCAGTGGCCAGTGCCAAAAAAGGCACTGAGCTGCTGCTAAGGAGCTCCTGCGGGAGGGAGCTCAGGCCGGGCAGCCTCCGTGGTGCTCTCAAAAGCAAGAGTGTGAGTTCTGGAGATGATAGTAGGATAGGCTGAAATCTCTAGCCACGGCCACGCTTGAGGGTTCTCCAAGAAACTCAAGTGGTCCTGGAAGGAGGGGCTGTGCTGGCAGCAAACAGAAGGCAGGACAAGACAGTAGGTCCGGGAAGCAGGTGTGGCTCAAGTGGTAGGGCCTCCAGCTACCATATGGAGGGACCCGGGTTCCATCCCTGGGGCCTCCCAGTGAAAAGAAGAGAAAGGGTGCCTGTGCAGCAAGCCAGTGCCTGCCAAGTGAGTCACGCAGCAAGATGATGATGTAACAAAGATGATATAACGAAGAGGAGAGTCAAGGTGAAGCTTAGCGGAGACCAGGGACTGAGGTGGTGCAACTGACAGGGAAACTTTCTCCTCATCAATGGTCCCCAGGATCGAATCCCGGTGAATCCTAGAGGAGAAAGATGAGAAGAAGAAAAGAAAAATAGATACAGAAGATCACACAGCGAGTGGAACAGATGGCAGGAACAGTGGGGAAGGGGGGCGGAGAATGTTGTGTATTTTAAAAGGAGGACAGTAGGCCTCCGCTTTTCCCTCACGCTGTCATTGTCAGGAGAAGCCCTTCCTCAGCCTGACACCTGCTGGCCACAGCCTCGGCTGGCGCGAGCGCGATGCGGGCTGAGCAGGAGCGCCGACCGGCCCGCGCCTTCCCCTTCCGTGGGACGCCGGGTCTCTAGGAGCTCCTTCACAGCTGTCACCTGGAACGCAGGTGTAGTGTGCGTGGGGACCTTGGGGCCTCAGGAGGTCTGTGGGTGGTGGGCTCCTTCCTCGAGCAGGACACCTGCGCACCTCAGCCCTGGCCCAGCCCCCTGCTGGGGAAGCCGCCCTCCAAGCCCCTGCTCTGGGCTCTCCTGGGGGAGGGGCGCAAAGCCAGGGCCCTCCTTCCAGGCCCCCACCCGTTGCGGGGACTGGAGGGGGCTGCTGGGCTCACCTGCCCTCCTCCTCCAACCCTCGGGCGGCAGGGCCCCTGTGCCCTTCAGGGAGGGCAGGCTCTTCCACCCGGGGGCGGCAGGGGGCAGCCTGGACGCGCCGCCCCGACGTCGCCCTTGGCCACACGGTCGCTCCAGCCTTGGCGCCTCTGACATCCAAGGAGGCACCTGGCATTGGGTCGAGGCAACAGGCCAGGGGAGGGCCCTCCATGCAGCGGGGACAGATGCACCCAGACACGTTAATGACACCTGCAACACTGCGGCCCCCCCAAGGGGCGGCATACCCCATGGCCGGGGGTGCGGCCAGGTCCCACGCCCACTCCACTCGGCCCCAGCGCCCCTGCGGCCAGGGGGTCCGGCTGCCCTGCAGGGGTGGGGGTGCACCTGGTAGGTGCTGACAGGTGAAGGGGGCGGCTCCGGGAAGGAGGACCCCCAGCGCATCTTCCTGGCAAGGTCCCTGCTAATATTCTTTATTCAGAACAAAACTAAACCATGTGTTGATTCTGTAATTATTGAAAGTAATAGTCTCGTGACAGAAAATGTAGACTGTGTGTCCCAGTGTATCAGGCTATCGGTTCTGTGTGGGTCTCGTGTGTTCTTTGTTGCTAAGACAACACACGCAGGACTCAAAGTAGGAATCTTTCCTGGCCCATTTAGCCCCAACATTCTTCCATCTTCTCACTGCTAGTGACTAAATGGTGATACACCATAGGTGCCCCAGTTAATTTAACCTGCTATCCCTGACTGGACTTTGTGGTGCATTTCATTTTATACACACACACACATATATATACATTTTATACATGCACATGAATGAGGTAACATATACCTATGATGTTGTAGCAGTTTGATTTGGTTATGAATTCCAAAAGTAGGTATTGGGTTATGATTGTCAGCTGGTCTGTACCTGGGTGTGACTGAGTTATGATTAGGGCTTTGATTGGGCCATGCCATTAGGGCGTTGAGTCCCTGCCTCTTGGTGGGTGGGGACTCACAGGTAAAAGGCATGGCAAAGGACAGAGTTGAGTGTTTCATTGTTGGAGTTTGATGTTGGAGGTGGAAGCTGAAGTCGTAAGCTGGAGCCCCAGGGGGTAAGCTCACAGAGGACAGAGAAGCAAGCCCCGGGAAGAGAGGACCTGAGCCAGGAGAAGAGCACAGAGAAATAGAGACGGCTCCTTAGACACGGCAGAAACCCCAGGGAGAGAGACAGAGCCGTTCACCTGATTGTCTACAGCTGACCTGGTGGAAAAAAACAGGAGCTGAGCCCAGAGGAACCCAGGAAGCCTGAACCCTTGCAGATGTCGGCTGCCATCTCGCTCCAACACGTGAAAATAGACTTTGGTGAGGGAACTTATGCTTTATGGCCTGGTATCTGTAAGCTCCTACCCCAAATAAATACCTTTATAGAAACCAACCCAATTCTGGTTTTCGCATCAGCACCCCTTTGGCTGACTACTACAGATGTTGTGGGGGATGTGGTTAGAGGCTAAGGAGAACCAGCCCCGCTCCTCGCCTGGCTCACCTTTCCCAGGCCTGGCAGCAGGTGGGTCATGCTGGGCCACAGGATGGGGCGCAGGGGATCTGAACAATCCAGGCCCGCTCCCCCCACGCCCGCCAGGCCTCCAGCCTCTCCCTGCCCTTCCTGAGCCCGGGTCCCGGGAGACTGGAGGGAGCCGAGCCTCCTCCCACTCCCAGGTGGACTGTGGCTCCAGCGAGAAGTTCACTGCGGTGGATGCTGCTGGGGATTGAACCGCAAGGACACACTCAGTCCTGGGGTGTGAGCCCCTGGGCAGATAGCGCCTTTGAAGTGGCATGAGTGGAGGTGTGGATTCATTTGTGAATAGGATCTTTTTTCCCCCTTTATTTTTTTAATTTTTATTTGAAAAGCTGTAAGTTTACAGGAAAATCATGCATAAAATGCAAAGTGCACAAGTTGTGAGTAGCTCTTCAAAGAACCTATTTAAATGAGGCCAGTTAGAGTGGGCCCTAATCCATGCACCTGAAATCCTTATAGGCAGAGGCAGATGGAAGCCACTTTCAGAGGGAGCCAGAGAGAGAGGCTGCCACATGACGGAGGGTGGCTGGAGCAATACGGGGTCCAGGAGAAAGCCAGGCCCGTCCCTAGATGGGTGCTGGACTTGCAGCCTCCAAAACCATGAGATGCTAAATTCCCGTTGTCTGAACCAGCCCTTTGTGTGGTGTTGTCGTAGCAGGCCTGGAAAACGAAGTCAGTCCTTCTACAGTTGGGTAGCATCCCACTTTGTACCCTAATGTATGAGGTCCAGCCGAGGGTCAGAAGATGTTCACTGAAGGTCCACTTCTGCTGCTAACTGGCTGTCAGTGACCTTGGGTCTCAGTTTCCTCAACTGTTTAGAAAACAGTGTTCATGTTCCCTTCCAGCTTTAAAATGCTTTTATTTGAATTTCTTTTCCCTAGAAGTCT
Organism: Dasypus novemcinctus; assembly: GCF_030445035.2. Lineage (NCBI taxonomy): Eukaryota > Metazoa > Chordata > Mammalia > Cingulata > Dasypodidae > Dasypus > Dasypus novemcinctus. Next base: position 257,135 of record NC_080677.1, read on the forward strand.
TTTTCCACTGGGGGATGTAAGATCCAAGCTGACAGGGCCAGAGAAGGAAGTCCAAAATCGGGGCGAGTGTGTGACTTTCAAGTAGCCAGTGCACAGTTAACAACATCCCTCTTGGCACGCAGCACCTCCTGCCAGGCCCCTCACGCGATGCTATATGAAGTGCCAGGAGTGTTTAACCAGGGTCTAACTGACCCTCGAGAGCAGTGTTACCCAACAGGACTTTCTGTGGTGACGAAATGTTCTCTGTGCTGCCCAGTACCATGGCAGCCACCAGCCACACATGACAAGTAAACTCACAGAATGTAGCTAGTGCGCCCAAAGCCCTGGATTTTGAGTTTTATTTAGTGTTCATTAAATTAATCTAAATGTAAACAAGCGTGTGTGGCTGGCAGCTGTCATATTGGAGAGCAGCTCCACAGTCTAGAGTCGGCTTCCAGGTTGGAGGAAGCAGGAGAAGAAAATGAGCTAAATGACCCCATGGGGAAAGAATCCGGCCAGTCCATGCCCATGCCGGGGACGTTTTATGAGACAACGATCCTGAGTCTTCAGAAAGTTAATGTCATTAAAACCAAAACCAGGTGGGGCAGGGGTTTTTAACCAGGGGTCCAGAGCCACCAAAGAGGTCCATGGAAAGACTTCAGGGGATCTGTGTGCTTGAATAGAAAAAAAAATCACCTTGTTTTCTTTATTTTCTCTGACTTTTAATGGAAATCTAGCATTTCCTTCACTTATTAATGTGTGCAATAAAGAAATCACAGTAGTATTCTTTTCACCTGCCTGGCAAAGGGGTCCATGGAACAAAAGAGGTTAAGAACCCTTGAAGTGGGGGGATTGTTCTAGATTAGATGGTGTGGTGGCCTGGAGTATCCCCCAGGAGAACATGTTCTTAAACTTCGACCATTCCTGTGGGTGAACCCATGGCAAACAGGACTTTCGATGAGGTCACTTAAGGCGTGGCCACTCCGACTCAGGATGGGTCTTAGTCCTATTACTGAAGGGCTTTTAGGGTCAGCCCCAGAGAGCAAAGCCAGAGGGCGTGGCCCAAAGCTGAATGCCCGCGGAAGCAGGAAGAGAAGCAGCCAGCAGAGGCTGCTGCGCACACTGCCACGTGGCAGAAAAGTCCAGGAGCAAGGCTCTCCGGCAGCCAGCCCCAGACGCCCCAGTCCTCGGGCAGAAAGCAGCGCCTTGAGGAGGCTTTGATTTTGGACTTCTCCTGGCCTCAGAGCCGTGAGCCAGTAAACTCCCATTGTGTAAGCTGACCCATTGCCTGGCATTTGTTTTGGCAGCCAGGAAATGGAAACAGAGGAGACAGTGGTAGAAACCAACAACCAAATACAAAGCATCGACCTAGACTGGGTCCTGATGGAAAAGTCCCCACAGATTTAAAAGTCATTCTTGGGCCAACTGGGGAAAGCTAAATCTGGTTTGGATTTAATAGGATGAAGTCATTGTTAGTATTTTCAGGTGTGATATTGGTATTGGAATTATGTGGGAGGCTTTTATTTTTAAAAGATGCACAATGAAGTGTTTAGAAGTAAACGGTTACATCTATGACTTTTTTCCATATGATGCAGCTGATGTGTGTGGGTTTGTATTTGTGTGTGTGTGAAGAGAAAGCTAAAGAGATATGACTTTAATTTTAAATAGTTTTCAGACACGTCTCCCCCACGAGAGAAGATAGAAAATGTACCTAATGAACTGAATGACTCACAAGGAGATCTCCAGGTAGAGTGCTAAAGGGGTCTCCCGGCTTCTTGCTCTTTATAGTAAAATGTGAGCATTTTAGAGAGATAAGCTAAAGGAAAGAGAACTAAACATAAAGTAGTCAGGAATGGCTGGTTTTGAAAATTCTCACACTCTCCAGATGGCAAATTTTAAAAAATTAAGGAATGGCTTCTAGGCAAAGATAAAAATCTGGGTACTGACAGGAAAATACGGTCTAAGGATGAAGACAAAGGAGCAGCTGTCAAATGAGTTCAGGAGAGTGGAAGGCCTGTCCCCAGAACTGCGTGGAGGAACGAAGGGCTGTTTGGAAGCTCAAGGGCATGGCGTCTCCACAGCCTGGTGAAGGCTAGAGCGTCTCAGCTCAGCTGATGCTCTGATGGGATGAGTATTTGGGGGTCACAGATGGGGTCGTGCATTTTGCAGGTGGAGGGATGGGAATCAGGTAGCCTGCCCCCAAGAGGGCGCACATGGTGCTTGTGCCTCCCACACCAAATCACACATGACAGTGCAGTGTATAGACCAGTGCAGTGTGTAGACCAGTGCAGTTGCAGACCAATGAGATGTGCAGACCAGTGCAGTGTAGACCAGTGCAGTGTGTACATCAGTGCAGTGTATACATCAGTGCAGTGTGTACATCAGCGCTGTGTGTACATCGGCACAGTGTGTACATCGGTGCAGTGTACATCGGCGCAGTGTGTACATCGGTGCAGTGTCCATCAGTGCAGTGTGCAGACCAGTGCAGTGTGTAGACCAGTGCAGTGTAGACCAGTGCAGTGTGTATATCAGCAGAGCGTGTACATCAGAGCAGTGTGTACATCAGTGCAGTGTGTACATCAGCGCAGTGTGTACATCAGCACAGTGTACATTAGCGCAGTGTGTAGACCAGTGCAGTGTGCAGACCAGTGCACTCTGTAGATCAGTGCAGTGTAGACCAACCAGTGCAGTGTAGACCGACCAGTGCAGTGCTGTAGGGCTTTTGGGTTTGACTTCTGGTGCTTGGCCATCAGAGAAATTCGTTCTGCTTTGGGCTTCTTTAGATCCCCTCTATGGGGGAATCTGCTTGCCAAGTCATATGGACCCTCAAACAGGTGATGAGAAGGCCCCTGGGGAGGAGCTGCGTGCCTGCCGCCGGCCACACCACCACGGTGCCCGCCGAGCCCCTCGGTAGCCTCCGTTCAGCCCCAGACGACAGCTTCTCAGCAGCCTGCTGGGAGGCTCTGAGCAAGACTTGCCCAACTTGCCCACCTGTCTTGAATTTTCGTCCCTCAGAAACTAAGAGATAAGATACATTCGTTGATATTTTAACTAAGTTCTGGGGTAATTTGTCACACAGCAAGGCTCTGGAGGAAACGCACTGCTTTGAATGAATTCATTTATTTACTGTAGAACTTTATACCACGGTCTAGGGCTTTACTTACAGTTTGGAGGCTTATGCTGAGTACTCCATTTAAATTTGAGATTATCAGACTGAAACGGGGGCTTGGGAAAGAGGCGCCGCCTGGAGGTTGCTGCGGGCCCTTCCACTCGGCAGAGCCCTGAGTACCCAGAACTGCTCACCTCTCCATCCCCCACACCTTGCTTGCACACTGTGCTATTCCCGTGATCACACCTCTCCATTCTTTTATTAGAGCAAATTTCAAATTTACAAAGAGCAGAGAGCAGGGTAAGGAGCCCTGTCACCCAACCCTCAGAGTCTATCACCACCCATTCTTGGTCGGTCTTGTTTGCCAACTCTGGCCCTTGCCTGGGTTATTTTGAAGCAAATTGCAGACATCGTGCCATTTCATCCATAACTATTTCAGCGTGTAGCATTATCACAATTAAAACAGACAGTAATTCCTTAATATCTTTAAAGATCTGGTGTTTATATTTCTCCCAATTGTCTCGCAGTTTTTTTTTCAGTTGCTTATATCAGGATCCGTATTGTAATTTTTAATTGTTTGTATCAGGATTCAATAAGGTCCATACTGTAAAACTGGTTTTATATCTACTTGACTCTGTAGGTTTCCGTGTTTTTTTATCTCCTTGCCTTTTTTGTTTTTGTCGTTTTTGGCAGTGGTGGCAGAAACCAGGTCATTTGTCGTACAGATTGATCCAGTGTGGACCCTGCTGGCTTCATCCCCGTGGTATTGTTTAGCAGGTTCCTCTTGCCCCTGTATTTCTTGTAAAGTGGCAGTCAGATGGAGATGCTTGATCAGATTCGGGTCCTTTTTGGGGGGAGGCATGCCTACTTACTTCTGGGTGCTCTGTATCTCCATCAGGAGGTCCATCATGTCTGCCTGTCTCCAGAGAGCCACTGAGGATCACTGCCTGTGCTCCTCGTGAGGAGAGCAGAGTGGTAACAGTCACGCTCTGCTGTATGCCAGTGTCTCAGACTGGCAGTGCTCGTGTGCGTTAACTTACTGCTTAGACTGAGCACACTTTTCTCTGCCTTGTTGCCTCTCCGCGGTGCTGAAAGATGCTGCACTAGCACTGGGCTGCCTCTCCCCCCATGATGCTCACCGGTCAGTGAGGCTGGAAGTACGTTCCCATTTTCACCCTTGGCCTTGAAATGTCAGCGCTTATTCTTATAAACTCAGACCTGGCTGGACCCCCACCCCACACTCCCTCCACTCAGTGGCCTCGTAGGTAGTAAAATGTGGCTGAGAACTGAGGCACAGGCTGTGTGGGGGCCGAATACGGTCCTGTGATGATGCCCTTCAGGAGCACTGCGTGGGAACAGGTGTGGCGCAGGCAGCTGAACACCAGCTCCCACATGGGAGGTCCACGGTTTGGTTTCCAGTGCCTCCTAAAGAAGACAAACACCAAGCAGACGTCAAGCAAAAAGATGAGCAGACAATGAGCAAAAACAACGAGCAGGGAGTGGCTGTGGCTCAAGCACTGAACACCTGCCTCCCACTGGGAGGTCCTGGGTGTGGTTCTCCATACATCCTAAAGAAAACACAGACAGACAACAGTAGACAAGGAGCAAAAACGATGAGCAGAGGGAAGCGGCCTTGGCTCAAAGGATAGAGCATCCACCTACCATGTTCAAACCCAGGACCTCCTTGACCCGTGTGGAGCTGGCCCATGTGCAGTGCTGATGCGCACAAGGAGTGCCGTGCTACACAGGGGTGTCCCCCCTGTAGGGGAGCCCCACACGCAAGGAGTGCACCCCATAAGGAGAGCCGCCCAGCGCGACAGAAAGTGCAGCCTGCCCAGGAACGGCACCGCACACACGGAGAGCTGACACAACAAGATGACGCAATGAAAAGAAACACAGATTCCCGTGCCGCTGACAATAGAAGCGGACACAGAAGAACACACAGCGAATGGACACAGAGAACAGACAACTGGGGGAGGGGAGAGAGATAAAATTAAATAAATAAATAAATAAAAAACGAGCAGACAGCGAGTGGAAACCATGCGCAAAAAAAAGAGCAAACGGGAGGGAGCCATCTGGGAGTGGGGGAAGAAACTAATACAGGTTCTAACTCACCAAATACGGGACAATTTGACCATCAAGAGAGATATAATGGCAATGGGTAAAGTGCATTAAAAAAAAAAAAAGCACCGCACAGTGCCCAGTCAATAGATGGTCAATGTCATTATCATACATTAGAAGTGAAATGCAGTCAAGCGCTTCTACCCATTAAGTGTCTGAGAGTCCAGAATCGTGGGAAGAACGCCTGTTGCTGTTTCTCTTGAGCACCATTGGGCACTTTTACCGGTGCCTGGAATGTGCTGATTTAGAATTAAATACCGCATCTCTCTGAGAGTGCCAGCCATCTGTTGGGAGTACGCGCTGATGCTGCAGTGATTAAACGGAAGGCACAGCTCCCTGAAGGGGTTGTTGTTCCCAGGAGAAGCGGGGCAGTGGTGCTGGGCTGCAGAAAGGACCAATGGCGCTCCCTCTCAGGGGTGCTGGAGCCGTCCCTCCACTCCCCGATGCGGCGCTGCTGTGGAGGCACCCTGTTCCCTTATTAAGCTTCTCTCCTAGAGAAAGCGCTGACGTGGGTCACTTACTCCCTACTTCCCAGTAAAGGTGGCAGGTGCTGAGCGGTCACTCTGCGCCCGGGGCTTTGCTTGGATTGTATTGACTCCGGCCAGCAGCCCTGAGGCAGTCCTGAACGTGGCAAGCCTGCTGTCCTGCCAGTTCACCATGTCTGGCACATAATAGGTCCGCAAGTACAGACCCCATCCGCATACCTTGTTCTCCCCAGGGCCCTTTAAGCCTGCAACTTCTCTCCAGATGGGGATCGAAAGCCTTTTATTCCCTAGCAAAGCAGTTTTAGGCATCAGCATAATAAGTCTGTCCCCGCGAATAGTTTCCAGGCTAGTAGTCTCCAAGGCGGGGCGGCAGGTGGAGGGAGGAGGGATGGCTTTGTAAGAAGGGCTGTCCTGCAGGCCGCCGCGTCCCCGTTGCCTCTGCCACCCCCCTGGAACAGCTGCTTACGCCTCGAGGCGCGTTCAGGGCCCTCCTCCAGGCCGCTGCGCACTCGCCACCCGCAGAGCAGCCGGGCAGCGGCCGTGAGAGGAGGGGTCGCGGCGGCCTGGACACAGCGAGCCTTCTTCACCTGCGAGTTTTTCCACCTGACAAAAGTAAACATGCTTCCCACGTGGGAGCAAGCCGCACAATTAGGGTGTCGGCAAAAGAAGTGAACAGGAGAAAATGCCAAAACGCGCGAACAGACGCGGGGACGGCAGCAGGGCCCTGCGGGGGCTGGTTCCCCGCTCCGTGCGGGGCCGAGGCGCTGCCCTGACGGCTGCCGGCCCGGCGCCCGCCCCAGGGGCTGGGAGAGGAAGGCTGCGGCCGGGGCAGCGATGGCCGAGGATCACGCGCGGTCACCCCCGGAGCGCGAATCGGCAAGTCCCTCCAGGGGGATCCGCGAGGACCGCGAGGCCGGCAGGCGACGGCCGCCTCTGGGGAGCTGCAGAGCGGATGGACCTGACGAAGGCCTTCGGGTGGGAAGCAAAGAAGTGAGCCCGAGCCCCCGCTGGGAGCCCGGCGGCCCCGGCCCAGGGGCGGCACGACCCCTCCCGAGGCCGGGGCGGGACCTCCGTGCCGAGCCCACGCGCTCCCCCAGCCCCGCAGCCCCAGCCCCGCAGCCCCCGAGCTGCAGGCCGCTTCTCCGGAGAGGACAGCGGGCCCTGGCGATCAGCCTGGCTGGGGCGGGAGCGCTCCTGAGCGTGGGCAGCCAGGGCCTCCCAGCGCCCCGCAGGCCCCGCCGCGTCTACGTCTACACCGCAGGGTGGAGCAGCCCGGAACCCAGAACCACCGCAGGCGCCGCCAGGCGCCCCAAGACCTTCCCAGACCCCGCGCACCGAGATGCGGCCTCCCGAGGCTAAAGGGAAGCTGGGGGCTGAAGCGGACAACAGGGAAAAGCAATTCAAATAAATTAAAACAAACGAACCCCCCCCCAACACACACACAGAACAAGTCTCAGCAAGGCTGGGGAAGAACCGGGGCACGCGGCAGGGGCTGCTGGGGTGACTGAGGAACCCGGAGGGGACCCCTGGGGTGGGGGGTCGGGGAGGTCCACCTGGGGTAGGCAGTGGGGGTCCCCTGGGGTGGGAGATGGTGGTGGGGTGGGGGACCCCCTGGGGTGGGGGTTTGGGAGGGTCCCCCTGGGGTGTGGGAGGTGGGAAGGTCCCCCTGGGGGGGGTCCCCTGGGGTGGGATGTGCAGGGTCCCCTGGGGTGGGGGGTCCCCCTGGGGTGGGGAGTGAGGGTCCCCCTGGAGTGGGAGGTGGTGGGGTGGGGGACCCCCTGGGTGGGGGGTTCCCTGGGTGGGGGTGCCTGCCCAGCACCGTCCTCGCCATGCTCCAGGTGACTTGGAGGGGGGCGCACTGCTTTGCCACCACAGCTGACGCCCTTCCGCACACTCCCCCGGGCGGGTTTCCCTCTCCCCCACATCCCGCCGCTGCCGCCCCGGCCTCCCGCAGCAGCTGCTGCCTCGCCTCCTGCCTCCCTGAGAAAGTGGGAGCCCTGGGAAGAGCTGACGGGCCGCCCGCCGACCGCCAGGGCCCGGGGCACCCTGGACACCGGCCCTTCCCCTTCCCCACATCATCCCTTCTTCCTGCTCGCTGGACCACGCCCACAGCATACCAACGTGCTATTTCTCCAGCATTAGAAGAAGATTCTCTTGATCCTGTTTCTTTTCTCTTTTCCTGTTGAACTTCTAAGTGGTGCCTATACTGACTCCAATTCCTCCCCGCACTGTCCCTTAATGCCAAGCCTTACCAACCTGCCAAAGGGGCTTCAGGGGTCACCAGGGGCCTCCACGGGAGAGATCCCAGCCCTCACCTCCCAGCCGCAGCCCTGGGAGGGACTGAGCGCTCCCTTCTCACACACGCTTTCCTCACAGACTTGCGGAGAAACTCACTCTGGTTCTCCTCTCTGTGACTGCTGCTTTTCAACCTCCTCGGCGGTTTCCCTGTCTTCTCCTGACTTCTTGGAGTGGCTCAAGATTCTGTTTTTTTGGCCTCTTCCCCTCTCTTTGTGCTCACTTGCGTGGAGATCTCAAGTGGCTCGCAAGGCGGCCTTAAGTGACAGCGATGTGCCAGTGGTTCCAGATTGGTACGGGATCCCAGGTTCCTCTCACATCTGCAAACGTGCCCCCTCCTCTGGAGCTCCGCCTGTGGACGCCCACCCGTCTCAAAGCACTGCTCTTCCTCCTGACCCCTCCCCACAGCCTCCCGGCCGGCTCTGGCAGCGCCCTCCGGATCGGGCCCTGCCCCAGCGGTCATGAACTTGCACTCTAGCTCCACAGTGTCCCTGGAGCCCAGGCCGCCTCTGCCTGCTCCGTTGCCGGTGACTGCACCAGTGGTGGAGCCCCGCGTCGCTCCTTGCCTGCACGAGGCTTCTGGTCTCCCTGCTTCTGCCCGTGCTCCCAGGGAGCCTTTAAACACAAATGGGATCACGCCCTTCCTTTCCTCAAAGCTCTCCACTGGCTTCCCTTTCACCCGGAGTAAAAGCCGGACTCCCAAGACCGGCCTTCGGGCCTGGCCTGGGACGCCGCCTGGCCCTGCTGCGACTTCCAGCACCCTCTCATCACCCACGCCGTCCTAACCACGTGGCTTTCCCCTTTTCCTTGGGCGTGAGAGGCATGCTCCCACCTTAGGGCCGGCTCTGTGCCGGTGGTCCCATCTGGGATGCTCCTTCCACGAATACCCATTTGATCAACTCTCTGACTTTCAAGTCACTCCCTCCAGCCACACCCCAAGCACCCCGTTTAAAACGCCGTCCGTGGAACTGCTGCTGCTGGCATGCTCCCTTACTTTATTGTCCTTGCATATTACTTATCACTTTATGAAATATTAGAAGAGTTGCTTATGTTTATCATTTGCCTCATGCTAAACTCCAAACATTACAAGGCAAAGATCTTTGCCTGTTTTATTCACTGATGGACTCCAAATGCCCGGTTTTCAGAGACACCTAATGAGTATCTGTTGAATGAATTAACATTCTTAGAGGGAAAATATACTGCAACCAAGAAATAACAGGATACAATAAAAAAAGATACACTGAGAAGAAAAAACCTTGGAAATTAAAGAAAAAACCCACTCAGTTGTAGGATAGGAAGGTAAAATTAAAATCACTCAAAGCAAAAAGACAAAGGGAGTATAAAATAGAAGATTAAGGTCAGTATCCAAATACTAGGTATGCCAAAAGAGAGGCAATAAGAGACATTCGGGAAGAGAGACAAGGAGTTCAGAGGGAAGAAACCATTAAAAGTAATTCAAGAATATATCCCAGAACTCAAAGAGATGAGTTTCCAAATGGAAAAGGTTCATTAGGAACCCAGGACTAGGTCCATTATGACAGAGAAAAAATATTCAACTTGCAGAGTGATTACCTGCAAAACAGAAAATCACATGCAATGAACAGTCATCATGGGTATGAATTTCCCAAAGGCTTCACCAGAAGCTAGAAGGCAGGAGAGCTAGGCCTTCAAATTTCAGTAGGCATTAAAAAACAAACAAAATAACAAGTGTTTGTAAGAGCCTGGAGAAACAGGAACCCTGGTACATGGTGATGGGAGTGTGAAATGTGCAGCCTCTGTGGAAGACAGTTTGGTTGTTCCTCAGAAAGTTAAGTACAGAACTCCAAGAGACCCGGCCCTCCCACTACTAGCTGTACACCCAAAAGAACTGAAAGCAGGGATTGTACAGGTATTTGCACCCTGATGTTCACAGCGGCATTCCCCACCCCACCCCCCAATCCCGCCCTCTGTGACCATTCACTGTGTGTTCTTCTGTGTCTGCTTGTATTCTCATTAGGCAGCTCCAGGAACTGATCCTAGAACCTTCTGGAATGGGAGGGAGGCAATTACTCTCTTGTGCGACCTCAACTCCCTGTTCTGCTACATCATCTTATTTTCTCTCCTCTGCGTCTCTTGTTGCGTCGGCTGGCGCTCCTGCGCGGGGTGACTTTTCCCACGCAGGGTGGCTCTCCTGCTCGGGGCTGCATTCCTGCGTGGGCTAGCACTCTGCGTGGGCCAGCTCGCCGTGTGGGCCAGCTTGCCCTCACCAGGAGGCCCTGGGCACCGAACCCTGGACCTCCTATATGGTAGACGGGAGCCAAACTGGTTGAGCCACATCCGTTTCCCAGCAGCATTACTCACAATGGCCAAAAAATGGAAGCAACTCAAGTGTCCTGTCCATCAGTAGCTGAATGGATACACAAAACACGGTCTATCCATACAAAGAAGGTGTACTGAGCTGTGAAAAGGACGGACACAAGATTCAACATGGATGCACCTTGAAAACATCGTGTTTAATGTACTCAGTCAGACACAAAAGGACACACATTGTATGATTTCACTGATAGAAAATGATTAGATAATGCACACTGAAAGTCAGAAACTAGAGTACAGGTTACCAGGGGCTGAGTGGAGATGGAGAATGGGGAAATAGCGCTTAATTTGTACAGAGCTTTTGTTTGGGAAAATGGAAACGTTTTGGTGGTGGTGGTGGTGGTGACACAATGCTATGAATGTGATTAACACCACTGAATTGTATACTTGAAAGCGTCAAAATGGGAAATTTTAGGTTGTATATATGTTACCAGAATAAAATCTAAAAAAAAACCAGAACTGTACAACACAAAGAGTGAACCTTAATGTAAACTATTATATTAATAATGTAATTCTAATACTGGCTCACCAATTGTAACAAGGTTTCCACACTAAGGCCAAATGCCAGTAACAGGGAAAACTGTTTCTGTAGGGGGGACTATGGGAACTCTATTCTTTCTACTTGAGTTTTCTGTAAATACACAGCCACTCTAATTTAAAAAAGAATTTTACATTTCAGTAGGAAAGTGATTGCCAATCCAGAATCCTATAAGCAGCCAACCTATGAAGTGTCGGAGTGGAATCAAGACATCCCCAAGGCAAGATTGCAAAGCACTGGGCTCAGGGGCCGTGGGGAGCAGAGCTCTGCTGGTACTTGGCACGTGGCTCCCCTGCTGTGGGGAGACTGCAGGGGCTCCTTGGGGAGCCCAGCTTAGGACAGCAGGACTGTGCCTCATTTGTCAGGGACAGTGTGTGCAGGTTGTCGCCCTCTTCTCAGGGTTTCGCCTGGTCCCCAGCTGCTCAGCAAGTGTTGACAAGCTCACTGTGCCTGGGGTTAAGGAGTGATCTGAAAAGCTGGCTTGGTCAGTTCTCAGAACTGTTCGGGATATTTGTATCTGTTGAAAAGAAGGCATAGAGCTCACCTCCCCAGGTTGCTTTGGCTTTTAGGGATATTTCTATCTGTTGAAGACAAGACACAGAAGCTGGTCTCCTCCCCACAGGTTGTTGTGACTTTGTCACAAACTTGTTACAAACCACTGGACGTGATTACAGCATGTTCCAAGGCTTGGAGGGTGCAGAAGTGGCTTGTTCATGTTACTTTTTCAAAAAGATAAGTTAGAAGTCAAAGAGCTAGCCCTTCTTTTGGATTACCCTTTTTCTCAGGCTCAGATCTACACCATCTCAAGCCCTGGTGCCAGGGAGCTGCAGGCTAAGAAGCTTGGACCCTGAGCTTGGGTTGACCCTGTGGAAACCTGAAAATGTTCTCTAGGGTACCCTTTGTACGAGTGCAGTTGCGTGTACTGGAGGTGCATACGGGGTTTTGGTGACTGTGTGGTTTTGCAGCTCAGTGCACGTGCTGAAGGACACCATGGGCACAGGGCCAGCCTTGCTGCCCACCATTTCACCCAGTGGGGGGGGCGGCACGAAAGGCAGAGGCTGTTTTCAGAGTAGCCAGGCGGGTGGGAGGTGGAGCCCAATGGCACAGCTCCAAGGGGCACCGGAGAACCCGCCGGAGCTGCCGAGAACCCAACCTCTGTGCACTCGTGGACTTGGGGTCAGCCTGGATTGTGGTTGTGGACATCCCTGCCACTGTGGCATCTCTTCCCTTGAAGGGCCCTGGAGGGTGAGGAACACACATGCATGCACACACATGCACACGCACATACAGGTGTGCGCACACACGTGCACACACATGCATACACACAGTTGTGCACACAGGCACACAAACACGAAGGCTGCCAGGCAGAGCAGAGGAAGGGATTTCGGCGCAGAAGGCTGTGAGCCTTCATTCTGGTCCCACCGATTTCTGCTACCTCGGAGAGTGAGCTGCTTCCTCATCCTAAAGCCACAGGCCGTGCCTTCACTGCCCCCTTTTCCTGAGCACTTACACATTCCAGATGCTTTTTCCATTTGTTATTTCACTTTAGTGTCCCACCAAGCCAATAAAGTAGATAGTACCATTGCCTCAATTTTAAAGAAAAACTTTGGCTCAGGAAATTGCTTGCCCGAGTACACACAACAGTTGAGCTGGACAGTGAAGAGAGAGCCCGGCTCGAGCCTCCACGCCACAGGGCTTGGCTGTGGAATCCTTCCTTCTCCACAGACCCCCACGCCTGGACCACCATCCTCTGCTCCTCCTCCACCGCCTTCACCCAGGCCTGCTGCCAGCCCACGCCGTGCGTCTGAGCTCCAGGCCGCTCGCCTGGGCTGGAGTGTGAGCTGCACGAGGATGGGGTCCACGACCAATTTCTCTTCCCTCTTAAAAGCACTGAGCAGACGGCGGCCTTGGCCCAGTGGTTAGGGCGTCCGTCTACCACATGGGAGGTCCACGGTTCAAACTCCGGGCCTCCTTGACCCGTGTGGAGTTGGCCCATGCGCAGTGCTGATGCGCGCAAGGAGTGCCGTGCCACGCACGGGTGTCCCCCGCGTAGGGGAGCCCCATGTGCAGGGAGTGCACCTGTAAGGAGAGCCGCCTAGCGCGATGGAGGGAGCAGCCTGCCCAGGAATGGCACCACCCACACAAGATGACACAACAAAAAGAAAGATTCCCGAGCCACTGACAACAGAAGTGGACAAAGAAGACACAGCAAATAGAGCAGACAATTGGGGTGGGAGGGGGGAAGGGGAGAGAAATAAATAAATCTTTAAAAATAAATAAATAAAGCACTGAGCACTACTGGGCACCCTACCCCGAAGGTGCTGAGGGAACGTGGAGAACACCAGTCTCATCGCGGCCCCAGGGCCTGACATCCCCCTGTGCTTTCCTGGGCTAGACGCCAGGAAGCCGGCCTCACGGGGTCTCTGGCTATCGGGAGGGACGACGAATGGGAGCCGCCCTCGGAGGCCACGGCTGCCCGCACGGAGCCTGGTTGCTGTGGGGCCTGGGCTTGCACTTACGGTCCCGGCCCGTCCAGAACAGGGTACCAGGAGCAGCCAGGCGGCGACAGGCACTGGCGACGGCAGCGGAGGTGGAGCTGGGCAGGGCTATGGCGTCCGGCCCGAGCGTGGCGCCCCTCCACGCCCCTCCTCCCTGCCCGCTGCCCCTGCTTTGCTCTCCATCTCGCGCCCGCGTGTTCTTCACCCCCACAACCTGACACGTACCTTTTCTCGTTCACAGTCCACTTTGAAACCAGAGAAAACCAGAATGCTCTCTCCAGATATCCATCCGCACATGCAGGTTACATCCTGTGTGAAAGCTTCCTGGGGTCACGGCCTCCGAGGCCACCAGGCTCCATCCCACCACAGCCCCAGCCTCCTGCCGGCCCGGAGGTCCCAAGAGGGAGGGAGGCAGGGAGGGAGGGAGAGAGGGAGGGAGGGCCCTAGAGGCTGCAGCACTGCCGGGCATGGGGCGAGCAGCGTGTACAGTGACGGAGGCACCTGGACTTTCAACCTGGATCACTGCTTCTGAGTCCAGCAAATGGCACAAACGGTGAGAAGCTGCCTTACAAAGTTAAATGTGGATACAAACGCAACAAATGGCTTTTAGGGTCCCTGTTAGCAGAAGGTGGGAGGAGGTGTTAACAATGGCAGGGGCCCTCTACTGAGTGCTCACTGCCCCGTGCCTCTCCCAGGCCTCAACTGTTTTTTAGCTTCTGTATCATGTGTATAGCGGTGTAGCTTAAACGCATGAGCCTGATGGAGAACGCCTCCAGCACCTGCTAGCTGTGTGGCCTCGCGCAAGCCCATCAGCTTCCTAAACAGATAACAGCCAGACCCACTTCCCAGGGCTCTTGTGAAGATAAGGAAGCCGTGAGTGTATGCGGCTTTTATCCTCATCATCCTGCTGGGATTAAAAATGAATGCACATGTGGAGAGGGAAGAGCTCGGTGGCTGAGCACCTGCCTCCCACATGAGGCCCCAGGTTCAATCCGCTGTACCTCCTAAAAAAAAAAAAAGAAGAGCCCCCAGCTACCGTGCTGGTGTATTATCTAGCACATCATCGTTTTTAAGTGAAGAATCAGCTTTTCAGAAGGGTGGGGACCAAAGCTTTCAATCAAGTGTCAAACACAGAGAGGTGAGAACAGACCAAGATCCCACTCGGCAGCACCACACAACCATCTTTTACTAACAAAACAAATCCAAACACTTTTTGTGGACATCAACTTTTTCCCTTTGTATCTGAAAATGGTATTGTGCATGTACATATTTGTTAAATGTGCACATTTTGGAGAACGCAGTGTGGACACAAGCAAATTCAAGAAACGTACGTGGAATACTCAAACACCTGTACTATTAGACCCCACTCTCAGGCCCTGTCCTTGAAGCGCCTGCCATGTCCGCTCTGCCTGGGGACCGAGTGCTCTAACCACCAGCCGGGCAGACAGCACGCCAGCGAAGCACAGCACTGCACAGCTGCCGGGCAGCCTGCGAGAGGAAGGGGCGGCCCGACCCGCTGACCTCCTGACGAGCTGCCAATGGGGTCTCCCCTCCCCGAAACCAGGCTCTTGGGCGCAGCAGCCAGCTTTGGGCCGTTTGCTCCACAGCAGTTTCTTTCCCCCTCCATGTTAGATGGAAGCCTGAGAAGCGGGTCTCCAACGAGCACGCGTGGGACCCCACCTGGCTGGGCGCCAGGACAGGCGGCCCCCGCTGCCGCTCTGGAGCTGTGCGGGCAGCGTCGGGGCTTTCCGGAACTGCCCGTCCTTGCGCAGACAGGCTGTCGCTGGGCGCGGGGGTCCCGCGTGCAGCCCAGGCAGGGCTCGTGGGGAGGCTCTGTAACCGGCTGTGTTTGATGGGGCGGCTGGGGAAGGGGTTTGGGGTGAACCCTGATGTCCCGTCAGCGGTGGGCGCTGGAGCGCCCCAGGAGTGCGACGGCCGGCAGGGAGGCCCCGAGCGAGCAAACCCTCAGAGGCCGCCAGACTGCCTGCAGAGGGACCCGGCGTGACTCAGCCCCGCAGGGCCCGCCAGGAGGGGCCGGGAGGGGCCGACGGTGTTGGGCACTGTTCTGAAAGGACTGTCCAGATTCTCCGTAGGAAGGGCTGGGGCGAGGACGAGGGTGTTTGCTTAGAGACCCCTGTGGACAAGGACCAGGCTGACCGGAAGTCCTGGCCCGGAGCCTGCAGGATGGGAAGTTCTCGCCAAGTCCCAGACCACCTGGGTGGAGCCAAGAGGAGACAACCCTTCTAAAACCTCAAGTTTACGGAAGACCACAGGGGGGTGCTAATCCAAACCAGTGCCATACTTTTTAATTTAAAAAAAAAGTCGCACAAATAATACTAAATTTTTCTTGGTTAGAACATTGTGTTTCTCATATGTATAAATGCACACTAGTGCTTTTATCTTAATATACTTCATCAAATGTGAGAGTTTATCATCCCAACTGTGGACAAAATATAAAGACTGTACTCATGCCAAATTTCTACTTGGATGACTTACCAGATTTTTAAAATAAGTTTAGCGGCAAGGACTTGGATCCGGTTTAAGCTCTTTGTGTGCCTGTTCCTGCAGCAGCAGGTAAAACGCTGATGAAATGGGTGGGGCCCTCCTGCGGGTGCAGACCTGCTCCCTGCTACTCCAGGTGCTGAGGGGAGGCGCCCCTGCCCCCAGCCCCAGCCTGCAGGGCGCCTTCCGGAGCCCACCTGAGCCTGCACCCTGCCGAGGAGCAGCGCCGCAGAGCGGGGCCCAGTCCTGTGGCTGTCAGAACACCAGGAGGGCCGATCGGCCACCTGTGGCCAGCCCCTCACCCGAGGTCCGCAAGGCCCCCTCTGCCTGTGCCCATCTCGACGGCACCCACGGCCAATGCCAAAACAGCCTCGCTGCCGGGAGGACGTTCTGACCCAGGAGCGCGGCGCCCTGACGCCCTGCGCGGCCTGCTCTGGGAGCGTGTGAGGAGGCGCTCTGCTCAGGACGACGTGCACCACGACACTGAAAGCATGCACTAGAGAGCCTGCGGAGGAGGGTTCACAGTTTACAGCCGCGAGGGGCGGGACACGCGCTCACTGGGGTGGGTGGGGGGGGTCCTGTGAACAAGGGCCGGAGCAGGTGTTTGGTTTTGATCTTCTCTCTCAGGAGTCACGGCTGGTCTGGGCCAGGCACTAAGAAGTCTGGTGGCTTTTGGTCCAAATGGTATGTTAGTTATCTTTTTGCACCTTTTTAGCCCTCTGCGAAGAGCCAAGTTCAAACGCTGGGAACTGCGACGTCTCTGGTACCGGGATGTCGGAGAGAAAGTGAATGGCGCCAGCCATGCCTGCGGGGAGAAAACGGAGCTCTTAGGAAGGGTGGGGGGGAGGGCAAGGCCGGGGCCCTTCCTGCTCCCAGGGGGCAGGCGGCGCCCAGGGCTTCCCAACGGTTTAGGAAGAACAAGTCCCCACCCGCTGCACCTGACATCCCTGCATTTGAATATAGCAGGCAGATACCAATCGTCATTCTCTTATTTTTTTAAACATTGGCTTCGGGGCTTTAATCTTGGATCTTCAAAATTTAAAATGACTCTCACACCAAAATCTCTACCAAAAAAAGTTATGGAGGCTGCTATGGTGATATTTCAAAATATGAAATTTCCCCTCAGAGCCTTCACATTCTTACTCCAAAGAAAAAAATTACATTTTATTCCTTCTGTAGGTCCTAAGAATGTAATTTTGAAACGGACATTATTTGCTTTGTGTAAATCCCAACCCCAAACCACTACAGTAATCAAGCAACGATTTTAAACTCCACTCAGAGCTTGGAACTGTGGGTGGGGAAGTTGGAAGTCCGGCTCCAAGCCTCCCAGCTTCCCACTGAAAGCAGAATGCCTCTCTTCTAGAGCTTTGTTTGTTTACCATTCTGCTTCTGAGGCAACATTTACACACAATGAAGGACTTCGCCAAGTTCTGACAATGCATACACTTGTGTAAACCAAGGGCATATCTCGGTTTAGGGGCTCCAGGATAGCAGGACACAGAACCTTTCCGTCACCCCAGAAGTCCCTGGCTGACCCCTCCCCACAACTCCTGGCACCACCACCCCCAGCCCCCAAAGGCAGCCGCTGCCTGGATTTCATTCCGCCACAGACTAATTCTGTTTCACAACTTCATAAAAATGGAATTGCACAGCATGGAGCCTGTTGTGTCTGGCTGCTTTGGCTCCGAGAATGTGTACGAGACACTCCTGCACTCCTGTTTATTTTTCACAAAGGAAAAGGAAAGCAGTGACCCCTAGCGCCCCCGGCAGGGGGGAGCCCATGGGCCACGAGCCTTGCTTCCTTGCCCTGCTGGGAGGTACAGGTGCTGCAGCAGGTGAGCTCTGACTCGGCTGGGGCTCTCCCCGGGACCCTCTGCCCACCCCAGGGGATTCAGCTGGGCCTCTCTGCACCTGGTTCTGCGTGCGGGGCACGTGCAGGCCCAGGAGACAGGTGGGTCTGCTATGTCCCAGCCTCCAGGCCTGCAGCAGTCACAGGGGGTGCCCTACTGGGGTCTAGCTGCCGTAAACCTGAAGGAACTCCATTTATTCAGAGTTCAGTGTGAGCCCTGTTACAGTCCCTGCAAAAACACCACTGTTCTTTTAGCATTTTATGGCATAGAATACTAGCCACTTATTCTGAACAATACTATTTAATGACTTATTTGAATATTAAAAACATTAGTCCTCAAAAGATCTGTGACAAATGCTCTATTTTCTGCTCATTTTTAAAAATTACCCATTTAGAAATAAACAGGGCTTATTACCACAAATCATTCAGACATCCAAGGATAACAGACAACTACGAATAGCTCAACACGCATAAAGCTGACATGATAGATGGAATGTACCAATTCCTCAAAAGTTACAAACTACCACAAATCACCCAAGATGAAATAGATAGCTTGAATAGCCCTATAACTAGTAAAAGAAATTGAATTTGTAATTTAAAAACTCCTAAAAAGGAAATCTTAAGGCTCAGGTGCCACTGGTGAATTCTATTAAACTTTTAAAATTATAGGCCTATATCCTTCATGAATATACACACAAAAATCTATAACAAAATAATAGCAAACAGAATTCTTCAAAACATAAAAAGAATTACACATTACGTTCAGGTGGGATTTATACCAAGGATGCAAGTCTAGCTCAATATTCGAAAATCAGTATCACCCACCATATTAACTGGTTAAAGAAGAAAAATCACATTATCGTCTTAGTTGATACTGAAACAGCATTTGGAAAAATTCAAGACTCATGTATTTATTTTTAAATCATTCAATCATTTATTCTTAAGTTTACTTTGGGATTGGTGTAAGATGTTGCTCTAAAGTAATTAAAACTTATCATCAATTTATAGCAACACCACTGTGTGTTTGCTGTTTGAGTCTGGGGCTTATGTTAAATTAATTCATACATAAATATACATAAATATAACAGATATAAAAAATTTGGGTCTCTGTAGGATTTTTGTATCCCTAAATTTTATTCTATTTTTTTATACCTGCAGCATGTTCTGATTACGTTGCTTTTACCAATTTCCTGACCTTAACCTTCTTTTCATAATTTTCTTCAACATTCTTGTTATTTTAACTAATTAATAATATTCTAATTACTAATACTTTCTCATACTTCTTTATATAATATAATTAAATATACTTAAATAACTATTCAAATTTCCTATTATATGCACAATATTACAGATGAAAGGCAGAGGAGTAAATTCGTTATGTCTTCGATTACAAAGCAGCACTTTATATTCTGCCTGTATAGATCATGAAAGATCTGAAAATACTTCGAAGATGTTCACAGGTACAAAAGTAGGTAAGGTAAAGTGACTCAAGATAATTTTCAGCAATAAACTAATCTGTCAGCAATTATTTTATATAGGTGATATTACTCAAGCCATCAATTTTTTAAAAATTTATTTTTGAATGTTCATTAAAAAAATATGAGATCTCCATATAGCCTCTACCCCCCTCACCCCACTCCTCCCACATCAACAACCTCCTTCATCATTGTGGCATGTTCATTGCATTTGGTGAATACATTTTGGAGCACTGCTGCACCTCATGGATTATAGTTCACATTGCAGTTTACACTCTCCCTCTGTCCACCCAGTGGGCCATGGCAGGACATACAACAAGCCATCAATTTTAATAGTGCTGCTCCATAAAGAAACAGAAGGGGCAATTTTGCGAAGCCAAATGCTTAAATCTGTGATTTTTTCTCACTCTTACCTTCAAAAAGAGAATAGGGTCGGTCAGGAACACGGCACCCATGAGCGCCATAATCTAGACACCACTCTGCAAACTGGGGAGAGAAAAGACAGACCTTTCTTTCCTCTTTTCAATTTTCACTGTGGTAAGATATATACAACACAAAACTTCCCATTTTAGCCTCTTGCATGTGACAATACAGTGATGTTATACAGTCACAATGCTGTGCTCCCATCGCCACCATCTATATTTCCAAACCTTCTTCCTCACCCCAAAGAGAAACTCTGCCCTTAAAGCAACAACTCCCCTACCGCTGCCCCCCCGAGCCCACCTCTGATAACCTCTAATCTGCTCTGGTTTCTCTGAACTCGCCTACTCTAGGTATTCCATGTACGTGAGATCATACAGTGCCTGCCCTCCCCTTGTCCAGCTTATTCCACTCAATGCTGGTGACTCCAGGGCCATCCATGCTGTCACAGGGGTCGGGCCTTAATTCCTTATGACTGAACGATATCCCATCCTACGGATAGACCACACTCTGCTTATTCAGTCACCCGGCAAAGGACACTTGGATTGTTCTGGCACCCGGGAATAATGCTGCTGTGAACGCTGGTGTACAAACACCAGCTCAAGTTCCTACTTTCAGCTCTCCTGGGTATATCCCCAGAGGTGGAACTGCTGGGCCCCACGTTAAGTCTACAACTACCTTTCTGAGGAACTGCCACGCAGTCTCCCACAGCTGCCGCGCCGCTGTGCATCCCCACCAGCAACGCGCGAGGCGCCTATTTCTCCGCACCGCCAACACTGGGGTGAGTCCTCAAGGGGGAGCTAGACTTCCCTCGGGAGACAGGCCATGAAGAACGCGAAGGCCGACTCTCAGCGCTGCAGCGGTCAGGAGCTGGCTCTGGGCTTGAAGGCGCCACCACTTCTCAGCTGGAGGACAGCTGGCAAGCCACCTTCTTCTCTCACCTGTTCCTCATCTCTAAGTTGACATCTACCTCAGAAGTTACAGGGAAGACCGAAAAAAGCCCAACACTGTGGCAAGTCAGCACCACCACTCTTCTTTCTAGGCAATGCCTTGTGCCCCTGCAGGCTGTGATTTCTGATGTAACGTAAACACTCTATCCCGATTAAAGCCCCTGGCTCTCCAACTGTCCACACAGCCACCTTCTGCTCCCCTGCCATCTCCTCTGGTCTTGCTGAGAATCACTTGGGGTTAGCTCCATTCCAGCCATTCTCAAACTGCTTGGAAATGTAGCCTACACCCATTACTTCACCTCTCTCCCCAGTACCTTCATTATCTTGCGCTAGAGCACTGAACACTGCCATGTGGCCACTTTCTTCACCTTGAAAATTCCTCATCCCTTGGTTTTCTTTTGAGCTCTGACCCTTCCTTCCCAGACCTCTTCAATGATTTTTAAAAATATCCTTCTAATAAAGTTCCATATTTTGCTTAAGTTAACATAATATTTTTGTCATCTGTATACCAAGTCACAAGTACTAAACATAAATAATATCAAATGCAACACATGCAAATTAAATTTACTCCACCTTCTATAGTCCAAATCTGTTATCATGGACTGAATCATGTCCACCACAAAAATGTGGACAAGTCCTGAGCCCTGAGCCCCAGTTCAGTGGATGTGAACTCATCTGTAAATAGGATCTGAAAGTGAACAAGGGTGGACATTAACCCAGTCTGGCTGGAGTCCTTATCAGCAGAGGAAATGTGGACACAGAGGAGTAAGACGAGAGCGACAACCATGAGACAGAGCAGAGCTTGAGGTATGGCTCACTGGAGAGCCTCCACCAGAACACCAGGGACCGCAGAGAAGGTCCGACCCTGCCAACACCCTGATTTTGAACTTCCAGCCTTGAAAACCGTGAGACAATACCTTTCTGTTGTTTAAGTCAACTAGTCTGGTATTTGTTCCAGGAGCCCTGGCACACTGAGCCACCTGCTCTCCCTATCTTGTTTGGTGGATCTTCCACCTGTTTCTTCTTGATCAGACAACAGGTAGATAGATATTCAGATGTTTCCATCTTTTCCACATTGGAAAAAGGGTCGCTAATATCTGACAGATCTACATGTTAAGTGTCCTTAGTTGATGACTCAACATTTCTTGCACTAATTATTGAACAACAGTTTGGGAAAACTCAACCTCCAACTCATCCTTCCCAGAGAGCACAGCAATCTTCCTAGGGGAGGAGTTCCAAATCAGGACTCAACTCTGAGTGAACATTAAAATCACCTGGGAGCTTAATTAAAACACTGGCACATGGGCTCCCTCATTTAATTGGCTTAGGGTGGGATGCAGGCATTATTTTCAAGCTCCCCAGGGTGATGCCAAAGTGAACAAGGTCGCCGGAAGGGCAAAGGCTGAGCTGCTTTGCCTGCCTGCTGCCTTCATCCGTGAGCATCCTCTCCTCCCCCTTGGCATCGCACATTGCCGTGTCCCTAGGGCCTTGCACACCGCACGCTGTGTCACGCCTGTTCATGCTTGCAGTAGCTCTTCCTTATCAGGAGTGCACTCCTCTACCCTAGTTCAACCCTTTCCTGGCCCACCTGAAAACCTCTTCACCTTTGGAAAAACAGCCAGGTCTCCTCCTTCATAAAGTGTTTCCGCAGTTGCCCATGTCTACTGGAATGACTATCAAGGCCGACGAGAACCTTCACTATCTGCCTGCCTCACCTCCCTGGCTCCATCGCCCGCACGGCCTCACTGTGCTGCACTCTGGCCACAGTGAACCCCGAGCAGCACCCCGTGGGCCTCTCCCTCTAGGCCCTGGTACAGGCAGTTGCTTCTCCTTTCAACATCTATCTCCAGGCCCCTTAGTTTCATTTCCACTGTCCTTCGGGTCCCAGGGGGGCATCACCTCCTGACCCCACGCCTGGGCAGTGCCCTCCCATGCGCTCCCATCACTTCCTGCTCTTTGCCCACACTGGGGTGTGGGTGCTACAAGAGATGGCGGCTCTGTCTCAGAGGCCACAGAGAATGAAGGCGCTTATTCTATTTGGGCTGAGAAGAGGTTTCATAATAGTAACAGATGTTCACTGTCCCGAAAATTCAAACACTGAGTCACCCAGAATGCCGCCATCTATCAAGGATCACTGAAACCACTGCGATGTATTTTCTTGCAATTTTTCTTCTCTGTGCAAATCACTGTATTTTGTGAAATTTGTAGAATAAAAAAATACCAGCAGACACACTGAGTTTTGCTCTGGGCTGCTCATTTCCATACACCTGACCATTTACTAGGTGTGCGGGCACAGTCCTGGCGCCGGGGGAGGGCAGGGACCCAGACCAACAGGCCAGGAGTGCCCACGGCTGCTGCCATGTGCTCAGTGGCGCTGGTGAAGCCCGACACTGGGAGGTCTCAGGAGCTCTCCTGAGAACATCGCGTTTAAGTCGAGCTCTGGATGCCAGGGAGCTGCCATGCAAATTTCAGGGCAAAGAGCATTCTTGGTGGAGGAAGCAGTGGATGAGAGTGGGCATGATGGGGAGGAGAAGCAGGCGACGGCCAGGTGCCCGGGCTCTGAACTCGGAGGAGGAGGTAGGTTGTGCTGGCCGTGCAGCGGAAAGCCAGGAGCACTGGATGCAGAGTCCAACACAGATGATCCAAGCCACACCTTAAGATGCTGCCCAGTGGCTGTGTGGGGAGTGGCCTGCAGGGGAAAGGGTGGAAGCAGAGAAGCCAGGCAAGGTACGACGGGGGCCTCGACAGGACGGCACTGTGCTGTCTCAGACACATGCTCTCAAACTGATCCTTCCTGGAACATCCTCAGGAGGTGGCTAGTTTTTTTCTTTCCATTGGTATAGATGAGGGCACAGATTTGGAGAAGAAATGTATCCCAAGTTATAAAGCTAAAACGATAAAGGTGGCAATTCTACCTAGGTGGCATGCATTCAGAGCTTGTGTTCAGAACTCCAAACTGTTCTTACTTACCCTGTGAGGAAGGTACGATCACCCCCGCTTTCTAGAAAAGGCTACTGTGGCACAGAGAGAGGGACAAGGCGGGGCATGAACAAGAGCTGGAGAAGCAGGCAGAAGGCGGCAGAAGCTGTACTTGTGGACTCTGCCCGTGTCTGCAGGGCGCAGAGCTGCCTGGAGAGGGGGTCCTCACCTTGCACGCCCTGTAGAGGTACTTTTTGTCCTGCGTGAGATGGTAAAGACACAGGAAAGAGTAGCCGTTTCCGGCGGTCCCGTGGCAGATCCCATAGCCCTTCCGCAGCAGACCTCGCTGCCAGATGACATCGCTGCACTCCATGGCATCTTTCAAGTACTTCTCCTCCTTAAAAACCTGAGCAACAGAAAAACAAAGCAGCGTCTCAGAGTGTTTTCAATGCAGAGCTGGCAAACTACTTTCCTCTCCTGGTTAGAAAAATGCATGGATGTTAGGAAACCAGAAATGGCACTGGGGAAGAGCTAGCAGCACCAGTCACAGCACCTGTAAGCCCGATCAGCCCATCCCTTCCTGTCCTCCTTCCTGTTCACTATTCTGCCAAATTCTAATATTCAGTTTTTAAAAATTGAAATTAAAACTGCTATGTGTCTTTGGTAAGATGTTGGGCCACAAGCAAACCATTCCATTTCCCTGGACACACTTGCCCCCACTCTAAGGCTGCTGGCCTCACAGAGATCGAGGGATCGTGGACCCACGATGCCCTTGCACCTGGACCAAGGGCATTCCAGGTCCTGGGCCAGCCCCCACCCAGACCCCATGATTCCGCACGACCAGGGCCAGGAGCTCTGCCGTGCTGCCTCCAAGGACACGGGCACCCAGCCTCCGGGCCAGGGCTGCAGAGACAAACCTGCTTGGCACAGCTGGCGTGTCCACCAAGGCCACAGGCAAATGCCGCAATGGTCAAGAGGAAGCTCTTTCCACCTCCCCTCACTCTTTTAAATTTTCTTCTCTTTCTCCTCACATTTCAATTATTTCACTTCCTTGCCCTTTTCCTCTGCATCTGTTATCAGTGGGCTCCACATGTTTGCCTTGTCTTACTCTGGTGCCAGTGAGTGTAGGCCAATGAATCTGAGCACCACTAGAGGCTCTGCGTGCAGGTGGCCACGGTCCTGAAACCACGTGGAGAGCAAGACTGACCCTCCAAGGAAACCTGACTTGCCCCTTCTGGCTTCCCTCACCCCGTGCCTGCTGCCCTGGGAAGGGATGGATGGATGTCCATCGTGCCACTTACCCGTTAGTTTCCTCAGAGCTGCAGCAGCAGCAGTCCTCCCTCACTGCCATCATAGCCTCACATGCTCCAGGCAACAAGCTACGTTTAAGCTATCTGAGCATTAAAGGATTACAGAAAAAGCACCCAGACTTAGTCAAGAATTCATCTGCTCTGCATTGTAGGAATAGCTTGGCCAGACAGCTCATTTACTGCTCCAAAATGGCCAGTCTCCCTGGGAAGTGCCACGGCAGGCAGTTTGGGGAGACACTGTGGTACTGAGGAAAAGAGGGACCTGGAGTCAGGGCACAGGGCCCTGCCCTGCCCACAACTGCTAACTGTGTGTCCTGGAAGTCACTACCAGTTCTCTGGAACTGTTTTCTCATGCTACAAAATGAATGAACTGATTCTGAGATAGCCCAAATGTTGAAACAGACACAAGGGTTTCAAGGCCATTATGAAAACCATCTTTAAGGATAAAAATTATGCTCTTAATGAGTAACTGTCAGGAACTCTCAGCAGAGAAACAGACATTAAAAATAAAACAACAAATGTTCTGGATCTGGAAAAAACATCAATGTCTTAAATAAAAACTCACTGGGAGACAACCAGCAAGATGGCAGTGGAGTAAGGAGCTCCTAGAGTCAGCTCCTGCTGCAGGGCAGTTAGCAAACACCCGGAACTCTCTGGAGCAGCTGAAGCACCTGTTCAGGAGGCCAGAAGAGCATCCTGCCACATCCTTGAAGGAGTGGAAGGAGGAGATGCCCATCTGCAGAGAAGACTCATAAGTAGGGCTCTCCATGCCCGGAGGCCGAAGCCATCCTCCACTGGAGGCACAATCCGCCTCAGGAGTTGTTCCACGGCTGGAGTTGGAAGCTCCACTTTCCAAAACAGGGGAGGAAGAGATGGTTGGGCACCAACTGCAGCTACTGATGAGTAAATTTGGCAGGCTAACATATAATCCTAAGAACAGCTAAAGCTTGAGCCTGTCCAAGTCAGAAAGAGGCAGGAGCTGCCATCTTAGCTCTGCACCTGGCATGAGGGGAAGTGGGGTGGACTGAGAATCCTGGTGCTGATAGTGACCAGGTGCTTTCTACCCAGACCTGGATGCAACTCCAGCCTAAGCCCCAGCCCCACCTCTGGGAGGGAGGAAGCTGGGGGGACCTGCACCAGCCTCTTTGGGAAAATACAAGCCACACCATGGAGACTGGTGACCATCCTACTTTGGTGGTGCAAGCTGCTTCAGGAGTTATTCTATAGCTGGAACTGGAAGCTCCATTTCCCAAAAACAGGGGAGGAAGAGACAGCTAGCCATGGATTTCAGCTACTGATTAGTAAATTTGGCTGGCTTAAGTATGACCGTAAGAACAGCTAAAGTTTAAACAGAGGATAGCTTGAGCCTCCACAGCTTACAGCACCAACTACATTCTTGCCTCCTACTATATAACCAGCAAGGGAGAAAGGGCAATAAAGCCCTAAAGAGAGAAACTGCACCCAGAATAAATACTCTAGTAATCCAGATGTCAAGAAAACAACGAAAAATTACAATCCACACTAAGAAACAGGAATCTATGGCCCACTTAAAGGAACAAGATAAGCCTCCAGATGACATAAAGGAGTGGAGACAACTAATCATAGATGTTCAAACAAATCTACTTAAAAAATTCAATGAGATGGCTAAAGAGATTAAGGATATTAAGAAGACACTGGATGAGCACAAAGAATTTGAAAGCATACATAGAAAAATAGCAAATCTTATGGGAATGAAAGGGGCAATAAATGAAATTAAAAATACACTGGAATCATATAATAGCAGATTTGAGGATGCAGAAGAAAAGGTTTCGTAAGCTTGAAGAAATGGCCTCTAAAAGCAAACATACGAAAGAACAGAGAAAGGAAAGAATGGAAAACTTGAACAAGGTCTCAGGGAACTAAATGACAGCAAGCGACACACAAACATACATGTCATGGGTGTTCCAGAAGGAGAAGGGAAAAGAAGCAAAAGGAATATGTGATAGATGGTAGAAAATTTCCCAATCCTATTGAAGGACATAGACATGCACATCCAAGAAGCACAATGCACTCCCATCTCAATAAATGTGAAAAGAACAACTCTGAAACACACTACTCAGAATGTCGAATGCCAAAGACAAAGAGAGAATTTTGAGAACAGCAAGAGAAAAGCAATGCATAACCTAAAAGGGATACCCAATACGATTAAGTGCTGATTTCTCACCAGAAACCATGGAGGCAAGAATACAGTGGTATGATATATTTGAGACACTGCAAGAGAAAAACTTCCAGCCAAGAATCTTATACCTGGCAAGATGGTCTTCAAAAATGAGGGTGACCAGATATTGGTTCCTTTGAGGGCTAAAGAGACCCATGGGAGTTATGGTCATGGCCGATGGGGTTAACTACCAGGGCAGATGGCCCCTCTTAGGAAATGGTGTTTATGTGTGATGAATCTGGACTCAGATGGGATCTCCCTTCATAAGACTTTCATGCCAATGTGCTGGAGGTGCAGTTAATGTTGGGGTTTAAGATATATTTAGGGGATTTGAATCTCTGGACTGACAATGTGATAGCCAGATCCTGAGCCTCAACAGACTCCAGCACCTACAATCTGATTTATTGGACTTACCACACTCAGCTAAGATGGAGTTGAAGAAGGACAACCACCACACCATGGAGCCTAGAGTGATTACAACTGAAAATGGGAGGATTGCATCCAGCATCCAGGTGGAATCTGACCCTCCTCTTGACATAGAGGTGCAATGGACACAACCAATCCAATGTCCACATAGAAGAGGTGGCATTGGATTGGGAAAAGTGGACATAGTGGACGAAGGGTATGGGGAAAGGCAGGAAGAGATGAGAGGTGGAGGCGTCTTTGGGACATGGAGCTGCCCTGGATGGTACTTCAGAGGCAATCACCGGACATTGTAAATCCTCACAGGGCCCACTGGATGGAATGGAGGAGAGTATGGGCTATGATGTGAACCAATGTATATGAGGTGCAGAGGTGCCCAAAGATGTACTTACCAAATCCAATGGATGTGTCATGATGATGGGAACGAGCGTTGTTGGGGGGGGGAGAGGGGGGGTGGGGGGATGGGGTTGAATGGGACCTCACATATATATATTTTAATGTAATATTATTACAAAGTCAATAAAAAATAAAAAAATTAAAAAAAATAAAATAAAATAAAATAAATTAAATAAAAAAAAAAAATGAGGGTGAGTTAAGAATATTCACAGATAAACAGAAACTGAGCAAGTTTGTAACCAAGAGACCAGGTTTGCAGGAAATACTAAAGGGTGTGCTACAGTCTGAAAAGACAAGACAAGAGAGACAGGCTTGGAAGAAGCATCTAGAAATGAAGATTATATCAGTAAAAGTAACAAAGTGTCAAAAGAGTGGTGAAAATAAAATATAACAAATAAAATTCAAATATTTAGGAATAAACTTAACCAATGATGTAAAGCACTTGTATTCAGAAAACTACAACTCACTGTTAAAAGAAATTTTAAAAAGACCTAAATAATTGGAAGGCTCACAGATTAGATGATAAATATCATTAAGATGTCAATTCTTAAACATTTCTACCCAGATTAATATAGAGATTCAATGCAATCCCGATAAAAATTCCACCAGTATTTTAAAAATACAAGGAAAACATGATTACCAAATTTATTTGGAAGGGTAAGGGGTCCTAAATAGCCAGAAACATCTTAAAAAGGAAAAGCAAAGTTGGAGGACTGTCACTTCTGGACTTTAAATCATACTACCTAGTTACAGTGGTGAAAACAGCACGGTACTGGCATAAAGAAAGACACATAGACCAGTGGAACTGAATTGATGGTTCAGAAACAGACCCTCACATCTATGGTCAAGTGATTTTTGCTTGTTTGTTTCAAAGGCTATTTATTTGGGGTAGGAGCTTACAGATTTCAGGCCATAAAGTATAAGTTACTTCCCTCACCAAAGTCTACTTGGAGCAAGATGGCTCCTCCCTTCCAGGGTTCCTCCCTTCCAGGGTCTTGCTTCTCTCTAGATTCAGGGTTCCTCTTTTCCTGGGGCTCCACCTTAAGGATTCAGCATCAAACTCCAACATCAAAACTCCAACATTGAAAACGCTCTCAAGTCATTTTTGACTAGCCTGTCAAACCCACCCAGCTCAGGCAGAACAGTCCAATCAACAAATGGTGCTGAGAGAACTGGATATCCATAGCCAAAAGAAGGAAAAAGGACCCCCCTATCTTACACCTTATACAAAAATTAACTCAAAATGGGTTAAAAAAAAAACACTAAATACAAAAACAAGAACAATAAAGCTTCTAAAAGAAAATGTAGGAAAATATCTTGAATACTTGGTGGTAGGTGGTGGATTCTTAAAGGAGATAAGAGGAGGACTGAGATGGACTACTGATGTTTAATGTATGTAGAAGCTTTAAATAACTTTACTGTAAAAGTGTGGCAATGTATAGAGTTGATGGTAACACATTACAGTTAGTAACAGCTGGTTTATTAATGGGAATGTAGCTGAAAAGGGTAGTCTAGGGATGTAAATGCCAATTGAGAGAAAGTTAGAGAATAATCTAGGGACTGAATAACACAGTAAACCCTGAGGTAGATGACAACTGTGGTTGATGATACAGATTCAAGAGTGTCCTTTGTGAGCTACAGCAGATGTAGGTCACTACTGCAGGATGGTGGGAAAAATACAACTGGAGTGACCTATGGACTATAGTTAACAGTAATAATGTAATATTCATGCATACATATCAAAGATACTGTGTTGATAATGAAGGAGTACGGAAAAAGTATGCCAAATGTATGCTATGGACCTGTTAATAATCTGATATTATCTCATAATTTATAAAAAAAAGTTCCACACGGTGTGGTGTGTTGATAGAGGGGTGTTGTATGGGAATTCTGCACATGTGCTGATTGTTTTATAAGTTTATCACTTCTGTCATAAAAATATATTTTAATAATAATAATAGGGTGGGTTAGGGGAAAATACATCAAATGTAAGATAAGAACTATAGCTAGTAGTAAGATTTTGATAATGTTCTTTCATATTTTGTAACAAATGTCTCACAACAATGCAAGGTGCTGCTGGTGGGTTGATGCATGGGACCCCAGTATGACGTTATGCATATTTGCTTTGTAAGTTTATAGTTTTTAACTATACACTTATTGTTTATATATGCTCATGTATAAATGATATAAAATAATAATAATAACCATAGGGTGGGTTGGGGGAAAATACACCAAATGTAAGATACTTTGGCTAGTAATAATATTTTAAGGATGCTCCTTAGACATAAGTTAAAAATGTTTCACAACAATGCAAGGTATTTGTGGGAGGGTGAGGTATGAGAGCCCTGTATGATGCTATGTATGTTTGTTTTGTAAGTTCACAACTATTACTATACACTTATTGTTAATGTATGTTTACGTATGACTGGATACACTTCAATAATTTTTAAAAAAAGAAAAAAATTCGTTGGGTTTGTTTAATAGCAGATTAGACAAGAAAGAAGAAATTATTAGGGAACAGAAAGTAATCAATCTGAAGAACAAAAAAGAAAACAAAAATTGAAAACTAAAAGCCTCAAAAACCTGTGGGAAAATAAAGGCCAAACATTTACTAAATGTAGTGAAAGGCATTAAAGTACAAGTTCAAAAACTCAAGGGATTTTGAACAGGATAAATACAAACAAATACACCCAGGCACATCACAGGTAAACTATTGAAAATCAAAACATAAGAGAAAAATCTTAAAAGCTGTCAGAGAAAAAACACACATTATTTATAGGGGAACAATACAAAGAATGATTAACTTTTCATCAGAAACAAAGCAAATCAGATGACAGTGGAACAGTATCTTTAAAGTATTGAAAGGAAAAAAGAACTGTCAACCTAGAATTCTGTATCTAGCAAAAATGTCCTTTATTCTTAAATAAAGATGAAATAAAGACAAGTTTAAGATAAATCAAAATCAAGTGGTTGCCAAAAGACCTGGACTACACAGAATGCTAAAGGAAGTTCTTCAGGCCAAAGGGAATATTAACAGATAGAAATCTGGATCTCAGGAAGGAATGAATAATACTGAAAATTAGAAATATATGGAAAAGCAGAAGAGCCATTAAAAAAAAATACACAGCACTATTTCAAGTAAAAATTACATTATATTGGGTGTTCATAATGTTTGTAAATGTAATACTTAGGATGAATACAGTATAAAAGACGGGTAAATAGAAAGAACCATATGGTTACCACTTACGTGAAGTGGTACAATGTTAACTTTAAGCAGGTTGTAAAACGTTAAAAATGTGTATTGTAATCCCTATAGCGATCACATACACATGAAACATACCAAATAGGTATAGTTAACAAGTCAACAGAGAAATTAAAATGGAATTCTGAAAAATAAATCCAATTAGTTCCTCCTGCCACCCCCACCCCCAAAGTCAGGAGTGGAGAATCAGAAGTTAAAAAAGAACCAATATGAAACTATTAGAAATCAAATGGAAAACTGGAAGAGCAAAAACTAACCATATTAATAGTTACATTAAACATATATGGATTAAGCATTGCAATTAAAAGTCTGAGATTGTCAGACTACAGACACTCTTTAAAGACACAGGTTGAAAGTAAAAAGATGGAAAAATGTGTTTCATGCAAAGAGTAAGTATAAAAAATCTGGAGTGGCTGTATATATTTCAGATAAAGTAGAATTCAAGACAAAAATATTACCAGAGAAAAAGAATATTTTATAATAAGAGTCAATTTGTTAGGAAATACATTAATAATAATAAAAGCATATATGCCTCACAACAGGTCTTCAAAGTACTTGCAGCAAGAACTGATGAAATTAAAGAGAAGAAATAAATGAACCTACACCCATAGATGGGAGATTGTAACATCTCCCTTCACTTTCCCTACCATAATGATAGGAAAACTAGACCACACAAATCCATAGGATGTAAAATAGGGGCCAGCAAATTACAGTCCAAAACAGTCCAATTTTACAAATAAAGTCTACTGGAACACAGGCATGCATGCTCGCCTTCATTATAAGTAAAGTTCCACTGGAACACAGGCATAGGTGCTCACTTACATATGATCTATGTTGCTTTCTAGCTACAACAGTAGAGTTGAGTCATGGCAACAGAGACCTATGGCCACAGGCCTTAAGTATTTTATTATTTGGTCCTTTAAGAAAGAGCCCTATAGACCATCCGAACAACCACCTGACCTAAGTGATAGTTATAGAACATTCCACCCAATAACAATGGAATACATAGTTCAAATACACACGGTACATTCACCAAGGAGACTAAATGCTGGGTCACAGCATAACTCTCAATGAATTACAAAAGATTTAAGTCTTATAGAATGCTTTCTGATGACAATTAAATAAAAAATGAAGAAGAATAAGATAGCTAGAAAATTCTCAAATATTTGGATAATACACAACATAGTTCTAAATAACCCATGGGTCAAAAAAACAAATCATGAGACACTTTAAAATATTTCAAACTAAATGACAATGGGGCCTGAGCTACAGCAGTGCTTAGATGGAAATGTAAAACTTTAAATGCTTATATTAGGAAAAAAGAGAGGTATAAAATCATGACCTAAGGTTCTACTTTAAGATGTTAGAAAAAGAAGTGCAAAATAAACCCTAAGAAAAGAAAATATTAAAGTGAACAACAAAATCAATGAAATAGAAAACAGACAAAATGCAAAGAAAATTAAGAAAGCCAAAGGTTGTTTCGTGGAAAGATCAACAAAACTGATAAAACACTTACCTAGAGTGACAAAGAAAAAGAGACAGAAAAAAAACACAAATTACTAATATCAAGAATGAAAAGGGGGAAACGGACTTGGCCCAGTGGTGAGGGCATCCGTCTACCACACGGGAGGTCGGCGGTTCAAGCCCCGGGCCTCCTTGACCCATATGGAGCTGGCCCATGCACAGTGCTGATGCGTGCAAGGAGTGCCCTGCCACTCAGGGGTGTCCCCCACGTAGGGGAGCCCCACACACAAGGAGTGCGCCCTGTAAGGAAAGCTGCCCAGTGCGAAAGAAAGTGCAGCCTGCCCAAGAATGGTGCCACACACACACGGAGAGCTGACACAACAAGATGACATCAAAAAGAAACACAGATTTCCGTGCCACTGACAACAACAGAAGCGGACAAAGAAGAAGATGCAGCAAATAGACACAGAGAACAGACAACCAGGGCGGAGGGTGGGCGGGGGGAGAGAAATAAAAAAATAAATCTTTAAAAAAAAGAATGAAAGAGAGGAGAGGTGTGGCTCAAGCAGTTGAGCACCTGCCTCCAACATGAAGGTCCCAGGTTCGGTTCCCAGTGCCTCCTAAAGAAGGCAAACCAACAAAGAGCAGACATCAAGCAAAAACAATGGGCAGACAATGAGGGAAAAAAACCAACAATGAGCAGACAATGACCAAAAAGAACCCCAAACAGGCAGGGAGCAGATGTGGCTCATTCAGTTGAGTGCCCACCCCCCACACAGGAGGTCCCAGGTTCAGTTCCCAGTATCTCCTAAAAAAAACAGACAATGAGCAAAGAGCAAAAATAAGAAGACAAGGAGCACAAACAGCAAGCAAACAGATGAGGGAGCCATCTCTCAGAGATGGGGAGAAAAAAAAATAAAAGAATGAAAGAAAGCTATCACTACAAATCCTACAGATAAGAAAAGGCTAATAAAGGGATATTATGAACAACAATGTGCCAATAAATTTAACAACTTAGGTGGAATGGCAAAATGTATTGAAAAATAAAATTAACAAAACTGACAATTAATTCTATTAAAGAAATTGAATTTGTAATGAAAACTTTCCCACAAGGAAAACTATGTCCAGGTGGTATTACTGGTGAGTTTTATCAAATATTTAATCAAGAAATTATACCAATCTTACACAAAGCTTTTCAGAAAACAGAAAAGAGGGAAACATTTTCAAACTCATTTTATGTGGCCAGAATAGCCCTGACACCAAAACCGGACAAAGATGTTATAAGACAAAAATATTACAAAATAATAGAGACATAAAAATCCTTAACAAAATATTAGCAAACTGAATCTAGCAATATATTTTTTAAAAAGGGATAAAAATCATAACCACGTGTGGTTTATCCCAGGAATACACGGTTGGCTAACTTTCTAAAACCAACGATGCAAATAAACCATATTAATAAAATAAAGGAGAAAACCATAGGATCACTGCAATTAATGCAGAAAAAGTATGACAAAATGCAGTATCCATTAAAAATAAATAGGACTAAAAGAAAACTTCCTCAATCTGATAAGAAAGACTGTTAACTAGATATTTGATGGTGAAATACTTAAGCCTTTTCCTCATGACTGGGAATAAAGCAAAAATTCCACTCTTACCACTTCTGTTCAATACTGCCCTGGCAATCTTAGCCAATACAATAAGGGAAGAAAAGGAAATAAAAGGCATAGAGATTGGAAAGGAAGAAGTACAACTGTCTTTATTCACAGATATTATCAGTGTAATATCAAATCCTAAGGCATCTATAAAGAGCTACTAGAACTAAAATGTAAATTTAGCAAGGTTGAGAACTAAAATGTGCATTTAGCAAGGTTGTAGGATATAAGATAAATATACAAAAATCAGTTCTATTTCTGTATACTGGCAATGAAAAACTGGAAAATGAAATAAAACCTCTATGAATAAATTTAACAAAAGATGTGCAAGACCTGCCCATTAAAAACTACAAAACATTCTTGAGAGTAACTAAAGAAGATGTAAATAAATGGAAAGACAGATCATATTTCCTGGTGGGAAAACTCAAAATTTACTAAGATGTCCATTTTGTCCAAATTGACCTATAGATTCAAATCAATGCCACTCATAATCCCAATAGGCTTCTTTTGTAGAAGCTGACAAGCTGAATCTGAAGTTTATATGGGAAGTCAAAGGACCCAGACTATTCAGAGTGACCTTAACAAAGAAAAAAAAAAAATGGAGATTGTAAATTACTTGACTACAAAACTTAAAATAAAGCTAGAAATATCAAAACAGTGTGGTGCTCTTATAAGATATCCATACAGGGCGGCGGACTTGGCCCAGTGGTTAGGGCATCCACCTACCACATGGGAGGTCCGCGGTTCAAACCCCGGGCCTCCTTGACCCGTGTGGAGCTGGCCCATGCGCAGTGCTGATGCACGCAAGGAGTGCCCTGCCACGCAGGGGTGTCCCTGGCGTAGGGAAGCCCCACACGCAAGGAGTGCGCCCCGTAAGGAGAGCTGCCCAGGAATGGTGCTGCACATACGGAGAGCTGACACAACAAGATGACACAACAAAAAAAAACACAGATTCCCGTGCCGCTGGCAACAACAGAAGTGGACAAAGAAGACGCAGCAAATAGACACAGAGAACAGACAACCGGGGAAGGGGGGGAGGGGAGAGAAATAAATAAATCTTAAAAAAAAAAAAAGATATCCATACGGGAAAATATATGAACTTCTTTCCTTACCTCATGCAATCTGAGTTAGATCATAGACCTAAATGTAAAGTATAAAACTACAAAGCTTATAGAAGAAAACATAGGAGAATATTTGTGTAACGTGGGTGTAGGAAAGGTTATTTAGGCAAGAAACAGAAAGTAGTTGCCATAAAAGAAAAACAGTGATAAAATATATTTTATCAAAGTTAAAAATTCCTGTTCATCAAAAAGTTAGTATCAACAGGCAAGCCACAGACTAGGAGAAAATACCTTCAACACATATATCTGACAAAGGGATTGTAACCAGAATAAACAAAGTTCTTACAACTCAATAATAAACAGACTAAATAAATAAATAAAACAATGTAGATAAAAAAATTTTAACAGATACTCATAAAGGAAGATACACAAATAACTAGTAAGCACAAAGAAAACTGCTTATTATCATTAATCACCAGGAAGATGCAAATCAAAACCATGATAAAATATTACCCACCAGAATAACTAAAATTTTAAAGGCTTCCAACACCAAGTGTTGGCAAGGAGGTGGAACAGTCAGAACTTTCTTACGTTGATCTTGGGAACATAAAATGGTACAACCACTTTTGGAAAAAGTCTGGCAGTTTCCTAAAAATTAAACATCTATCTACTCTATAATCCAGCAATTCCACCCCAAGGAATTAATACAAGAGTAATGAAAACAAATCTCTACAAAAAGGCCTATACAAGAATTTTCATAGCAGCTTACTCTCAATAGTCAAGAACTGGAAACAACTAAATATCCATCAGTAAGAGAATAAACTCTGGTATATTTATATAAAAAATGCTTAAACTTAGGAAGGTATCAGAATCTTGAGAGAGAAGAAAAGAAAGAATACTTTAAAAAATCTCTCCAGGTGATTTTCATACACAGCTCAAGGAAGATATTTCATGTTTCAAACAACTAATTTACAACCAACTTTTGGCACATGCTTTATAAGAACACATTTTCTAATGTGTAGACAAGAGTTGGCCACCAATCAGCATTTCTCACGCAGTTCTATTCTGGGATTTCTAGAGGAGATACGTGGGGACAGGTGAGGTAGTATAGTTGTTTCCCTTATTCAGTACTGAATCAAAGGATCACACTGACTGAACTTTGGAATGCCGTACATGGTTTTCCTGGGCATCACAGTTACCCTTCTCAACACACTTTCTTTCACAGTGGCCGAGCAATAATGCCCAAGGGCACAAATGTGTGATCAGTCGAAGTCAGAATTTGCTACCATTACCCATAATTTACTGCCAGATAATCAAGAACTGACTATAGCTACTCATCAAAATAGCTTCTGGCTATGGTGTTCACAAATGAAATTTGTTATAAAATTATTTGCAATTAATAAAATTCTTAATCCAGCACAGTATATTGTTAAAACTGTGACATTTTTCAAGACCATATAAAATATATAATTTTAACTAACAAATAATACATGTCCATACAGAGAATATAGTTAAATATGGAAACCTAATTAACATCTATAGAAAGAGAAACAAATTTTATGCACCTGGACTCAATTTATAGTTTTATTTGTGAAGGATATTATTTTTTTAAATACTTGAAAACCTCATGACTGCATAAGCAAACTTGAAGAATGTGTGCCTTTATAGGCCAGGATGATAAACTGCTCAAAGCTTGAATTACATAAAATATACACATTTCTTACTTTTAAGTGATGGTTTTAACAAATGTAGACCCTCGTAAGTAAACAAATATTTGAGAGAAAATATTAGTCTAGAGCTGTGTTCCCCTAGCTTTTACAATCCCCTGATCTCCTTGGCCAAACACAAATTTCATACTCTACTCACTGACAAAAAGGCAGATGAGCAGAAGATACAGCTCATGGCTTCCTTATTCCCACCAGCTGCCTTCTTTTCTGTGGTTCACACTCTGAAGGCATGTTTTACCCTCAGGGATAAAATGAAATGATTTTTCAATTACCCGTGAGACCTTCCTACCCACAGAAGAGGCTGAAACTCCTTGCCTTCCTTGTGCTTAGGAACCTCAGTGAAGAGGGCAGAACTGAGCTTTCGTGAGTAAGTGTGATCGCAACATCTGGCTCCCTGCTTTCCACGAGACAGAAATTCCTGTGCTAGAGTGAGGGGCCTGGTACTGCTGGCAGAAGCCTTCCCAGGAGCGGCCGGGTCTGGTGCGCCACAACCCTGTCAGCTGCGAAGGCGGCGAGATGGGCTCCCGGCAGAGCTCAGAAGCCATGGGGAGTACCAGTGAAAGGGTTTTCTGCTTTTGACAAGCAAACAATTTTTAACAGCATTGTACATCTAATTTGAATATCAAAGGACTCCTGTGCTTACCACCATTATGCTCAGACGTTACTATTGTATATTTATATTATTAGGGACTCATCTTCACATCACTAAAGTTCCAAAAATTGTTCGAGCACTAAACTTAGGGGGAGGCAGCAGTCTGAAGAGAATTAGGTTTCAATTTAAAAGCTGGAGTATTGTTAAGATGAATCATTATGTTCTTCTGATTTCATTGTGCTTCATTCACTTCAAGTATCTCAACTTCCCAAGTTATTTTTTTAATGTCCATATCTGACTTATATATTATTTGAATATTTTTGGAGGTGTTGGGGTATAAAAATGCACATCCAAAATTCTGAGAAATCAGCATAAGTCACGACAGGAAATTCCCCACAATTTTTCTGAGTAATGTTACTCACAAAGGGGAAATAAAACTGATTTGGGCACTGGTTTTTAAAATTCTTTTCAGGTAAAAATATGAATTCTGCTGTGTTAATTCCATCCATTTTCCCAAGCCTAAAAGACCATGCTCAAACACGGTGTTGAAAACAGTCATGGGCACAGCTGTGTGCTTTTATTGGTATATGAACAATAACCCCCAGTGTAAGCTATTACACATGACGCACTAAAAGAAAAATCAGTGAGAGCACTGCTTGCTTTGCACTTACAGGATATATTTTAGTCCGGGAAAGAAACCAAAAGTCATAGGCGAAATTCTGCACCCCACGGGAAGGCACGTTCTTGGTCTTAGCCTGTGGTCCCGTGGTGTGCACGGACGCCTGAACAGGGCCTCCTGAAGAGGCCTTTTACTTACGGTGCAGCCCAGAATCAAGGGGCCTTAATCTGTCATACTGGAGGCCTCTAAGAGCAGAAGAAATTTGGATATAGTCAGAAAGAAGCGACGGGGAGGAGCCAGAAGGCAGCGAAACGCCAAGAGCAGATGCAGGAGAGAGACGCAGGCCAAGCCGTCCAAGCACGGGGAGCCAGTGCCAGAAGGCGGCCGACTCTGAGGAGCAGCACGACTCTTGTCTTTTACACCACGAGCCAGCCAATCCCTGGGGTGAAGCCACCACCGTGTGCTATGCGTCCCTGTAGCCTGGCACACCAAGGCCGTCTTCAAATATACCTGCAGCCACCAGAATTGCTCAGGAAAGGCACTGCCTATTTTCCTATAAGACCTCTTTTGTGTAAAACCTGAGCATCAAACCCATTTCTTGTGGATAATTTTATAATTTATCACAATTTAATTTTAAACTCAAAGTTAACAGCTCCTGAATAATAATAATCCAGCAATAAAGGCTTATTTGAGCAGTTAAAATACGTTCTACTGCTTTGATACTCATTAAAATCAAAGCCTTTACTTTATGGAGGTTTTCTTTAACACATGCCCAAGAACTGTTAAAACACACACACACTTGTGGCACTAACTACAATGGTAGTAAACAGTGAAATAGTCTATTTACTTTGGAAAAACATTAATTCTAAAAGGTCTTTAGTTTGCACTCAAATGTGTTCACCAAAACCAAACTGATCTGTGATACTGGAAAGTGGCTCCTGGCACATGGACGCTGGCCAGGCAGGTGGAGATACTGACCTTGTACGCCTGCATGAGCATGTGGATGGCACCTGGGGCACCGTGGCACCAGTGCACCAATCTATCTGTTTCATTGCTTAACGAGGACGGGTAATTCCCAGATCGGAATTTCTTATGGCGCACGTAGTCAATACTGGGTTTCACCATCTCTGTCAAGGTTTCTTGGTCCACATTTGCTGCTGGCTTTAAAGAAACAGAAAGAAAGCACTTAATTTTTTCTTAAAATCACTGTATTGTAGCTAATATAATAAAGCCTCACTTTCCTGGAATGCTGAGGAACAAAAAAAAGTCTGTAAAGCATAAGTTACTTCCCTCACCAAAGTCTTCTGCCACATGTTGGAACAAGATGGCTGCC
The DNA here is from genome assembly GCF_030445035.2 of Dasypus novemcinctus. NCBI lineage: Eukaryota > Metazoa > Chordata > Mammalia > Cingulata > Dasypodidae > Dasypus > Dasypus novemcinctus. The sequence continues at coordinate 296,666 of NC_080677.1, forward strand.
AACATCTGCCAGAGTTCAGGCTTCCTGGGTTCCTCTCTTCCCGGGTTCTGCTTCTCTCTGGGCTCAGGTCCTGTTTTCTCCACAAGGTCAGCTGTAGACTATGAGGCTAGATCTCTAGACTTTGCCTCTCTTCACAAGGTCAGCTGTAAATTATTAGCAGACGGCTCTGTCTCTCTCCCCGGGGTTTCTGCCAGGTCTAAAGAGCCATCTCTATGCCTCTGTGTTCTCCTGGCTCAGATCCTCTCTTCCCAAGGCTTGCATCTCCTTCTTTTGTGTGCTTACTTCCCAGGACTGCAGCTCAAGACCCCAGCATCAAGCTCCAAATCAAAACTCCAACATCAAAATCTCCAGCATCAAAAAGTTCCAACTCTGTCCTTTGCCATGCCAACGTCCTACTGACGTGGCCCAATCAAAGCCCTAATCATAATTTAATCATGCCCAGGTACAGACCAGTTTACAAACATAATCCAATATCTAGTTTTGGAATTCATAACCATATCAAACTGCTATAAACGGCATTGTTCACAATCGCTAAAAGATGGAAACAACCCGAGTCCATCAACCAATGAATGAATAAACAAAATGGAGTATACACATACAATGGAATATTAATCAGTCATAAAAAGGAATGAAGTTCTGATACATTCAACAGTGTGGATGAACCTTGAAGACATCATGTTGAATGAAGTAAGACACAAAAGAACAAACATATGATCTCACTGATAGGTGATGGATGGTGGTGATGGTAATGCAACATTGTGAACGTAACTGACAGCACTGAATCATAAATGAGAATATGGCTAAAGGGAGAAATTTTACACTGTATATGTGTCACTACAATAAAGATTTTAGAAAAATAGGATTGTACAAAATAAACAGTGAACCCTATGGTGATGGATTACAGTTAATAGTTCAATTATAAAATGTTCTTTCATGAACTGTGACAAATATACCACACCAGTGCAATGTGTTAAAAGGGTGGTATATGGGAGCTTTATATTATGTATATTATGCATGATTCTGTAAACCTACAACTTTTAGTTGTCGTCAGCAGCACGGGAATCTGTGTTTCTTTTGTTGCATCATCTTGTTCTTTCAGCTCTCCGTGTGGGCGGCGCCATTCTTGGGCAGGCTGTACTTTCTTTGGTGCTGGGCAGCTCTCCTTATAGGGCGCACTCCTTGCACGTGGGGCTCCCCTACGCGGGGGACACCCTGCGTGGCACGGCACTCTTTGCGCGCATCAGCACTGCCCATGGGCCAGCTCCACACGGGTCAAGGAGGCCCGGGGTTTGAACCGCGGACCTCCCATGTGGTAGATGGACGCCCTAACCACTGGGCCAAGTCTGTTTCCTGAAGTTTTCATTTGCTTCCTATATTATCTCTGTTTTCTCTGAGTTCCCTTGCTCTGTAAGTTTAGGTCCCTGTCCTTCAGATGGGAGGCTTTCCTCAAACATCTGGTAATTCTCTGGCTGTCAGTTCGTACTCATGAGGCATGAGCTGGTAAGCAGTACAAAGCTCAATACCTATCCTCTTTGCATGGGTGGAGCTTGCTGAATAGTGGAAATCACCGCAGGGTGAGTAGATGGCTAGCTGACTTTTAAAATGGAAACTTCCAAATGCCAATATCCAAAAAAGGATTCTTCAGTACCCCACCTGGGGTGGGGGCAGGGTTACCAACCGGGGTGGGAGAGAGTGGCTGTGTGCAGTCCAGAGCTGGGCAGAGAGACGAGGCTGGCTGCAGGGGAGGGAAGTCTCATCATCTACGCCCCCTTTGTTCAAGCCCATATTTTTAGTTCTCCGCTTCATTTCAACTCTCCTCTATGCCTGACTTTCTTGAGTCAAAAGAGTACTTCAGTTCCTCCAGACTTATGTTCCTTTGCTCCAGCAGGCGCTGGGGGAAGCAGTCACCTCATGTGCTTGGTGGCACTCAGAGCTCTGACTGTGCTTTATGAAGATTTTCATAGCAGCCCTCCTGCTGCGGGACCTCACTCCCTGTACGCCACCGTCTATAGCACATGGTGCTTTATATTCCTGAGCTCCAGGGTCTTGCAGGGCAAAATGGCTTGCTTCTTGTGGCACTGTCCTCTTCAGGCATTTATGTGTGCCTTTCCTGATTCCTGGTAGGTCATTTGCCAGTCCTCCATCTTTCAGTCTTGGTATTTATAATTTCTAGATCAGATGATTTTCAAGAGGAGGAGAGGGCAGAATTGTCTTTATTATGCCATTTTGTGCAAGTGACATTTTAAAAGCGTTTGTGCGTGCTGCTCTGATAGCCTTCCAAATGGAGTATTTTCTAGTAGGTGGGCAGTGACGAGGAACAGGGCAGAGGTGCACAGTCGGCTCTCCTGAGCCTGCTCCCAATACACCACTGCTAAAGGGTCTGGAAGAAAACTGGTGGAAACTTTTTAATAGAATATTTACTATACAGTGTATATTAGTCAGCCAAAGGGGTACTGATGCAAAATACCAGAAATTGGTTGCTTTTAGTAAAGGATATTGATTTGGGGTAGGCGCCTACAGATTCCAGGCCATAAAGCATAAGTTACTTCCCTCACCAAAGTCTATTTTCACTTTTGAAGCAAGATGGCTACTGAAGTCTGCGACGGTTCAGGCTTCCTGGGTTCCTCCTTTCCAGGGTCTTGCTTCTCTTTCCCCTGTGAGCTTACTTTCTAGGGCTCCAGCTTAAGGCTTCAGCATCAAACTTCAACATTAAAACTCTAACATTAAGAACCCTCAACTCTGTCCTCTGCCATGCCTTTTATCTGTGAGTCCCCACCCACCAAGAGGTGGGGACTCAATGCTCTAATGACATGGCCAAATCAAAGCCCCAATCATTTTTTAAGATTTATTTATTTATTTCTCTTCCCTTCCCCCTCACCCCGGTTGTCTGTTCTCTGTGTCTATTTGCTGCGTCTTCTTTGTCCGCTTCTGTTGTTGTCAGCGGCACGGGAATCTGTGTTTTTTTTTGTTGCATCATCTTGCTGTGTCAATTCTCCGAGTGGGCGGCATCATTCCTAGGCAGGCTGCACTTTCTTTCACGCTGGGCAGCTCTCCTTATGGGGCGCACTCCTATGCGCGTGGGGCTCCCCAGTGCGGGGACACCCCTGCGTGGCATGGCACTCCTTGCGCACATCAGTACTGCACGTGGGCCAGCTGCACACAGGTCAAGGAGGCCCGGGGTTTGAACCACGGACCTCCCATGTGGTAGACGGACGCCCTAACCACTAGGCCAAGTCCACCGCCCCCCAAAGCCCCAATCATAACTCAATCATGCCCAAGTACAGACCAGATTACAAACATAACCCAATATCTATTTTTGGAATTCATAACCCTATCAAAATGCTACACAGCGTGTCCATGTTATTTACTTTAAAAGCTGATGAAGTGTGGTACTGGGACATTTTTGGGACTTGGAGTTGTCCTCAATGATACTGCAGGGACAGATGCAGGACATTATATATCCCGCCATACCCACTGAATGGACTGGGAGAGAGTTGTAAACTACAATCCACGCTGTGTAGCAGTGCTCCAAAATGTACTCATCAAATGAAATGAATGTACCACATTAATGAAAGAAATGTTGATATAGGAGGAGTGGGGGGTGTGGGGAGCAGGGTATATGGGAACCTCTTACATTTTTTAATGTAACATTTTGTGTGATCTATGTATATTTAAAAAATTAAAATGGTATGTAGACCAAAAAAAAAAGCTGATGAATGGAAAGTTTTATGATTTATGTTTCTCTCCATAAAACCCATAACGTCTAACAGAGTTAACTTAAACACCTGAATGTAAATTAGGTTGCTGTTTATTGGTGTGGTATTCAATGGTTACGTTTTCCCTAAGGGTGTTATCATCGCTTAAAAAAGATTCCTGAGCCACTCTCAAAAAACACAAAATCTACTAACCTTCCAGAATAATACTGCGATTTAAAAAAAGGTATGGAACTTTGGCTACTTTGGAAAGATGTAACTGTACTATAAAGAAAATTCACAAATTAGAACATATGCACGTTTTACTTTCTAGAACAAGACACCTTTTCTGGTAATTGTAGTTACCAGAAAAGGGGGTTTTAGTCCTGTGTAGATATGAAATTCCTATTTTCCTTTTGTGAGTAGCAATAGGTAAAAAAATGGAATTTGAAGTTAAAAAAAAAAAAAAAAAAAAAAGGACTTTTTAGTCAAAGCCATATGAAATCTAATCCATGCTCCTTGACTTACTAGCTTTGTGATTTTGAATAAGTTAATTAACTACACTGTTATGGGTATAGTGGAATCAAGAGTGGTTTAATTAAAACAAAAAAAGCAGTTTGTATATGTGGCAGGGAAGGAGACTGCAGGCCACAAGGCTGGACGTGTGGGCTGAGGTGATTCTTGGGGTGGGGCTCTCCCTGCCGGACAAGAGCCAATCCTTGGGCAGTGCAGGGGTTGAGCACCTGCCACCCACACACAAGGTCCTGCATTCAATCCCCAGGACCTCCTTAAAAAAACCAGAACAAAAGAGTCAGTACTGTATTCAGGAGATACCAGAGACAAGACCATAACCACAACTATAAGCTGGTTAAAAATTTACGACACAACTGATGATGAGTTGGGGATAACTGAATATGAAAAGTCTGCCCAGTCTGGATTCTAGCAACTCTTTCTGCTCCTTGAAGGCTTTCTCTCATTCAAAAGTTCCAAATGTGGGTAACACACAATTAATCTGGTACAAAACCATGCAAAATCTGCTCTCAGGCACTCACTGGTGTGTTCCTAACTCAGTGCTCAAACACCCCATGATTCCAAGTAGGGCCTTATTTCAGTCTGCTTGCTTTGCACTATAAATTTCATTTTCCGCTTCACATCTGATCTTACATATTGTACTGTGGTCACTTTATTAGTATTTAAGATTATTCTTACCTGCATTAACATGTAGTAAATTCCAGCCATACCATGGGCTGCTCCAACATATTGCTTTCTGTGCCACTGATATAGTAGAGGACAGCGTTCACTTTTTCTCTCTTCCCTCGACAGAGTTTTACCTGATTCAATAATAGCATGGACTACCTAAAGAAACAGGGACACTGTAAATGTAAAACACTTCCATGCGCCTTGCTTTAGCCGGATTAACACTAACAATAGGTGTTTATATATAATTATATATTGATTGCTCAATCTAAAAATCATTAAGCAGTTAGTAGCTAACATAGGTATCTTTATTTGATAAATTAGTAAATGCAGGCAGAGGGAAATCAGAAGACAACCTCAGAATAGAAAAAGATACTAAGAAGCCTCATGAAGAAATCGAAAGATCTTCCTATAAGCAGTTTCTAGAACTAGAAAAACTGACTATAAGATGTTACTTTAGGGTATTCTACATTAAGACAAACTAGTCAAGGAACACTTAGTTGCTCAGTAGCTGCACTGCTTCCCCTACAGACTGCTCAGTCCCTCTCCCTGGAAAGGCTGGCAGGACCGGCTTGACGAGCGGCTGATGCAGTGAGGTGCGCTGAGGTGTGAAGGACTAGAAGACCACCATCCTGCCTGGTGTGACTATGCAGCAGACACTATTTGTTTCCCCGTTTCGTTCTGTCTTTCATCCTCTTGGTAACAGTTCCTCTGAGCTTTAGGCATCTGGCCTCCCAGCTAGATGGCTGGATACAACCATTTGACCAGGTTCTGGCAATGGGGCGCAAGCAGAAGTGATGCAGGCAACTTTGAGGTCGCATCCTTAAAAAGGAAGTTGCTCCACTGGCTCCACCCGATCCATGGGCTGGGGCTGAAGGAGCTCTGGGCCTGAGATACCGACATGCCCCTAGGGGATGCAGGACGAGACGGAAGAACCAGGCCCTAGCCATACCCCGCTGGACCACCTACCTGTTCAGGCCACTCACAAAAGAGAGGCACTCTGTCTTTTTGAAGCTCCCGCTGTTTGGTTCCAGTAAAAACAGCTAACCCAATACAGCCTGAAGAAAAGTATGGATTTAAACAAAGGGAAACAGGAGCTTTTTTTTTAAATCTTTTTTTAGATTCTTTTAAAAAATTAATCCTACCTAGCAGCAGAGTCCAGCCACTCATATACCTATGGTATCAGACAGGTTCAAACAGTAAACCTGGGAGATGGCCGGGGAGGCTAGGGGGTGGGCAAGCCCACAGTACCTCTTTAATAGTTGACTCGCTCACGGTGCCTGGCCCAATCTCCGTGTTCAGGTAGAGTAAAGCGTACAGGTAACCTGCCCGTCCGTAGAGCAGCTCATCGGGAAGTTCTGAATCTCGGCACACAACGGCTCTCTGGAGCTGCATTAGTCTAACCAATAAGAAAAAACTTGTTTTCCTGGAGAATGCCTAAAACACCGCTCCTTGAAACAGTAAGTAACTTAGTCC